>NC_086319.1:173946595-174286595 GCF_036172605.1 Pelobates fuscus
TAGGGATGGCAGAGGTGCAGTACCTAGGACACCGGGTAAGGTGTGGGTCCCAAAAGCCCGAGCCAGCTAAGATGGAGGCAGTAGCTAACTTGCCCCATCCCCACACTAAGGTCCAGGTGATGGCCTTCCTAGGGACTTCCGGTTATTACTGGAAGTTTGTCCCCAACTACAGCGCCCTAGCTAAGCCCCTCACCGACTTGACCCAAAAGACCTTTCCCTGACAGGTAGACTGGGCCCCAGAGTGTGGGCAGGCATTCCAAGCCCTCAAGAACACCTGACCCCAACAAATTTTGATAAGTCCAATCTCCTGGCTTGTCTGCAGACCAAGCACTGCAGGGGCCCGGGTTTCTACTACAAACAACTGCAAGCTATTTTCATATCCTTTAAATGCACACTTTGTATGACACCGTCCAATAACATCGAGGACCTCTCCTCCATACCCCATCAGTTTTGGTAGTCTTTGTGTTTCCAGCTGGAATTCATTACAAAGGAATTTGCGATGTATGTGGCCTGGTATACAATTTACCTGTGCTCATGTATCAATTTTAAACTTGACAGGTATTTGAGAAGACCCTAGTTCCAATGTGACCACTGCCTCGTCTGCTGTGTGTCCGACACAGAGGCAACGTATATCTGGGAGGTGCCTGTGTCATTATCTCAATTTTCCATTTCACCTATACTATATACTGGTCATGGCTGTGGCTTCATAGAGCTTGTTCCTTTATTATACATTTTGGCAAAATGTCATTTTTTTCTGCATTTATTGCATGTTTGTCCTCTTGCAGGGCATATTGTATCTCTGCTGTGTATGTATCCACATTATCCACAGATTGTTCCTGTGTCTCTAACTCTGTTTTCTCTTTTATTCATTCTTCAGACATCCCTTTCTTCTATTTTGTGACTGTTAGATTGGGCGTGTACGGCCCTAGCACACAGGTTTGCAGATGAGTCTTTTCCTCCAACACTTACCAGTTTTGGTTTATCTGTTTTTCATCTGACGACTCTGGGTCAGAGGATGAAGGCGCATTAGGCTTGTCCTCTAAAGGGCAGAAATTGATGTTTCACATGCTTAGGAAATTGTTGCTAGCGCAGGATAGGGGGAGTCACCCGGGAGCGGTGGGCTGATCTGTTCTGACCCCGGCACTGCTGACTTCCCCCTCCTTCTCCCTTGGCCAAGATTTGTTGCTGCACAGGGCAGCCATTCAAGGGGACTCATACCCCTGTTCTCTTTACTCCCTGCATGCACACCTAAAGCACAAGGTGAAGGCAAAAATTTGGGAGTTTGAATATGTCCACATTTTTTAGCTCTCTTCGGAGGCTTATCAGTTTGAGGATAGGGCTGACGGTGAGTCGGGTACGAAACATCCCAAACGCCTAGAATCATTTGACGAGTGGCAGCTCTGCTTTAGGGTGCTGGCTTCCTGTCTTCTAGAAAATCATCCAGCACAGGCCATTCCTGTCATCAAATACATAAAGACGATGGATTATATTTATCGTCATTTTAGTGAAGGGGCATGGAAGGAGTATGATTCAGAGTTCAGGAGGCGCATGGTGAGTAATCCCTCTCTGTCATTTGGTGTGCAGGATATGCACCTGTGGTTGCACTTAGGGCCAGACAGGGTCTTGCATCCTGAGTCTAGCGCTTTTTCCAAGTATTCCAGCACTTTTTGCCATGGTGGCTGAAAGGGGCGCGAATGCTGGAAATTCCAGGATAGACAGTGTGACAAGGGAGCTGCTTGCTCCTTTCATCACGTCTGCAGATTCTGTGGGGGTGACCATCCCGGAGCAGATTGCAAGCAACCTCCTCAGTCACAGGTCTCCTCTGGTTGCTCATTTTCCTCTCTCAAAGGCTCCAACTCCATTGAAGTTGGACACAATTGAGAAATGGCTGACTTTTTACTCTGCACGGCAGCAGGCTAAATGGCTTCTGTCTGGTCTTCGGGAGAGTTTTGTAATCCCAGTTTGGGATTACTCCCACGGTAAGGTTTCACCAAGGAACCTGCAATCTGCCTATTATTTCCCCCCAGTGGTCAGAGACAAATTAGCTAAGGAGGTCTCCCTGGGTAGGATAGCTGGCCCCTTTGCTCTCCCACCTATGTAGGACTTGGTTATTTCACCATTAGGGGGTAGTGCCCAAAAAGGAGCCCAGCAAGTTTAGGCTCATTCAACATTTGTCATTGTTATACACACACACAGCCTGATGAATACATACAGACTGCTGAATACATGCAGACTGCGGAATACACAGAGACTGATGAATACACCCAGACTACTGAATGCACACAGACTGCAGTGAAATGTGCAGTGTATGTGTTTGTGTGTGAGGGGTGCTGTGTGTGAGGGGTGCAGTGTGTGTGAAGGGTGCTGTATGTGTGTGAGGGGTGCAGTGTGTTGGGGTACAGTGTGTGTGTGAGGTGTGCAGTGTGTGTGTGTGTGTGTGTGTGAAGGGTGCTGTGCTGTGTGTGAGGGGTGCAGTGTGTGAGGGGTGCAGTGTGTGAGGGGTGCAGTGTGTGTGTTTGAAGGGTGCTGTGCTGTGCTGTGTGTGTGTGTGTGTGTGAGAGAGGTGCAGTGTGTGATGGGTGATGTGTGTGTGGTGTTGAGTGTGTGTGAGAGGTGCTTTGTGTCAGGAGTGCTGGGGTTTGATTGGAGCTTGCATCGTGGGGGCCGTGCCTGTGTGCCAGGGAAGCTGCTGGGAAATTGGAAGGGAGTCTTAGTGCTCCCAAATTCTCTCTCCAGCCCACAGAATCTCCCAGCACCTTTGTCCTGAAAATAATAAAAGCACATGGCTCTGCAAGTTGCCGGGACAGACTCCAGCTTGCCGGGACTGTTGGCAAAAACGGAACAGTTGGCAACTATGCGAGTGCTCCCTTGGTTCCCGTTCATAGAACAGCTTTCCTTGCACTGTGGTGTTTTTACGTGGATTACAGTATGGATCAAACTTTGCAAACAGTACCTCTGACTTTTTCTTGTCTTCTGCAGTTAGGTCTCCACTTGCACACCATGCTCTGCATACATCATGACCTCTTTGGCCCACACTGATAAGAAAGTATGCTGCCTTTTGTTGGTCAGTCCAATGTGCTGTATCAGGTCCTGCATAAACCAGCTCTGTCAGCTCCCTCCATTTTGCCCAGTTCTCTGATGCCATATTCTAAATCCAGGGGAGGAGTGTTTTTTTGTGCTGCTGTTGCTTGCCATTGTTTTGTGTACCCCACTTCTGGTACCATGTGTTGTATTAACATAAGACACAGAGAGGATTAGAAGCTTAAACAGGATCTCTTTATTCTGAGTCTTCCCTGTACAACTCAACTATAATCTGTGACCTATTTCCTGTTCCGGGTTACATGACAAGATTTAGGTATAACAGTGCAGTTAAACAATTAACATTAGAGAGGTCCCAAACAAAATGACACATCATTACAATATCTACCAGTATGTTTAGAGCACTGGCCCTAGGGCTGGCACCATGAAGAATCACAATTGTTCTTCTTAAACGATCTGCTACCTCCAATAATCCTCATCCTTATTCTTTTAGTAATATTCTCCACGAAAAGCCAAGTCTTATAACACCCGTAATCGTGTGGTTAATCGGTTTGGCCATTTTCTTAGACACACCTCTAGTTAAGTAGGAACATCTTCCAGAAAATACTGAGGCATTAAGAGACTGGGAAAGCACTATTAAGAAACACTGTTAAATTGTTCAAGAAGATTTTGGGAGGAAGAGGCAAGAAAGTTGTAGTATAGGATCTTTAGCACCTCGAACACTGGTTTGACGTGTGCAGTTAATTATTTGGTTTCAGCAGTATTGCCAGCTGAGTGGAATATTTTAGCTCTATATAAATAAATGGCAATTATTTATAAAGCTCCTGTTGAGTTGCCCTGGGATAAAGGAATCCTGTACAGGAAAAGAGCAAAGAAATTATCTTCTTTTTTTTTTTTTACACATAGGTCATAGAGAGTTGGTCAATGTATTGCGGGGGCAGGAAAAAGGGGGCATCTTTGTGTTTCTCTGTAGTGAAGCTCTTGTATGTTTTCTGAATGTTTCATCAGCATATTTTGGGGGCTTGGGCTACGAACTGGTGAACAGCGTCAAGAACTATTCTATTTCATGAGAAGAAATTATGGAAAAATAAATGAGAAACTTGAGAGTGAAACCAGAGATTGCAGGAGAGTGGCCACATCAGAGAGGAGCGCGCGTCAGTGGAGAGGGAGCCCCCACGGCACCGCTGACAGTGCTCTGCGCTCTGCAAATCCTGCCAGGGGGGTACAACAAGGCTGCACTTGTTAGAGAACTCAGCCTTGAGCCATCATAATCATGCATTGCACAGGACGCAAGATGAGATGTGCTTTTATGTCAGATTTAAGTAAAACTAGGAAAATTGGTACTTCAGCTGATGGGGACTTCAGCTCTCATCAGGCTTAATCAACTCCAGGAAGCCAAAACTAGATTACAAGGGGGTTCTGCTGGTTCCTGAGCTTCATAAGAATGCAGGCTTCAAAATAATCGGTGCTGGAAATAACTGATTAATATGTTTGATAGGACTTAAAGGCCAAAGTGTGTATGCTTCGTGGTAGTTGCATGCAGAAGCAGGAATACTTCTGGTTTCTTAGCATGATGGGAATCTGGACTGCTGGAGGTTGCCTATTACAGAGATTGATTGGTCTTGCAGAAACTGGCATACTGAAAGCTACTGATTATTGATCCTGGTGTTTCAAACTACTTTGAGGCTGCTGAAGCTTGAGTGGAGGAGGTTGCTGTTTACTAAACAAGATGGGAGATGCAGTCCTCATAAGCTGGAGCATTAATGAGATTATGTTGTTCTATAGGTTGGTGACTGAGCTTTGAGTTAACAAATTAAAGAGCAAGAGGGGAGCAGGGCCGGCGCTTCCATTGGGCCACTTTTGCGGTCGCCTAGGGCGCCAGTTCCCTGGGGGAGCCTCTGGCAAACCTGCAGCTATGATTGTGTCTGGGTCTGTCCGGGCGACTGGATGGCTCAGGCAGACCCAGTAACGCATGGAAAAAATCAGGATAAGCTGGTTCAAACCAATGTTCCTCATAAAGGAGCACTGGACACCTGATGCGCATGTTTGGCAAGGGCTATGCACGTCCAATGCTTCCCATAGTTAAACACGGCATTTGCAGTGAAGGTGCCTCTAAGCGTTTGTAACCCTTTAAGGTGCAAAACAGCAATGTTTCACCTTGTACGTTTCAACCTACAGTACCACTACACAAAGAACACTTCATTGCGATGAAGTGGACTGGATGACTCTAGTGGCACTTTAAATTGTGGGAGAGTATTTTATTATATACATTAGTGGCACATATATATATATAAAAAATCTCCAATTTTTACTTAAATATAAAATTCATTTAGAATTCCTGACAATTCTATGTGATGTGATGACATCAGCAGATCATATAGACCCTTTCAGAATGTTTGTAAACATTTCTGCCAAGATACTTCCGGGTGGCAGAAAGCGTGCGGCTTCCACTGACGGACATTCTCCTCTCTTGAAGGTAAGGGTTGTTTGTGGTGCTTGGTGGTGTGTTTTTGCAGCTGGTGTTGGCAGCTTTGTTGGCGGTCCGGAGCTCCTTGTCCGGTGGTGCCGGGCTGGCTCCTACCGGCCATTGTTTTGTGCTCATGCGGTTCATGGGGGTCGTCGCCATGGGCCCTGGCCTTTTGGTGAAGGCAATACTTTGTTGGTCTGGGGCGGTGCACTTTGCTTCCGTGCGTGTGCCTGCTCTTTCACCGGGCGCATGTCTGCCGGGCTGGTGGTGGGGTTGGCTTCCATTTTGATGTCTTTGGTTGGAGCCTTGTCTTCTGCTACTCAAGGAGCAATACACTCCAGTGGTGGAGGATTGGGCTTTGGCTGGAGATGTTGGTGCGGGGGTTCACCTCGTCGCCGGCTCGGCAGGCGCAAGTGTCCGGTGGGGGAGTGGGTGCGGGTGTGGGGAGTGTCGTTCCTTGATTGCTTTCTTTGTCAACAGGGACTTGCGGCGGTGGCTTTCACGGGTGGCGTAGGCATGGGGCAGTGGTTGGGGGGAGGGGTGGCCAGGTGCCGACTGCCGGGGGCTCGGGTTCTAGATTGCCGGTAAGGCTGCCGGCAAGGCTATGGAAGTGCATTGACAAGCATGAAGAAAAATTTATGTGATACTTGTTAATCTATGGAATGCACGGTAGACAGACAGAAAACTGTCTGAGAATTGCAGTATATGTACAGGGCTTTTGCCACCCGGAAGAACTTCTATTATTGTTGTGACGTCATGGTAAAAGCTTGTGTGGGTTGGACATTATGATGTCACACCATGGGTGGAGCGAATGGGGCAGCAAAATCTTTTTTGCCTAGGGCGGCAAAAATCCCTGCACCTGTCCTGGGGGGGTGTTGCAGGACACAGAAGCTGAAGTGCAAAAAAGCAAATCAGTTAATCAGCTTGATGAGAATTGAAGGCCATATAATCCGAAGTGCTGGATAATTATTACTTAACTTGATGGGATTTGGTGCCATACTTTTGCTGAAGTACTAGTGGTGCTAATCTAGTACTGTCAGTCTTAGTTTAAAATATATGTCATGTGAGGCAACAAATATTTGAGGGCACATTTTAAAAAAAACATATCCTGTAACTGTGTGCAACGTGATGCAATGCAGTATTTTCAAATACAGCTTGAAGGTTTTCTAAATGAGGGTCTTATCGAAATGCATAAGGTAAAAAAATCAAGGAAGTGCAATTAGATGCTAAATGTGCACACACAGTCCTACATACAATTTATTACATTCAATAAAGTGTATGTAGCACTATGTGCACATTTAGTGTCTAGTTGTGCTTCCTTGATTATTTTTTTTTAACGTATGCAATCAAATGTAACCCTGCTTTGCATAACATGGTTTAAGGTCAGCAGCACAGAGTGTAGCGGAGCTCCAATACCCAGCATAGGTATCTCCGCTATTCCTTCTTCGAAGCTGTAGGAAACAGTATGAGTATAACAATCCAAGACACTTTCCCCCCTGCAACTAGACAACACATAGTTCTGTAAGTCAACTGATTTTATTTTGGACACACGTGGCTTTTATGCACAGACCCCTATATGAGGTCTCTTATACAAAAATACAGTGCTTTTCCTCCCAAGATCCTCTATGCCTGAAAGAAAATTGTGTGAGAAAAATCTATAACTAAGGTACAGAAAAATTTACAATATTTAAAAACACCCCAAAAATAAATTTTAATACTTCAGACCCCCATGAAAGTTATATCACCGAATAACTTGGATCTGAGCACACACTTTTACGAAAAATCACTCAGATCCCCTCAGTGGTTCGGGAACGCCATTCGAATGAAGTTTTGACCGGTCGGCCACGAGGTGATGCCCCAAAACAGTTCCAGAGAAAACAAGGCAACAACTGGTTATCTTTCGGGCGTTCTCGCACGAACTCTGTTAAATGCTCCCCCTGGCTGTTAGTGTACGAATGTTCCCCCTGTTCGGTAGTTAATGCCTCCCGAACGCCGTTCTCATAACTGGGGAAACACTTTCCTTAATGAGCAATTTGTGGTTAACAGCCAAGAGTGGTTGGTTGTTAAAATGTGCGGAAAGGGGGACAACGGAGATTGGGGCTCGGGGGTGTAAGGACATCCGAACAACAGGGAATAAAAGTGTATCAAAAGCTTCTTTTTCGCTACACAGAGTTATTCAGTTAGCATTTTTGGGGAGGTGAAGGGGTACTGCAGTAACCCTTCCTCTATCAATATGTGGCCACATTGCAATTTTTATTGAGTTCTTTATAACATAACAGTATACAAATGTGTGATTGTATACATTCATCCTGGTGTGAAAAGCATTATGTTTGTGTGTGACTGAATGTGCATGTTAATAGTGTTGGTTTAGCACATGTCTGTACATGTCTTAAAGTGTTTTTTTTTTTTTTTTACACACATCTGGTAATGTAAATGTACATAAATGTTAATATATGTGATATATATTCTTGTATTGGACAGAATATTTTGTAGGTTTTGGTACTATTTAACTATCCAACACTCTAGCTGTGTAGTGTGTGTGTATCTTTGAGCATTTGTGTGTATTTGAATGTGTTTGAGCGTGTGTTGGCAAATCTCTCCTCTCCCTCATCTCATATCCTTTGCCCGTGATCTGCTCCCAAATCTCTTTTCCAGGCCCCATCACTTTCGCTCAGTTCTGGCTCTAATCCACTTCATATGCAAAGCCTTATTGTCCAGCTGAAAATGTTACCTGAAGCATTTTTTTTTTAATCCTTAATTGAAAAATTGGAGTTGCTAAGGCCAAAGCACACACAAAGTTCATACTGCAAAGGGCATGCTGGCTCAGCAGCTGGCACTTTCTGGCTTAGCAGCGGGTACAATCTGTCAGCCCTTGGATCAAGAGTGGGCCCTCTGACACACTGGCTTAAGAGTAGTCACTGCCAGTATCAAAAAGTGTATATTCTCTGTCACTCATTGACAGCATCTTGCTGCTACCTTGTTCAGTAGTGGGCACTGTCTGTCTTTACAGATTAGCAAAGAACACTTCATGCAGAGGCCACTTTCTGTATTTCACTGGCTGGAGAGCGTACTCTGTCTCAGCAATAAAACTCCATGACACGATGGTGGGCATTGCCAATAACTAATCTGTTACACCCAGCATTAACTGTCTTTGCCAGGCACAGGGCTTTTCTTTCAACCACTGTGGCTCTCCTTGTTTCTATAAACCTAGGGTTACATTAAATCCCATTTATACATATGTAATCAGTAATAACTCATTAAAAACTAAAAGTAATTTCTCAAATAATCTAAATCTACTTGAAAACTATTAAAGATTTAAAAGCACTTACAAATTATGACCTTAATTAAAACTACACCCCCAAGTCTTATCCTTCTCCCTCTTTTATGAACCCCTCATTTTTCCA
Organism: Pelobates fuscus; assembly: GCF_036172605.1. Taxonomy (NCBI): domain Eukaryota; kingdom Metazoa; phylum Chordata; class Amphibia; order Anura; family Pelobatidae; genus Pelobates; species Pelobates fuscus. The sequence goes on from NC_086319.1 coordinate 173,955,506, forward strand.
TGATCCTTCTAAACCCACTGTACAATCCAAATTACCCCTTCTTTATTATCACCTTACCGACATCCATCCCAAATAAGGTGTAAGGGGTGTAAGGACCTTTCTAGATAGTCCATGGAAGCTGAGTGAGTGGGATAAAAGTTATGAGCTATACTGTCAGAACATGGAGGTAGGCATGATTAATACATGCAGTAGAAATAGCGAGGGCTGTCTGGTTCTACTGAGTTCAAGACAACAAGCTTGATGGTTGGAAGGTGTACCGTTAAGGAGGAAGAGGCCTTGTCTCTGGTATAGCTAGACATAGCGCCTCATCTGGAAGTCCACAATTTGTGCTGCTAGCAAACGACTGATATTTACTAACCACATTGGAAACAAACCAAAAAGTGGAGTCCCTTTGCACAGTCTTATCTTGAGGTGTTTGTGACAAAAGAGACTCTAATGAGTCACATGGCACAAAAGACAGAGCCTCTCCCCTCCAGAACAAACAAGAGATTGTGATACAGATTGTCATGCTGAAAAATCTGCCTGGCTGATTTAGACAGCTCTTTGTCAGGGTGGACATGCACAAAAGGGGTAGAGAACTGTAACAAATATTAAAGTTGTATACTGTGTGATGAGTGATTAAAAACCCTGGTTCCTGTAAAAAAAAGGGAGTTGCTGTTTGCACCAATAAGTTGTTTGTCTCTCCTTGAGGTCTCACAGATATATTGCTATTTATTGTCCTCTATAGAGTAGTTACTCATAGAGTATTGCAAGAGAACTAGATAGATAGAACATCCTGTAGTAACTGGAGATATCAGGGCAGTGCTGTTGGATAAAGCAACTCAAAGCCTGAGTCATAGCACTTAATATAGCGATCAGCTGTGCAAGTTAACACAAGTACTCACGGATGATGTTAAGCCTGAACTGTTGCACCTTCAGTAACAGAGATGCCAGGGCCATATAATCACAGTGTTAAATAGGCATGTGCAAGGGGAAAATTTTCGTTTCGGTTCGGCATTCCGAAATTCGGGACTTTCTGAATTCGCGACTTCGACACTTTGGAACTTCGGCAACTTCGGCACTTCGGAACTTCGGCAACTTCGACATTTCGGGACTTCGGCACTTCTCTTTCAGACGCTTAGTAGATAACTCCCTAATTCTCACGGTATTAGAGAGTTATCTACCAAAAGGCTGAAAGACCTAAATTGGTCTTTCAGACAAATTTACTAATACTAAGTAAAAATTACTTAGTATTAGTTCATTTTGCCCCTACTCGCTATACCGTGAGTAGGGTCATGTCTATTAAACAGTGAGCAGCCTGTGGCTGCTCACTGTTAAAAAAATAAAATAAAGGGTCCCCCCTCCCGAGCGAGTGGGGGCTTTTAAACTAAAGGGGGTTGAGGGCCCTGAGCGGTGGGTGGGGGCCCTAACGTAAAATGACCTATTGCCCCCCCGGCCTCCACCCCTGAGAGGTGGGTGGGGGCCCTAAATACTAATAAGGGGATGGACTTAATGTCCTCCCTCCTCTCACCCACCCCTAAGCGGCAGACCTTGCTTACCCCGTCACCGCGAGTGGCGTAATCTGGTCCCTGTCTGTGGTGTGCGGCTGTCCCCACCACCGCGCTCCAAACTGGCAGTGTGTCTGATGCTGCATGCTCCAGAGCAGCATCCTTATATGTGTGCCAGACCCGGTCATGTGACCCGGCACACAGTGATGACCTCAGAGCCCATAAGGGAAGGAAGAAACTCCTCCCACGTGTTGTGATTAACACTAATTGGAGCCTAGCCAATCAGACACACCCTGTGTGTATATAAGCTAACCTCCCCCCTTGCCTCAGTGCCCTGTTGTGGTCTTTGGTTTACCATTGAGCGTTACTCTGTATTTGGATTTTCTGGTTAACGATCTCTAACTTGTCTTACGATTATTTTGTCCTCTCTATCCCTGACCTCAACTTGTCTATACGTTACCCAGTCTCTCTGTATTCCCTTGACCTTGGCTTACTTTGACTATCCCTTTTGCATAGCCCGACCATTCTAAGGACCGTTATTGAAATTCTCTCTGTTGTGTCCTGTCTGCGTGTTTGGGTTTCCTAGTGAACATTACATTACAACAGAGCCAAATGAAACCAGCAGACATCTTGCAGCAGTTGGCTGCTCAGAATTAAAAGCTGGAGGAGCAAGACCACCGCTTGGATCAGTTCGCTCAGGCGTTACAGACAATTCTGCAGCGCACCGCTCACCTCCAACCGGAGGCACAACAAGCCGATACTGCTCCACAGGCCCCTTCACATACCTGTACAGGCAGTTTCCTATCACTCAGTACGCATGACCCCACCCCAACGGTATAGTGGTGATTCTGCCCTTTGTCGTGGGTTTTTGAACCAGATCAATATACACATGGTTATAAACCCACACTCCTTTCCTACTGACAGGTCAAAAATAGCCTTTGTCATTAACCATCTCTCTGGCAGGGTTTTGGCCTGGGCTAACCCTATATGGGAATCTGGTCCCAACATCACCTACACCGAATTCCTGTCAGGAGAACGTTTTTTGGAGAACGCTTGACATGCCTGGTAGGATAGCTTCCGCTGGGAGAGCCTTGTTACGCATCAAACAAGGCTCCAGAAAAGTGGTAGACTACGCCATAGAATTCCGTACTCAAATGGCGGAAGTGGCATCGAACAACGATTCTCTGGTAACAGCTTTTCAGGGAGGATTAGTTGATTACCTACTCGATGAGATAGCATCCAGAGATGTACCCACATTATTAGATGATCTCATGGACTACTGCATTGTTGTAGGCAATAGCATTAGAGAGAGATGCTCTCAGCGACAGTCTTATAGCTGGATGCATGTTCACCCCTTGCCCTCTTCTTCTCTACCTGCTTTGCCTCCTTGTGGTCCACCACCAGAACCTATGCAAATAGGTACCGCTAAGCTACATGAAGAGGAGAAGCAACGCAGAAAGAGGGAAGGTCTATGCCTCTACTGCGGCAAAAGGGGGCATGTAAGGACAACATGTCCTGACCTGCAGGGAAATGCCAGCACCTACGACTCGAGCAGGGGTTGGTCTTGGGTGTTATGACGTTATCCCCTCATGACAAAAACTCTAGACCACTTCTCACGGTTACCCTCACCATCAACGGTGAGGCCATTCACACCAAGGCCCTACTGGACTCAGGCGCAGCTGGCAACCAGACCAGTCCTTTGCGGAGTCCCATGCCATGACCTTGGTACGCAAGGCCTCACCTCTAGCTGTGGAAGCACTTGATGGCAAGCCACTGATGAACCCTAAGGTGACTCACAAAACCCAGGAAGTACAACTCACCATAGGGGTCCTACACTGGGAAAGTATTACCTTTCACGTGCTGTGTTTCCCTTCATGTCCCATAGTCATTGGGTTTCTGTGGATGATAAAACACAGGTTTCATAAGTCCAAAACAGCGGGACACCCAGGCATCACAAAAACATATGTTAACATAACAAGACAGCTCTAGTGGCCTTCTGTTAGGAAGGACGTCAAAGAGTACGTTATAGCTTGTCAAATCTGTACACATGCTAAGTCTCCCACAAGCAAGCCACCTGGTCTCCTTATGCCCCTGTTGGTGCCCAAGACACCTTGGAAGCACCTGTCCATAGATTTTATAGCGGACCTTCCCCCCTCCGAGGGTCACACTGTCATTCTGATGGTGACTGATAGGTTCTCTAAAATGACACCCTTGTTCTGCTTAAGAAGCTTCCCTCTGCTGCGCAATTGGCGGAGGTCTTCGCAAAAGAGGTATTCCGGCTTCATGGCATACTCATCGATATAGTCTCTAACAGGGGCCCTCAGTTCATCTCACGATTATGGAGGGGTTTCTGTATTGGGTATGGGTATATCCTTGTCCTTTTCCTCATCTTATCACCCACAGTCAAACGAAGCTGCTGAAAGAGCGAACCAAATCGCTAGAACTCTATTTACGCTGTTTCGTGAACAAGCATCAGGATAACTAGTCCCGCCTCCTCCCATGGGCTGAATTTTCCAGGAACACGGTCTCCCATGCCTCCACTGGCTTAAGTCCTTTCCAAGTGGATTACGGCGTACAACCCAGCGTCCTTCCCAGTCTGTTCTCCGATAGAAGTAATACCTGCTTTGGACAAATATCTAGCCTCGCTTTGGGAGATGTGGAATCGGGTCCATGTCGCTCTGTTGCGTGCTGTAGAGTCACAGAAAATGTTTGCCAATCACCATAGGGCTGCGGCTCCCGCTTAAGTGCTGGGTGACAGAGTATGGCTGTCCACGAAAAACATACGCCTCCGTGTCCCCTCCATGAAGTTGGCACCAAAATATATTGGGCCTTATAAAATCTTGCGCAAAGGTCAATCGTGTCTCTTACACTCTGGACTTGCTTCCGTCCGTGCGCATCTGAAATACGTGTCACACGTCCCTTCTGAAGACCCTCCTGTGCAACCATTACACAAGGCCTGTTAGGTGCCCCGGTATTGTCCATGCCGACTCTAGTGAGCAGTACGAGGTGCAGTCCCTTCTTGACTCCCGCTTCTTCAGGGGCGCCTTACAGTATCTGGTTCACTGGAATGGTTATGGCCCGGAGGAGTGTTCCTAGGTATCCGCCTTTGATTTGAACGCCCCTCGTCTTGTTAGGGCCTTCCATGCTAGCTTTCCTTTGAAGCCTTTGGCTTCCTGCCCTCCTGGCGGTCGTCACGGGTTATGTCAGGTCCCCTGCCCCTGCGCCGCTCGTGGCGACCTTGCTTACCCCATCACCGCGAGTGGTGTCATCTGGTCCCTGTCTGCAGTTTGTGGCTGTCCCCGCCACCGTGCTCCAGACTGGCAGTGTGCATGACGCTGCACGCTCCAGAGCAGCATCCTTATATGTGTGCCGGACCCGATCATGTGACCTGGGACACAGTAATGAGATCACAGACCACAAGGGGAGGAAGAAACTCCACCCACGTGTTGTGATTAACACTAATTGGAGGCTAGCCAATCAGACACATTCTGTGCATATATATGCTAACCTCCCCCTTGCCTCAGTGCCCTGTTGTGGTCTTTGGTTTACCATTGAGCATTACTCTGTATTTGGATTTTCTGGTTAACGATCTCTAGCTTGTCTTACGATTATTCTGTCCTGTCTATCCCTGACCTCGGCTTGTCTATATGTTACTCCATCTCTCTGTATTCCCTTGACCTTGGTTAACTTTGACTATCCCTTTTACATAGCACGGCGATTCTAAGGACCGGTATTGCAATTCTCTCTGTTGTGTCCTGTCTGCGTGTTTAGGTTCCCTAATGAATGTTACATTTGTTTTCTAAATATATTTACTTATTATGCTGCTTACTCAGATTTGTAAAGTATATTATCCATAGTTTTACATATATTTATGCTCTATGCATTGATATGTAAATTATATTGTGTATTGTTTAATATACACTATAGTAAGGAGATATGTTCGAAGAAGACCACTCCATTTTAATTGACATACTTATATAGTTGTTCCTTGATGGCTGAATGGTCCCTCATAAGAAAGTTGAGATAGTGGTTCAGCTATGGAGTTGGTACTCAAAACCTCCAACTTCTTATATAATAGTATATACAGAATTGTGGAAACCTTTCGGAAAATGTGTATTTCTAATGTTTGATGGATCTGAACATCTGTCTTTTTTAGAATTATGCCATCAAATTACATATCATTAGAAAGATAATTTCATGCGGAAGGTAATTAAATAAATGTGTCTAACTACCTTCATTTTATCAAAGGTTGTAGCTAATTGATCTGAAAAAGAAAATGCAACTGCATTATGTAACATGAATTTGATTTCCTTAATTCAAAACTGACCAATGAGACTAATTGTTCTGAAAGCCAGTCAGGTATTATTTATTTATTTACTGTATGATTTTTATTGTCGAAAATCCAAATTTACAGTGAAATATAGAGACATTAGTACCGGTTTCAACATACAGTACAAGAATGTTGTACAGTTCATGCAGTAGCTAATGAATCAGTAACAATACACGATATAGTAATGCAAGATTTCTATGTTAACAACTTAACAAGTTAAATGCCCGTGCTTGTACCAGTTTCCCAGCAGCCGTTAATGCCAAAGTGTGGCCTGTAAGAGAGTGTGTGCCCTGATTGAGTTTAGTATTTTCTCATGCCCGGAGATGTGTTGGGGGTATCTTGTTAGTGTTAAGGGCTACTCTTGACCCAGGCCCTCTGCTTAGTGGGAACCAGTGGGGCAATTTTGTTACAGATTTTGCTACGGTGTGTATACCATATGTGTGAGATCAGGTAATTGGGAGCTAAGGACATTAGAAGACCAGAAGTATACCCTTGGAGAGGGTGTAAGGTAGTGTGACAAAACCCTTGTTTGTGAATACCGTGAACTTTTTATTTCATCTGCTGTTCGTGTATTTAACCCTATTTTGTTCCTTTCTTAAAAAACTGAACAAACTACCGAACAGCCAGACCACACGCAATGGAGTGTGCAGCTCATTAGTCGCCCAGGAGCTGTGGTTAACCACAAATATTTAACGAATGGCTGGGTTGTCGCCGTTTGTTTGAAGGAACACGTGGCGGCGGCCATTTTAAACTGACGAACGCCCAGCTGTGTTTGGTCGTTGACCGCATGGAACTATTTTCGGCCACAATTTCACACGAACACTGCTGGGGCTATCCAACTTCCATCTCTTTCGTCTCCATTTACACGAACGCTGTGTCGTTCTGTACTTTTAGAACACACAAACTGAACTGACCCAGATAGCTAAATCCATGGAACTCATTCTGGGTATATTTCTAACGAGCAGTGGGTGAACAGAATCTTTAGCTCCATGGTGATTTGACTGTGTTCGTGGTATCTGAGCGCTGTTCGGCTATATTGAGCGCTCAGACCCAAGCTATCTGGGGATATGTCGAATGTGGGAGTTCCGTTCGGTAAAAGCAAAATTATATATTTTAATGTATTTTGTTACTTTTGTAAAATGGAAATATTTTCTCTACCTGAAGATAATTAAGTTTGCTCCGGCCACTTAATCCAATTATCTCCAGGATAGAGAGAAGGGATTTCACTGTTTATGTGGGTGTGTGTTATATTGTATTGTAAAATGATTGGTTACTGTAACTTGTGGCTCAGTCCTCCACAAGGTCCCTGTGGAAGTATCCCTTGCTGGAGGACCTGCATAAAAGGCTGAGCTGTGGCCGTCATTAAACAGATCGTTTTACCCCTTCATGAAATCTCGACTCATGTTTGAGGGATTGAGAGCTATAATCACTATTCTGCTCTACTTCAGCTGGGATTTCGGGAGAAGCTACAAGGATCTTTCCTACAGGGATAATAGGATCCGTTACAGGTAGGATCAGGAATACTAGTGTGTGTGGGATGTGAGGTAGCTGTACTACCGTTATTGTCTTGGTCATTGTCACTAGGTTGGTCCAATATCTTTGGGTTAAAGGGCACTGCCACCAGCTGTGAGCAAGGGACGCCCCAGACTGTGCGCATTTCCAGCAAATATTCAGAGTGTTAGGGAACAGACTGTGTTATTTGGATGGGGAATAGTGCCATCTAGAGATTCATTTGTAGCTACTTTCCTGTACAGTAGTGAATATAGATGTTTTGTGTATTTGGGAAAAGATAGTCTTCCATTGGGATGGTGTGAGCTGAATATTGAGGTTCTTGGACCATGCTTCCATGTAGGGGGAAGGTGGGCGATGTGATCTGTCTGGAGGAGTTTGTAAAAGGTCGAAAGCTGTTTTGTTCTAACACTCCGAGCATGCAGTGTATTTCGAAGTCGGACAGAGTTCGGGATCCCTTCAGCAAGCGAGGGTTAGTTTGTAAGAAGTTCTTCATCTGCGCAAAGTGGAACATTTGCATTGTAGTTGGGGTATCTGGCCATGTCAAACTGGACAGCGACCGCATTGAGTCGCCCTCCAGTATGGAGCCCAGGGAGAGTTATGGCTGGTCCTATATGTGTTGGAAACTGCAGTAGTTTAAAGTGTGTAATCCTGGCATGAAGAGTGGATTGTGTCTCAGTCATGTATTATTATGACACAGCATGAGACCAATAAGGAATTTGTATGAGTCAGATCCTATTTCCATATTTTAGAGCTAATAATAGGACTCCTATTCAATGATGAGTGTCATCAAGCTGGCCACTGTTTTGTTTGTTTTTTTGTTTACTGATTTGTTGTTCACAGTATTTTCTATGCCCCGATAACTTAGTATCTGTGTAACTTATTAAGTGATGAAAACAGAGTTAAAACAGTTGACAGGTCATCTAGAAAGTGATGTAAAATAATAACTCTGCATGAAACTTATGAGGAAATGTAAGGAGGTATTTCTAAACTGTGCAAGAGGTATACAGTCAGGTTCATAAATATTGGGACATCGACACGATTCTAATCTTTTTGGCTCTATACACCACAACAATGGATTTGAAATGAAATGAACAAGATGTGCTTTAACTGCAGACTTTAATTTGAGGGTATTTACATCCAAATCAGGTGAACGGTGTAGGAATTACAACAGTTTGTATATGTGCCTCCCACTTTTCAAGGGACCAAAAGTAATGGGACAATTGGCTGCTCATCTGTTCCATGGCCAGGTTTGTGTTATTCCCTCATTATCCCATTTACAAGGAGCAGATAAAAGGTCCAGAGTTAATTTCAAGTGTGCTATTTGCATTTGGAATCTGTTGCTGTCAACTCTCAATATGAGATCCAAAGAGCTGTCACTATCAGGGAAGCAAGCCATCAAAAAACAAAACAAACCCATCAGAGAGATAGCAAAAACATTAGGTGTGGCCAAATAAACTGTTTGGAACATCCTTAAAAAGAAAGAACGCACCGGTTGTGACAAAGTGCCCTTCGCCACTTGGGCCTGGAGAGGACTACTTGCCAGCCTCTTGCCATGTGATTATGGTCCCTGGGAGATTGGTCCCTTTTAAGAAACTTATTCGGCCCTAACAGAGTGCATGTCACTCATTCTGGCCCTTTAAACACAGTGGGGCCATTCGGTACTTGCCCTGTGTGAGCGGTGATGCCCCCAGATAGCTATGCCATGGAGCCTATTCATATAATGAAAGACTATGGGAAAGACTTTAGCTCCATGGCAATTGAACTGTGTGAATAGGATCTGCGCGCTATTCGGTAGTTTTGTGCGTTCAGATCCCAGCTATCTGGGGATATGTTACATGTCTGTGTGTTATGTATAAAAAGTAACTTTATGTATTTTAAAGTGTTTTACTGTCTTTGTGTAACCATGTGCTCAATGGAGTCTGCCTCTATCCCTGGATAATTGGATTACTTCCCCCCATTGTCTCCAGGATAGAGGCCTCTGTAAAACCTGTGTGAGACAGATTTTGCCATGCTGCCAGCCAGGGCCCAAAAGATACTTTTACTAACTTTTGAACCCCTGGTCTGATTCATGCCAATTTTTAAAATGTTGTCCCCCTGAATGGATTATGTATTTTTATGTGAATGTGATGTATGGTTTTAAAGTTACAGAGTATGTGTGGAAACTGTATTTTTATTGTATGTAATAATTATGTTAACTGTTTATCTGAGGGGAGGGGATGTGTGGGTTGTACTGTTACTTGATTGGTTATGTTATGCCTCCCCCTGGGTGTGTCCTGTATGTGCACAACCGTAATAAAAACCAGGCTGGGTGTGCCAGCACCTCAGATTCTGCTTGACCCTCAAACCGATGTGTCGTCTCGTTTTTGGGGGAATTGGATTGTATGCTGACTGCCAGGAGTGTAAGCGGATTGTATGCTTTTCCTGTTCGGCTGATTCCAGGGTTCGTGTGTTTCCAGTTCGGGAGTTTCCAGAATTCGTACACTTTGCAGTTCGGGAGATTGGTGATTGCTGTAGCTGCTGGTCTATGGAAAAGGGGGATATCGCCTAAACTGGGTTTTATCCTCTTGTAAGCAAAACGGTCCGTTACACCGGTGAGCTCAGCAACACCAAAAGACCCGGAAGACCACGGAAAACAACCTTGGTGGATGACCGAAGAATTATTTCCCTGGTGAAGAAAACACCCTTCACAACAGTTGGCCTGATCAAGAACACTCTCAGGAGGTAGGTGTATGTGTGTCAAAGTCAACAATCAAGAGAAGACTTCACCAAAGTGAATACAGAGGGTTCACCACAAGATGTAAACCATTGGTGAGCCTCAAAAACAGGAAGGCCAGATTAGAGTTTGCCAAACAACATCTAAAAAAGCCTTCACAGTTCTGGAACAACATCCTATGGACAGATGAGACCAAGATCAACTTGTACCAGAGTGATGGGAAGAGAAGAGTATGGAGAAGGAAAGGAACTGCTCATGATCCAAAGCATACCACCTCATCAGTGAAGCATGGTGGTGGTAGTGTCATGGCGTGGGCATATATGGCTGCCAATGGAACTGGTTCTCTTGTATGTATTGATGATGTGACTGGTGACAAAAGCAGCAGGATGAATTCTGAAGTGTTTCGGGCAATATTATCTGCTCATATTCAGCCAAATGCTTCAGAACTCATTGGACGGCGCTTCACAGTGCAGATGGACAATGACGTGACGCATACTGCAAAAGCAACCAAAGAGTTTTTTAAGGGAAAGAAGTGGAATGTTATGCAATGGCCAAGTCAATCACCTGACCTGAATCCGATTGAGCATGCATTTCACTTGATGAAGACAAAACTGAAGGGAAAATGCACCAAGAACAAGCAGGAACTGAAGACAGTTGCAGTAGAGGCCTGGCAGAGCATCACCAGGGATGAAACCCAGCGTCTGGTTATGTCTATGCATTCCAGACCTCAGGCTGTAATTGACTGCAAAGGATTTGCAACCATGTATTAAAAAGTGAAAGTTTGATTTATGACTGTTAATCTGTCCCATTACTTTTGGTCCCTTAAAAAGTGGGAGGCACATATACACCGTTCACCTGCTTTGGATGTAAATACCCTCAAATTAAAGCTGAAAGTCTGCAGTTTAAGCACATCTTGTTCATTTCATTTCAAATCCACTGTGGTGGTGTATAGAGCCAAAAAGGTTAGAATTGTGTCAATGTCCCAATATATATGGACCTGACTGTATGTAGACTCAGTCAATGCAAAAGCAAACTGGTAAATGGTGCACAACAGCATATAGTGACATTAAAAAACATCTGAGTCAACTAAAATGAATTGTCTCAATGTGGTTTAAATATGAGTGTTTGGACTGTTAGACACTGACTCAAAGATGTAAATTCCAGAATTTCAAGAAAAAAGAAATTTCTATCTCCCAAACAAAGAAGATTGGGCTAAAAAACATATTATTGGTCTGAGGAACAATGAGACCAGACTTCTTACCCTCAACTCGCAGCCTTGACTCGTGTTGTAGGGAATTGCTGATCACTAGCTCTGCTCAGAGCTCCAGGAATACTTTACACTTGCAGGAAGATCGTTAGGTACTGAATTGGAACTTTTTACCTCTCTCCAGGATCGGGGATAAGGACATCCAAGTGGTCCAACTCTCAGCTAGCCTGAGGCAATTGGTATCTGTGTAAAATGTCTTTTCAAAAGCATTTAAAAAACAAAAAAAGTGTGCTTTAATATCTGCATTAAATTGTATTTCTAATTATATATCATTTTATGGTATTACGAGCCATCAAACCTGAGAAATAGAAATTTTCCTAATTATTTCTACAATTTTGGCCACTAGTGTATAGTTATATTACAATTTATTGTGTATAGGTATACAATTTAAGTGTAACAATATCTCCCGAAACCAATGTTGTTGATACATGGTCAAGATCAGTAGCGTACTAAGGGGGGGCAGGAGGGGAGGGGACGGTCTGCCCCGGATGCCACTCAGTAGGGGGGTGCCATGCTCTGTACCTCCTGCTGCTTCCGCCATAATATCCTCTCCCTCGCGGCTCCGGTGCTCAGTTAATGAGTCAGAGCACAAGGAGGGGATTCCCAGCCTGTGTTCTGAGTCATCACTGAGCACCACAGAGGTTATTATGGAGTGTACCATAGTACATAGTGTGTATTCTGTGTATTCTGCCAGGTTGCTCCTCCGCTGCCACTCTGAATTTGCAGGGAATCAGAGTCAGCCTCTCTAGATCCCTTGCCTGTATGCCTGCCTCTGGACTGAGATGGAGTTGGTGAGAGATAACCCCTGCTGCACTCCTGAATGGTAAGCTAATAATATTATTGTAAATTAACCCTGTGACATCCCCCTCCTCTTAGCCACAAAATACCCTCCCTGCCATTATACCCCCACCCTCCCTGCCCTATATTACCACCCTACCTTCTACATATTACCACCGCCCTGCCCTATACCCACACTCTCCCTGCCATTATACCCCACCATCCCTGCCATATATACCTAATCCCCACCTAATCATAATACCCTCCCTGCCATTACATCCCCCATCCTCCCTGCCATATATTCCTAATCCCCATCAAATCCTAATACCCTCCCTGCCATATATACCTAATCCCCACCTAATCATAATACCCTCCCTGCCATTACACCCCCCATCCTCCCTGCCATATATTCCTAATCCCCATCTAATCATAATACCCTCCCTGCCATATATACCTAATCCCCACCTAATCATAATACCCTCCCTGCCATTACACCCCATCCTCCCTGCCATATATTCCTAATCCCCACCTAATCATAATACCCTCCCTGCCATTACACCCCATCCTCCCCTCCATATAGCCTTAATCCCCATCTAATCATAATACCCTCCCTGCCATTATACCCCCACCCTCCCTGCTATATAGCCCTAATCCCCACCTAACCATAATACCCTCCCTGCCATTACACCCCATCCTCCCTGCCATATATCCCTAATCCCCCATCTAATCATAATACCATATACCACCACCATATACCACCTTGACATAATACCCTCTCTTCCATATAACTAGTGATGTACCGTTCCCGGCGAACTTAGCGTGTTCGCGTTCGCCGCGGCGGGCAGACACATGCGCGGTTCGATCCGCCCCCTATTCGTCATCATTGGGCAAACTTTGACCCTGTGCCTCTCGGTCAGCAGACACATTCCAGCCAATCAGCAGCACTCTCTCCCTTCCACACCCTCCAACCTCCCTCCCAGCATCCATTTTCGATTCATTCTGAAGCTGCATGCTTAGTGAGAGGAGGGAAAGTTTAGCTGCTGCTGATTAGATAGGGAAATTGATAGCTAGGCTAGGGTATTCAGTGTCCACTACAATCCTGAAGGACTCATCTGATCTCTGCTGTAAGGACAGCACCCCAAAAAGCCATTTTTAGGGCTAGAACATCAGGCTGCTTTTTTTTTTTCTGTGTAATGTAATTGCAGGTGCCTGCCTGCCAGCTTCTGTGTGAGGCTCACAGTGGATACTGTGCCCACTTGCCCAGTGCCACCACTCATATCTGTTTTTACAATAGCTTAAGCTTTAGATTTAAAAAAATATATTTTTTTTCACTGTAATAGAAGAGCAGTTGCCTGCCTGCCAGCTTCTGTGTCAGGCTGGATGCTGTGCCCATTTGCACAGTCAGTGCCACCACTCATATCTGTTGTGACAATAGCTTAAGCTTTAGATTTAAAAAAAAAAAATTTTTTCACTGTAATAGAAGAGCAGTTGCCTGCCTGCCATCTTCTGTGTCAGGCTGGATGCTCTGCCCATTTGCACAGTCAGTGCCACCACTCATATCTGTGGTGACAATAGCTTAAGCTTTAGATTTAAAAAAAAAAAAAAAACATTTTCACTGTAATAGAAGAGCAGTTGCCTGCCTGCCAGCGTCTGTGTGAGGCTCACAGTGGATACTGTGCCCACTTGCCCAGTGCCACCACTCATATCTGTTTTTACAATAGCTTAAGCTTTAGATTTAAAAAAAAAAAAAATTTTTCACTGTAATAGAAGAGCAGTTGCCTGCCTGCCAGCTTCTGTGTGAGGCTCACAGTGGATACTGTGCCCACTTGCCCAGTGCCACCACTCATATCTGTTGTGACAATAGCTTAAGCTTTAGATTTAAAAACATTTTTTTTTTCACTGTAATAGAAGAGCAGTTGCCTGCCTGCCATCTTCTGTGTCAGGCTGGATGCTGTGCCCATTTGCACAGTCAGTGCCACCACTCATATCTGTTGTGACAATAGCTTAAAGGGACACTCCAGGCACCCAGACCACTTCTGCTCATTGGAGTGGTCTGGGTGCCAACTCCCACTACCCTTAACCCTGCAAATGTAAATATTGCAGTTTTTCATAAACTGCAATATTTACATTGCAGGGTTAACTCCACCTCTAGTGGCTGTCTATTAGAGGCTCACAGTGTGAGGCTCACAGTGGATACTGTGCCCACTTGCCCAGTGCCACCACTCATATCTGTTGTGACAATAGCTTAAGCTTTAGATTTAAAAACAATTTCACTGTAATAGAAGAGCAGTTGCCTGCCTGCCAGCTTCTGTGTGAGGCTCACAGTGGATACTGTGCCCACTTGCCCAGTGCCACCACTCATATCTGTTTTTACAATAGCTTAAGCTTTAGATTTAAAAAAATATATTTTTTTTCACTGTAATAGAAGAGCAGTTGCCTGCCTGCCAGCTTCTGTGTGAGGCTCACAGTGGATACTGTGCCCACTTGCCCAGTGCCACCACTCATATCTGTTGTGACAATAGCTTAAGCTTTAGATTTAAAAACAATTTTTTTTTCACTGTAATAGAAGAGCAGTTGCCTGCCTGCCATCTTCTGTGTCAGGCTGGATGCTGTGCCCATTTGCACAGTCAGTGCCACCACTCATATCTGTTGTGACAATAGCTTAAGCTTTAGATTTAAAAAAAAACAAACATTTTTTTCACTGTAATAGAAGAGCAGTTGCCTGCCTGCCAGCTTCTGTGTGAGGCTCACAGTGGATACTGTGCCCACTTGCCCAGTGCCACCACTCATATCTGTTGTGACAATAGCTTAAGCTTTAGATTTAACTCCGTCTCCCGCCTTGAGCAGTTCCTGCTCATCTGCCCACAGTCATGTGTCTGTCAAGGACATGTTTGAGCGTAAGAAGCCAATGTCACCAAGTTACCCCCTTGCCCAGCGTCTGACAGCTGGCTTGTCCGAACTATTAGCCCGCCAGCTTTTACCATACAATCTGGTTGAGTCTGAGGCGTTCAAAAAATTTGTAGCTATGGAAGGTACACGGTACATGCTTTGGTCTGCAAAGCATGGTCAGGGCAGGTATATCACCTACACTGCGCATTGGGTAAACCTGCTGACGGCTGACAAGCATGGAATGCGTGGCATTGCAGAGGAGTTGGTGACACCGCCACGACTTGCAGGCAGTCCTGCAGTCGGCTGAGTCCTCTTGTGCTGCTGCGTCTTGCTCCACATCAACGGCATCCCCCCAGCTCCCCAGGTACTATTCCACATCCCGGATACGGCAGTGTCACGCCGTCTTGGGTTTGACTTGCTTGAAATCAGAGAGTCACACCGGACAAGAACTCCTGTCCGCCCTGAACGCACAGGTGGAAAAGTGGCTGACTCCGCAGCAACTGGATATCGGCAAAGTGGTGTGTGACAACGGAAAAAATTTGATAGCGGCATTGAAGTTGGGCAAGTTGACACATGTGCCGTGCATGGCACATGTGTGTAATCTGATCGTACAACGCTTTGTGCATAAGTACACAGTCTTACAGGACGTCCTGAAGCAGGCCAGGAAGGTGTGTGGCCATTTCAGGCGTTCCTACACGGCCATGGCTCACTTTGCCGATATCCAGCGGCGAAACAACTAGCCAGTGAGGCGCTTGATTTGCGACAGCCCTACACGTTGGAATTCAACACTCCTAATGTTTGACCGCCTGCTCCAACAAGAAAAAGCTGTTAATGAATATTTGTATGACCGGGGTGCTAGGACAGCCTCTGGGGAGCTGGGAATTTTTTTGCCACGTTACTGGACGCTCATGCGCAATGCCTGTAGGCTCATGCATCACACCGAAGGCACCATCAGCTACATCATACCATTTGTTTTCTTCCTGGAGCGTGCCCTGCGAAGAGTGCTGGATCAGACCGTAGATGAGCATGAAGAGGAAGAGTTGTGGTCACCATCACCACCAGAAACAGCCTTATCAGCATCGCTTGCTGGACCTGCGGCAACGCTGGAAGAGGATTGTGAGGAAGAGGAGTCAGAGGTGGAATGTGGCTTTGAGGAGGAGGAGGAGCAAGACGTCCCTGAGGACAGGTGTCAATCCATACCTGCCAAGTGACCCTATGTAGGGGGAACAGTCAATATTCTGCTCTGTGTCAGTGTGTATCAGGGGCTTTGAGGATGGGGAACAGTCTCTATTCTGCTCTGTGTCAGTGTGTATCATAGGCTTTGAGGACGGGTGTCAATCCATACCTGCCAAGTGACCCTATGTAGGGGTAACAGTCTCTATTCTGCTCTGTGTCAGTGTGTATCAGGGGCTTTGAGGACGGGGAACAGTCTCTATTCTGCTCTGTGTAAGTGTGTATCAGGGGCTTTGAGGACAGGTGTCAATCCATATCTGCCAAGTGACCCTATGTAGGGGTAACAGTCTCTATTCTGCTCTGTGTCAGTGTGTATCATGGTCTCTGTGGACGGGGAACAGTCTCTATTCTGCTCTGTGTCAGTGTGTATCATGGGCTTTGAGGACATGTGTCAATCCATACCTGCCAAGTGACCCTATGTAGGGGTAACAGTCTCTATTCTGCTCTGTGTCAGTGTGTATCATGGGCTTTGAGGACAGGTGTCAATCCATACCTGCCAAGTGACCCTATGCAGGGGTAACAGTCTCTATTCTGCTCTGTGTCAGTGTGTATCATGGTCTCTGTGGACGGGGAACAGTCTCTATTCTGCTCTGTGTCAGTGTGTATCAGGGGCTTTGAGGACAGGTGTCTATCCATATCTGCCAAGTGACCCTATGTAGTGGTAACAGTCTCTATTCTGCTCTGTGTCAGTGTGTATCAGGGATCATTAGGATAGGTGTCAATCCATATCTGCCAAGTGACCCTATGTAGGAGGAACAGTCCCTATTCTGCTCTGTGTCAGTTTGTATCAGGGGTTTTGAGGACAGGTGTCCATCCATACCTGCCAAGTGACCCTATGTAGGGGTAACAGTCTCTATTCTGCTCTGTGTCAGTGTGTATCAGGGGCTTTGAGGACAGGTGTCTATCCATATCTGCCAAGTGACCCTATGTAGGGGGAACAGTCTCTATTCTGCTCTGTGTCAGTATGTATGTATCAGGGATCATTAGGATAGGTGTCAATCCATATCTGCCAAGTGACCCTATGTAGGGGTGACAGTCTCTATTCTGCTCTGTGTCAGTGTGTATCAGGGGCTTTGAGGACAGGTGTCTATCCATATCTGCCAAGTGACCCTATGTAGGGGTAACAGTCTCTATTCTGCTCTGTGTCAGTGTGTATCAGGGATCATTAGGATAGGTGTCAATCCATATCTGCCAAGTGACCCTATGTAGGAGGAACAGTCTCTATTCTGCTCTGTGTCAGTGTGTATCATGGGCTTTGAGGACAGGTGTCAATCCATAACTGCCAAGTGAACCTATGTAGGGGTAACAGTCTCTATTCTGCTCTGTGTCAGTGTGTATCATGGTCTCTGTGGACGGGGTACAGTCTCTATTCTGCTCTGTGTCAGTGTGTATCAGGGGCTTTGAGGACAGGTGTCAATCCATATCTGCCAAGTGACCCTATGTAGGGGGAACAGTCTCTATTCTGCTCTGTGTCAGTGTGTATGTATCAGGGATCATTAGGATAGGTGTCAATCCATATCTGCCAAGTGACCCTATGTAGGGGTAACAGTCTCTATTCTGCTCTGTGTCAGTGTGTATCAGGGGCTTTGAGGACGGGGAACAGTCTCTATTCTGCTCTGTGTCAGTGTGTATCAGGGGCTTTGAGGATGGGGAACAGTCTCTATTCTGCTCTGTGTCAGTGTGTATCAGGGGCTTTGAGGACAGGTGTCAATCCAGATCTGCCAAGTGACCCTATGTAGGGGTAACAGTCTCTATTCTGCTCTGTGTCAGTGTGTATCATGGTCTCTGTGGACGGGGAACAATCTCTATTCTGCTCTGTGTCAGTGTGTATCAGGGGCTTTGAGGACAGGTGTCAATCCATATCTGCCAAGTGACCCTATGTAGGGGTAACAGTCTCTATTCTGCTCTGCGTCAGTGTGTATCATGGTCTCTGTGGACGGGGAACAGTCTCTATTCTCTCTGTGTCAGAGTGTATCAGGGGCTTTGAGGACAGGTGTCAATCCATATCTGCAAAGTGACCCTATGTAGGGGTAACAGTCTCTATTCTGCTCTGTGTCAGTGTGTATCAGGGATCATTAGGATAGGTGTCAATCCATATCTGCCAAGTGACCCTATGTAGGGGTAACAGTCTCTATTCTGCTCTGTGTCAGTGTGTATCAGGGGCTTTGAGGAAGGGGAACAGTCTCTATTCTGCTCTGTGTCAGTGTGTATCAGGGGCTTTGAGGACAGGTGTCTATCCATATCTGCCAAGTGACCCTATGTAGGGGTAACAGTCTCTATTCTGCTCTGTGTCAGTGTGTATCAGGGATCATTAGGATAGGTGTCAATCCATACCTGCCAAGTGACCCTATGTAGGGGGAACAGTCCCTATTCTGCTCTGTGTCAGTGTGTATCAGGGGTTTTGAGGACAGGTGTCAATCCATATCTGCCAAGTGACCCTATGTAGGAGGAACAGTCCCTATTCTGCTCTGTGTCAGTGTGTATCAGGGGTTTTGAGGACAGGTGTCAATCCATATCTGCCAAGTGACCCTATGTAGGGGGAACAGTCTCTATTCTGCTCTGTGTCAGTGTGTATCAGGGATCATTAGGATAGGTGTCAATCCATATCTGCCAAGTGACCCTATGTAGGAGGAACAGTCCCTATTCTGCTCTGTAACAGTTTGTATCAGGGGTTTTGAGGACAGGTGTCCATCCATACCTGCCAAGTGACCCTATGTAGGGGTAACAGTCTCTATTCTGCTCTGTGTCAGTGTGTATCAGGGGCTTTGAGGACAGGTGTCTATCCATATCTGCCAAGTGACCCTATGTAGGGGGAACAGTCTCTATTCTGCTCTGTGTCAGTATGTATGTATCAGGGATCATTAGGATAGGTGTCAATCCATATCTGCCAAGTGACCCTATGTAGGGGTAACAGTCTCTATTCTGCTCTGTGTCAGTGTGTATCAGGGGCTTTGAGGACAGGTGTCTATCCATATCTGCCAAGTGACCCTATGTAGGGGTAACAGTCTCTATTCTGCTCTGTGTCAGTGTGTATCAGGGATCATTAGGATAGGTGTCAATCCATATCTGCCAAGTGACCCTATGTAGGAGGAACAGTCTCTATTCTGCTCTGTGTCAGTGTGTATCATGGGCTTTGAGGACAGGTGTCAATCCATAACTGCCAAGTGAACCTATGTAGGGGTAACAGTCTCTATTCTGCTCTGTGTCAGTGTGTATCATGGTCTCTGTGGACGGGGTACAGTCTCTATTCTGCTCTGTGTCAGTGTGTATCAGGGGCTTTGAGGACAGGTGTCAATCCATATCTGCCAAGTGACCCTATGTAGGGGGAACAGTCTCTATTCTGCTCTTTGTCAGTGTGTATGTATCAGGGATCATTAGGATAGGTGTCAATCCATATCTGCCAAGTGACCCTATGTAGGGGTAACAGTCTCTATTCTGCTCTGTGTCAGTGTGTATCAGGGGCTTTGAGGACGGGGAACAGTCTCTATTCTGCTCTGTGTCAGTGTGTATCAGGGGCTTTGAGGATGGGGAACAGTCTCTATTCTGCTCTGTGTCAGTGTGTATCAGGGGCTTTGAGGACAGGTGTCAATCCAGATCTGCCAAGTGACCCTATGTAGGGGTAACAGTCTCTATTCTGCTCTGTGTCAGTGTGTATCATGGTCTCTGTGGACGGGGAACAATCTCTATTCTGCTCTGTGTCAGTGTGTATCAGGGGCTTTGAGGACAGGTGTCAATCCATATCTGCCAAGTGACCCTATGTAGGGGTAACAGTCTCTATTCTGCTCTGTGTCAGTGTGTATCATGGTCTCTGTGGACGGGGAACAGTCTCTATTCTCTCTGTGTCAGAGTGTATCAGGGGCTTTGAGGACAGGTGTCAATCCATATCTGCAAAGTGACCCTATGTAGGGGGAACAGTCTCTATTCTGCTCTGTGTCAGTGTGTATGTATCAGGGATCATTAGGATAGGTGTCAATCCATATCTGCCAAGTGACCCTATGTAGGGGTAACAGTCTCTATTCTGCTCTGTGTCAGTGTGTATCAGGGGCTTTGAGGAAGGGGAACAGTCTCTATTCTGCTCTGTGTCAGTGTGTATCAGGGGCTTTGAGGACAGGTGTCTATCCATATCTGCCAAGTGACCCTATGTAGGGGTAACAGTCTCTATTCTGCTCTGTGTCAGTGTGTATCAGGGATCATTAGGATAGGTGTCAATCCATACCTGCCAAGTGACCCTATGTAGGGGGAACAGTCCCTATTCTGCTCTGTGTCAGTGTGTATCAGGGGTTTTGAGGACAGGTGTCAATCCATATCTGCCAAGTGACCCTATGTAGGAGGAACAGTCCCTATTCTGCTCTGTGTCAGTGTGTATCAGGGGTTTTGAGGACAGGTGTCAATCCATATCTGCCAAGTGACCCAATGTAGGGGGAACAGTCTCTATTCTGCTCTGTGTCAGTGTGTATCAGGGGTTTTGAGGACAGGTGTCAATCCATATCTGCCAAGTGACCCTATGTAGGGGTAAGAGTCTCTATTCTGCTCTGTGTCAGTGTGTATCAGGGGATTTGAGGAAGGGGAACAGTCTATTCTGCTCTGTGTCAGTGTGTATCAGGGGCTTTGAGGACAGGTGTCTATCCATATCTGCCAAGTGACCCTATGTAGGGGTAACAGTCTCTATTCTGCTCTGTGTCAGTGTATATCAGGGATCATTAGGATAGGTGTCAATCCATATCTGCCAAGTGACCCTA
Source organism: Pelobates fuscus (assembly GCF_036172605.1). Lineage (NCBI taxonomy): Eukaryota > Metazoa > Chordata > Amphibia > Anura > Pelobatidae > Pelobates > Pelobates fuscus. The sequence continues at coordinate 173,976,453 of NC_086319.1, forward strand.
TGTAGGGGGAACAGTCCCTATTCTGCTCTGTGTCAGAGTGTATCAGGGGTTTTGAGGACAGGTGTCAATCCATATCTGCCAAGTGACCCTATGTAGGAGGAACAGTCCCTATTCTGCTCTGTGTCAGTGTGTATCAGGGGTTTTGAGGACAGGTGTCAATCCATATCTGCCAAGTGACTCTATGTAGGGGGAACAGTCTCTATTCTGCTCTGTGTCAGTGTGTATCAGGGGTTTTGAGGACAGGTGTCAATCCATATCTGCCAAGTGACCCTATGTAGGGGGAACAGTCTCTAGTCTGCTCTGTGTGAGGAGGAGGAACGGGAAATGAGTAGCTCGGCATCCAACCTTGTGCAAATGGGGTCTTTCATGCTGTCGTGCCTGTTGAGGGACCCTCGTATAAAAAGGCTGAAGGAGAACAACCTATGCTGGGTGTCCACGCTACTAGACCCCCGGTCTCTATTCTGCTCTGTGTCAGTGTGTATCATGGTCTCTGAGGACGGGGAACAGTCTCTATTCTGCTCTGTGTCAGTGTGTATCAGGGGTTTTGAGGACAGGTGTCAATCAATATCTGCCAAGTGACCCTATGTAGAGGGAACAGTCTCTATTCTGCTCTGTGTCAGTGTGTATGTATCAAGGATCATTAGGATAGGGGTCAATCCATATCTGCCAAGTGACCCTATGTAGGGGTAACAGTCTCTATTCTGCTCTGTGTCAGTGTGTATCAGGGGCTTTGAGGACGGGGAACAGTCTCTATTCTGCTCTGTGTCAGTGTGTATCAGGGGCTTTGAGGACAGGTATCAATCCATATCTGCCAAGTGACCCTATGTAGGGGGAACAGTCTCTATTCTGCTCTGTCTGAGGAGGAGGAACGGGAAATGAGTAGCTCGGCATCCAACCTTGTGCAAATGGGGTCTTTCATGCTGTCGTGCCTGTTGAGGGATCCTCGTATAAAAACGATGAAGGAGAACGACCTGTTCTGGGTGTTCACGCTACTAGACCCCCGGTATAAGCAGACAGTGGCGGAAATGTTATCGAATTACAAGTCGGAAAGGATGCAGCATTTGCAAAATAAATTAAAAAGTATGGTTTACACAGCGTATAAGGGTGATGTCACAGCACAACGGGAATCTAACAGGGGAAGAGGTGAAAGTGATCCTCCTCCTCCTCCCACGACCACGCCATATCTGCCAAGTGACCCTATGTTGGGGGAACAGTCCCTATTCTGCTCTGTGTCCGTGTGCATCAGGGTCTCTGAGGACAGGTGTCAATCCATATGTCAAGGTGTCAATCCATATGTCAAGGTGTCAATATGTCATATGTCAGGTGTCAATCCATATCCATTGTTATTTAGGAATGTTAGGTGATTTCTGCCCTTTATGGATTAAAAGCAGACTCTGCATCAACTGTGTAATTTTCCATGGGAGTTTTGCCATGGATCCCCTTCCGGCATGCCACAGTCCAGGTGTTAGTCCCCTTGAAACAACTTTTCCATCACTTTTGTGGCCAGAAAGAGTCACTGTTGGTTTTAAAATTCGCCTGCCCATTTAAGTCAATGGCGGTTCGCGCGGTTCGCCGGTTCGCGAACATTTGAGTAAGTTCGCGTTCGCCGTTCGCGAACCGAAAATTTCGGGTTCGCGACATCACTACATATAACACCCAAACCCATTGTTCCCACCCCTGCCATATAAGACCATATACTTACCACCTCGCCTGCAGTCACCTCCTTCACACACTGGCATAGTATCCAATGGCACACACTGTCATAGTATCCACCACACTGTCCCATCCTGCCATTTACCCTTCTCCTGCTAGTTATACTCACCCACTTACATATACCTCATCGTTATTACATTACCCCATGTAATATCATACACTAAGTCCCAGGCACATACAACTGTTCCCCCACTGTCACATAGACACGTTATACATGTTATTCACAGATTACATATGCAGTCACACACATTGCATATACAAAGGCTGTCACAAACACACATTTTCACACAAGGGGCAAGGACAGATATATACAAGGAAGGCAGTGAGATTAAACATTTTTTATGGACCATATAGAAGTTTGTGCACGCACTGCAGTAAGCTGGCAGCCGGGATATGACGTCATCTTGGCATCGACATCACTACTGGGCCTGCAAATGAGCTGTGCAGGAAGAGCACAGAGATCCCAGCCCAGCAGCAACCTCTAGACACCAGGGGGAGCATCTACTCCAGCCCTCCCAGAGCAAGGTAGGGAGGTTGGTTGGACCTCTTAATAACTTAATGTGTGTGTATATCTGTGGTTGTGTTTGTATATAAATGTGTATGTGTTTAGTAAATAGCTCCCTGATTTGGTGTCCTTAAATATGTCAATCCCACATAAGGATAACAAATAAGGGAGTTATCTACTAAACAACTGAAAGATTAAAATAAAGAAAAGGGCTTTTAAAATTTTGATATTTTAGCTGTTGGTGCCCTTATGTGAGATTCCATATGTAAAGATACCAAATTAGAGTGCTGTTTAGCAGATAACTCCCTTATTTGGTGTCCTTATATATGGCAATCCCACATAAGGATAGCAAATAGGGGAGTTATCCACTAAACAAAGATCGACGTTAAGAGGTGTCAGCCATCCCAGAACAAGAAATCTGGTGGCTAATGTGCCAATGGCAGCACATTACCCCATTCCCTAGTAAAAATTATTAATGACCCCCTAGTGTATGTGCCTCCCTTATATATTGTTCCTAGAGTCACCACTGATTCAGGGGCCTGGTTGTGCGCTGCGGTGCTTTAATGGGCGACCAGGCTTCTGTAATAATGTAATGGAAGCGCTGGGGGAAAGTGAAATACAGTCACTTTCTCCCAGCTAACACTGAGACGCGCAAGTTGGAGGGCGGCACTGATTTGGAGAGAACCAGAACCCAACTCCCAACAGCCTCAGCCAGCAGGTAGGAAACAGGAGGATGGCATTGTGTATTTGTAAGTGTGTCTGTGTATATCTGTATGTGTGTGTATGGGTGTGTGCAGGGGCGTATTAGCGGCGAGGCAAACAAGGCATTTGCATTGGGCGGCATTTTCCAGGGGGCGGCAAAAAACGCCGCCCCCAAATGCCCAGGGCAAATGCCTTGTTAGCCTTGCGGCTAACTGACAAGCCCTCTGGGCGGGCGATCTGCTGGGCGGCGCTGGCGGGCGGCTGGCGAGGGAGCACTTCCTCTGAGCTGTCTGCTCAGCTCCCTCGCGAGCCGCAGAGTGAGGCTGGGAGCCGGAAGATGACGTCATATTCCGGCTCCCAGCCTCACTCTGCGGCGCGCGAGGGAGCTGAGCAGACAGCTCAGATGAAGTGCTCCCTCGCCAGCCGCCCGCCAGCGCCGCCCAGCAGCCACTAAACCACCAGGAAGAGAGGGAACCCTCCCCCCCCCCAGCATTCCCAAAGGTAAGGAGGCTGGAGGGGGTTAAATAAAAAAATAAAAAGTGAGTGTGTGTGTGTGTGTGTGTCTGTTAGTGTGTGTCTGTTATTGTGTGTGTGTGTGTGTGTGTGTGTGTGTCTGTTAGTGTGTGTCTGTTATTGTGTGTGTGTGTGTGTGTATGTCTGTTAGTGTGTGTCTATTATTGTGTGTGTATGTCTGTTAGTGTGTGTATGTCTGTTAGTGGATGTCTGTTAGTGGATGTCTCTTAGTGTGTGTCTGTTATTGTGTGTGTGTATGTCTGTTAGTGTGAGTGTGTGTATGTCTGTTAGTGTGTGTATGTCTGTTAGTGTGTGTGTGTGTGTGTGTGTGTGTGTGTGTGTATGTATGTATGTTAGTGTGTGTGTATGTCTGTTAGTGTGTGTGTGTGTGTATGTCTGTTATTGTGTGTGTGTGTTTGTCTGTGTTTTGTGTCTGTGTATGTATGTTAGTGTGTGTGTATGTCTGTTAGTGTGTATGTCTGTTAGTGTGTGTCTGTGTGTCTGTTAGTGTGTGTGTGTGTTATTGTGTGTATGTCTGTTAGTGTGTGTCTATTATTGTGTGTGTGTGTGTGTGTATGTCTGTTAGTGTGTGTATGTCTGTTAGTGGATGTCTGTTAGTGGATGTCTCTTAGTGTGTGTCTGTTATTGTGTGTGTGTGTGTATGTCTGTTAGTGTGAGTGTGTGTATGTCTGTTAGTGTGTGTGTGTATGCATGTATGTTAGTGTGTGTGTATGTCTGTTAGTGTGTGTGTGTGTGTGTATGTCTGTTATCGTGTGTGTGTGTGTGTTTGTCTGTGTTTTGTGTCTGTGTATGTATGTTAGTGTGTGTGTATGTCTGTTAGTGTGTATGTCTGTTAGTGTGTGTCTGTGTGTCTGTTAGTGTGTGTGTGTGTTATTGTGTGTATGTCTGTTAGTGTGTGTGTGTATGTCTGTTAGTGTGTGTGTGTGTGTATGTCTGTTATTGTGTGTGTGTGTGTGTTTGTCTGTGTTTTGTGTCTGTGTATGTGTGTTAGTGTGTGTGTGTATGTTAGCGTGTGTGTATGTCTGTTAGTGTGTCTGTGTATGTCTGTTAGTGTGTGTCTGTGTGTCTGTTAGTGTGTGTGTGTGTCTGTATGTCTTAGTGTGTGTGTGTGTGTGTCTGACTGTCTTTGATGGAAGCGCTGGGGGAAAGTGAAATACCGTCACTTTCTCCCAGCTAACACTGAGACGCGCAAGTTGGAGGGCGGCACTGATTTGGAGAGAACCAGAACCCAACTCCAAACAGCCTCAGCCAGCAGGTAGGAAACAGTAGGATGGCATTGTGTATTTGTATGTGTGTCTGTGTATATCTGTATGTGTGTATATGGGTGTGTGCAGGGGCGTATTAGCCGCGAGGCAAACAAGGCATTTGCATTGGGCGGCATTTTCCAGGGGGCGGCAAAAAACGCCGCCCCCAAATGCCCAGGGCAAATGCCTTGTTAGCCTTGCGGCTAACTGACAAGCCCTCTGGGCGGGCGATCTGCTGGGCGGCGCTGGCGGGCGGCGCTGGCGGGCGGCTGGCGAGGCAGCACTTCCTCTGAGCTGTCTGCTCAGCTCCCTCGCGAGCCGCAGAGTGAGGCTGGGAGCCGGAAGATGACGTCCTATTCCGGCTCCCAGCCTCACTCTGCGGCGCGCGAGGGAGCTGAGCAGACAGCTCAGAAGAAGTGCTCCCTCGCCAGCCGCCCGCCAGCGCCGCCCAGCAGCCACTGGACCACCAGGAAGAGAGGGAACCCCCCCCCCCCCAGCATTCCCAAAGATAAGGAGGCTGGAGGGGGTTAAATAAAAAAAATAAAAAGTGAGTGTGTGTGTCTGTTAGTGTGTGTCTGTTATTGTGTGTGTATGTCTGTTAGTGTGTGTCTGTTATTGTGTGTGTGTATGTATGTTAGTGTGTGTCTATTATTGTGTGTGTGTGTGTGTATGTCTGTTAGTGTGTGTATGTCTGTTAGTGGATGTCTGTTAGTGGGTGTCTCTTAGTGTGTGTCTGTTATTGTGTGTGTGTATGTCTGTTAGTGTGAGTGTGTGTGTGTGTATGTCTGTTAGTGTGTGTATGTCTGTTAGTGTATGTCTGTTAGTGTGTGTGTTTGTATGTATGTATGTTAGTGTGTGTCTGTGTGTCTGTTAGTGTGTGTGTGTGTTATTGTGTGTATGTCTGTTAGTGTGTGTGCATGTCTGTTAGTGTGTGTGTGTATGTCTGTTAGTGTCTGTGTGTGTATGTCTGTTATTGTGTGTGTGTGTGTGTTTGTCTGTGTTTTGTGTCTGTGTATGTATGTTAGTGTGTGTGTATGTCTGTTAGTGTGTATGTCTGTTAGTGTGTCTGTGTATGTCTGTTAGTGTGTGTCTGTTAGTGTGTGTGTGTGTGTGAGAGAGAAGACACACCATCCAGTGTAAGAAAATAAATAAATAAATAAATAAGATCCTACACTAGAGTTGGTAAGGTTGCAGGGTATAAGGGCATAACCCATGGAGTGTAATATAGAAAAGAAAAAGGCTGAAAAAAAGGGATTACAGACGGGTCCTCCCAATCATCAGTCTCAATACCCCTGAATAAAGTTGTTCATAGTAATGGCTAGAAATTGCCAGTGTAGAACATACATGAAATATATGAAAAATAATACATTTTTATTAGTCCCTTCTAGGGAAGATAAAGAACGACAAAATTTAAAAATAAAGGTGTATATACAGTGAAAAAGTGTGAAAGAATAGGAATCCTCTGTCAAATGCTGGCCTCAGAATATACCTTGTTGTCAAAAATAGTTGCAACAATGTTTCAAACGCTAAAAGTAGCTATTGATGTGTATCTTAAGAGAAACAGTAGTGTCCCCCTAATTGAGTTGCAAAATAGTAGAGTTGCTAGGGAGGGGAGGGAAAGAACCCCCACTCACAAGGTATGCTAAAGCGATGGAGTATTAGTTAAAAAATAAACAATAATAACGGCACCCTCAGACTAGCCCCAGATCGTAAGGCTGATGTAGCACAAACTCCCCTTTGCAAATAACATACAGTAGACCCCTAATATCAATAGCCCACTGGCTGTAAATAGAGAGTAGAGCTTAACACCCCATGTAATGGGACTGGAGTGACGAGAGCCTGAAAAATCGTTAGCTCCCAATTTTTCGTCACTCAGAATACGCTGCTTACATGCAAAAAATAGACCCAATTCCTGATATAGAGTCTTAAAAGCTGACACAGCAAGATAGATAACTGCCAATCAAATTGCCAATCAAATCGCTCAAATAACTTAATCTATTCTCGAACTGATGACAGCTCTACAGGAAAAAAAACAGCTGCTAATGTAGATCTAAACTCTGGTAGGCAGTCTGGGTGCTAAGTTAGCGAGGTGAGGCAAATACTGACTGAACGCAAAGTTCTATAATGTAAAGGAAAAGACTTTCCTAGTGCTAATATTGCAGAGAGATCCCTAGTCTAATCTCGGACCAAGTGGTCCCGGTAATGGCTCAACGCGCGTTTCGGCGCTTAACCTTGCGCCTTTGTCAAGAGCTGTGTGTGTGTGTCTGTATGTCTTAGTGTGTGTGTGTGTGTCTGACTGTCTGTGATGGAAGCGCTGGGGGAAAGTGAAATACAGTCACTTTCTCCCAGCTAACACTGAGACGCGCAAGTTGGAGGGCGGCACTGATTTGGAGAGAACCAGAACCCAACTCCCAACAGCCTCAGCCAGCAGGTAGGAAACAGGAGGATGGCATTGTGTATTTGTATGTGTGTATGTGTATATCTGTATGTGTGTATATGGGTGTGTGCAGGGGCGTATTAGCCGCGAGGCAAACAAGGCATTTGCATTGGGCGGCATTTTCCAGGGGGCGGCAAAAAACGCCGCCCCCAAATGCCCAGGGCAAATGCCTTGTTAGCCTTGCGGCTAACTGACAAGCTCTCTTGGCTGGCGATCGGCTGGGCGGCGCTGGCAGGCGGCTGGCGAGGGAGCACTTCCTCTGAGCAGTCTGCTCAGCTCCCTCGCGAGCCGCAGAGTGAGGCTGGGAGCCGGAAGATGACGTCATATTCCGGCTTCCAGCCTCACTCTGTGGCGCGCGAGGGAGCTGAGCAGACAGCTCAGAGGAAGTGCTCCCTCGCGAGCCGCCCGCCAGCGCCACCCAGCAGCCACTGGACCACCAGGAAGAGAGGGAACCCCCCCAGCATTAAAGGGGGTTAAATAAAAATAATAAAAAAGTGAGTGTGTGTGTGTGTGTCTGTTAGTGTCTGTATGTTATTGTGTGTGTGTCTGTTAGTGTGTGTCTGTTATTGTGTCTGTGTGTGTGTGTGTGTGTCTGTTAGTGTGTGTCTGTTATTGTGTGTGTGTGTATGTCTGTTAGTGTGTGTCTGTTATTTTGTGTGTGTGTGTATGTCTGTTAGTGTGTGTCTATTATTGTGTGTGTGTGTATGTCTGTTAGTGTGTGTATGTCTGTTAGTGGATGTCTGTTAGTGGATGTCTGTTAGTGTGTGTCTGTTATTGTGTCTGTTATTGTGTGTGTGTATGTCTGTTAGTGTGTGTGTGTGTGTGTATGTCTGTTAGTGTGTGTATGTCTGTTAGTGAGTGTGTATGTCTGTTAGTGAGTGTGTATGTCTGTTAGTGTATGTCTGTTAGTGTGTGTGTGTGTGTGTATGTATGTTAGTGTGTGTATGTCTGTTAGTGTGTGTCTGTTAGTGTGTGTGTATGTCTGTTAGTGTGTGTGTGTGTGTGTGTGTATGTCTGTTAGTGTGTGTCTGTTATTGTGTGTATGTCTGTTAGTGTGTGTGTATGTCTGTTAGTGTGTGTGTGTGTGTGTGTGTGTGTGTGTGTGTCTGTTAGTGTGTGTGTATGTCTGTTATTGTGTGTGTGTGTTTGTCTGTGTTTTGTGTCTGTGTATGTATGTTAGTGTGTGTATGTCTGTTAGTGTGTATGTCTGTTAGTGTGTCTGTGTATGTCTGTTAGTGTGTGTATGTGTGTCTGTTAGTGTGTGTGTGTGTGTGTGTGTGTGTGTCTGTATGTCTTAGTGTGTGTGTGTGTCTGACTGTCTGTGTGTCTGTTAGTGTGAGTGTGTGTATCTGCTAGTGAGTGTCTGTTAGTGAGTGTGTCTGTTAGTGTGTGTGTGTTTCTGTTAGCTAGTGTATGCGTATCTGTCAGTGAATGTGTGTGTGTGTGTGTGTGTATTTAGAAGGCGGGGCGGGGGAAGGGTTGGGTGGGGGTGGCGCGGGCGGGCGGGAGGGGGGCGCCTGAGTTTTGTCCTGCCTAGGGCAGCACAAAACCAGGATACACCACTGGGTGTGTGTATCTGCATACATCTCAGCATCTTGCCAACACTACACAAACACATCCCTGCATTCCAGTTTAAACACTACATACAAACACACCTCTGTATTAAAACATCACCATTATATATAACCACACCACTGCATCTCACCAAAACTACACACAAATGCATGCCTGCATTAAAATGCCAACACTACATAAAAATACACCCCTTCATTCACTCACACATATTCAATACAAAAACATGCTTACATTGAAACACGCCAATACTGCTCAATGCTACATTAAAAAATGTGCGGGTGTTTTTTACATTTTAAAGGGGGGCTATATATTATGTATTCAATGTCAAATTTATGTATTAGGCAGAATGGGTGTATGTATTTATTAAGTATATGTGTATGGGTGTATGTATTTAGGCAGTTATGTGCTTATGGTTGTATGTATTAGGCAGTATGGGTGTATGCATTAGCCAGTATGGGTGTATGGGTGTATGCATTAGGCAGTATGTGTGTATGGATGTATGTATTAGACAGTATGTGTGTATGCATAGGGCAGTATGTGTGTATGGATTTATGTATTAGGCATTATTTGTGTATGGGTGTACGCATTATACAGTATATGTGTATAGATGTATGTATTAGGGCGTATGTGTGTATGCAGGGCCGGCTCGTCCAAAGGGACCAGTGGGGCCATGGCTCCAGATGGCATCTTGACCCAGGGCAGCATTTTGCCGCCCCTGTCATTATCTAACAAGATACTAACCAGTTGGGTAAAGCTCTCATTTCCATTCAGTCCCTCCACTGGGGCAGAATGGGACGGCCACAAAAAAAAAGTCAGGGGATAGGGAGCCGGATGACCTGGGACTCAACTGATGTTCCAGTGCTCTGTAATTACTTGCTGCGCATGCCGGGCCTTCAGTGGTTACTAGCGGCAGTGCTCTATTTCGGAGTGCTGAATCCCCTTCAATGTTGTGCTGCTGCAGCAGGACACTGAACACCATACTGGAGTCAGGATCCAGAACTGAGCAAGCAGCGGTGGGGTCATGAGAAGCGAAGCCCTTCGGACTGTTCATACTCCACTCCAGCCAGGAGCCACACCACACCACTGAGGATAAAACAAAGATAAGTGTTATGATTGGCTGCTGTGCACACACAGACACACTGCATCCCCAGCACACACAGGCACACTGCATCAACAGCACACACAGACACTGCATCCCAAGCATACACAGACACACTACATCCCCAGCAAACACACAAACACACTACATCCCCAGCACACATACAATCACAGACACACTGCATCTCCAGCACACATACACACACTACATCCCAGTTACACACACACACAGCATCCCCAGCACACACACAAACACAAACAAACTAAATTCCCAGCACACACAGACACACTGCATTCCCAGCACATAAATGAAATGGGATGATGGCATAACCTTGCTACCCCTAAGGTCACATCAAGTAAATCCTTATGCTTTGTATGTATATGTCCAGCCTGCTACCCCTTGGTCACTGCAGGAAATAGGGTGTTGGCATAATCTTTCTACCCCTAAGGTCACAGCAAGTAAATCCATATGCTATGTATATGCATGCCCAGCCTGCTACACTTTGGGTCGCTGCAGGAATTATGGTGTAAAAGTAACATCCCCAGGATGCCCATGGAAACCAGAAAATATGTCTCTTTCCTGGTTAAACATTCAAGACCTAAGGTTTTGGAGACCCTTTCGAACCAAGTACTCTCATTAACTTACTTCCCGAACCAAAAGTATTTCATACCAGGAAGAGAGTATGGTAGATCTCAACTAAGGCTCGAGTCCTGCAAGAACGCATGGGAACAGCGTTCCCTCATTTTTTCCACAGCAGTAACGCCGTTCCTGTTAGTTGTCCTGCAGGACTTGCATTTGCCTTGTTAGCATCGGGGGCAGGTGGCCAGTTGAAGTCCAGGCAGGCGGCGAGGGAGCGCTGATTTGTGAGCTCTCCCTGCTCAGCTCCCTTCTGAAGGCCAGGGAAAACGTATATCCTCGTCTACCTTTTCAGAGTTGGGATGCCCTTTTTCCTGGTCTATTTCTAATTAGGTGATCATTCAAATTCATTATACCAAAGAGGTTCTAAGTTCTTCAATCCAGGACTCATCTAGGAATTAGCCACATCACCTAAGAGGGTACGTGTCTCAGCACTCTATGATCGCTCTTTTCGTGAAAATGTCTAATAAAATCTGCACTTTTTGTAAAATAAAAAAAAGAGGAAACGCGCATCACACAAAGCTTTTCAGCAAGCTAAAGTACTGTAGGGGTCCGTAGTGTCCCTATAAGGAAAGATTTATAAATGCCACACTTTGCAGTTAGTATAAATTCAATTGGTTCTAACATTCTTTTTTTTAACCCCTTAAGGACACATGATATGTGTGACGTCATGATTCCCTTTTTATTATAGAAGTTTGGTCCTTAAGGGGTTAAAGGAAATGTTTAATTTGCACAACCTAATATACGTCATTCTATTATAATTTATATATAATATAATTTTTATTTACATGTGAAGTCATAAAGATTCAGCATGGCATATACATCAAATCACTACCATACAATAATATCATGCGTGTGAGAAGATATGCTCAATCACTATAGGTAGATGTTTGTGCCAGTATATCTATAGTGTTTCAGAGTTTAGTTTGTTTTTACTTACCTGTGCTGCACACCTAATTTCATTATCATTAGGCAGAGTAGGCGCCTACAGGTGAATGCCTGATGTGGTCCCCTCCCTATCTCCTGCCTCGTGTCTGCTGTTTGCTGATCAGAACAGAGGCTCCAAGACCTGATTTGTGCATGGCCACGCCCCCTCAGACTGAACACAGTGATCTGTGCATGGCCCCGCCCCCTCAGACTGAACACAGTGATCTGTGCATGGCCCCGCCCCCTCAGACTGAATACAATGATCTCCCAGCAGGTGAGGACTGGACACAAGGAGAGACAGGACTGGGGCCAGAATGGCTAACTCAGAAGTGACAGGTACATGCACTGACACAGCTACACATACTGCTACCCACACTGTCCACGCACATTGCTGCACATACTGCTCCCCACACTGTAACACGCACACTACTACTACACACATTGCTGCACTTAATAATACCAGGGCCGGCCTTAGGCAATTAGGCGCCCTGTGTGAAAAGTCTTCACCCACCCCCCACCAAGTTGCCTGAATACAGTAAACACACAGGCACCAGGGAAGTGTGTATCGCGAGGCAAACAAGGCATCTGCCTAGGGCGGCACTTTGCTGGGGGCGGCAAAAAAAGCCACCCCCAAACCCTCAGGCAGATCCCTTGCTTGCCTCGCATCCTGGGGGGCTCAAGAGCTGGCCGGCTGGCCACTTTTGAGCCAACCCCCCCCGAGGCTGGCAGCGGGCAGCAAAGGAACATACTCACCTGAGCTCAGCTCCCTCTGCGCCGCTTAATGAAGCCGGGAGCCGGAATATGACGTCAGTCCGGCTCCCGGCATCACTAAGCGCCGCTTACTCAGCCTGTAAGGTGGTGGACCGTGGTAAGAAATCCATCCAGCTCTCCAAGGGACGCTGGGTGGATTTAACCCCTTAAGGACACATGACATGTGTGACATGTCATGATTCCCTTTTATTCCAGAAGTTTGGTCCTTAAGGGGTTAAAATAAAATTAAAAAAATATTAGTTTGTGAGTGTTAGTGGAAATGTCTGTGAGTGTGTATGTCTAAGTGAATGTGTGTGTGTGTCTGTGAGTGAATGTGTGTGTGTGTGTCTGTAAGTGTGCAAGTGTGTGTGTCTGTAAGTGAATGTGTGTGTGTCTGTAAGTGTTTATGTGTGTCTGTGAGTGAATGTGTGTGTCGGTCAGTGAGTGTGTATGTGTCAGTCAGTGAGTGTGTATGTGTCGGTCAATGGAGGCGTGCGTCTTTCAGTGAGTGAGTGCATCTTTCAGTGAGTTCGTGGGTCTGTCAGTGAGAGTGTGCATCTGTCAGTGTGTGTCCAAGTAATAGTGTGTGTGTGTGTGTATGTCATTGTTTGTCAGTGTATATGAGAGTGAGCGTCTGTCAGTCAAAGTGCGCCCTTGACAAGAAGGGGTGGGGGAAATTTAAACTCGGTTACAGGCATGTACACACACACACACACTCAGTTAAAGGCAGTCACACATACAGGCACAGGCACACACAATGGCACAGCTACAGCGACACATACAGGCAGTCACACACACACAGGCAGTCACACACGCAGACAGACAGTTATACACACACAGAGGCAGTCACACACACACAGACAGTCACACACACAGGCAGGCAGTCACACACAGACACACACAGACAGTCACACACACAGGCAGGCAGTCACACAGATAGACAGTCACACACATAGGCAGGCAGTCACACACAGACAGACAGTTACAGACAGTCAGTCACACACATAGGCAGGCAGACAATCACACACAGGCAGTCACACACACCCAGGCAGTCTCACACACACACACACACACACAGGCAGTCACACACATAGGCAGTCACACACACACACACACACACACATGCAGTCACACACATAGACAGTCACACACACAGGCAGGCAGTCACACAGACAGACAGTCACACACACACACAGGCAAACAGTCACACACACACACACTTACCTCTTTCCAGTGGATGCAGTAGGCTGATGGGGATGCAGGGACTCCTTCCCTCTTCCTGTGCAGCAGGGGCTTCGGGAGGTATTAGCCCCGCCTCCGCCTTGCGATAAACCCCGTACACGCCGCTCGGTAAGCCCCGCCCCCTCTGCCGCGATATATATATTTTTTTATAGACCCGGGTGGAGAATAATTAATCCTCCACCCAGGTACCTGTTTTAGCTCCCCTATCAGCCGGCCATGTGCGAGCTGTGTCGGCCACAGGGCGCCCCCTGGTCCATGGCACCCTGTACGGCCGCACAGCTCGCACACCCCTAAGGCCGGCCCTGACTAATACTATCCCCAGTTACACACAGGCCTGGACTGGCCATCTGGCAATCCAGGGCAAATGTCCGGTGGGCCGCGATGGCTGTGTGCAAGCATGTTATTAAATTTGCTTGAGCTGTACAGAACACTTACAGGGCCTTTTTCTCATGCTAGAGCTCTTCAGCAGGGCTCTGCGAATTGAACAAACATGCTCACTTTGAGTGGGGGCGTGCTTGTCATTAGTGATGACAAATCACACCCTCTCTGGCCCCGCCTAATTTTTTTCACAGTCCGGCCCTGGTTACACACATAAAAACACACACTGCATAAAAGATTTTCAAAAAAAAAAAAACACACACACTGCACACACACAATGCTGCACACTTACTTCTACACATAATGTTACCGACACTGTTACAACCAGTGCTGCACACAATCACACACTCTATCCAAACACAGACATACATATACAGATAGACATGCACTCTGACATTTACACATATTTCTACACATGCACACACACTCACTTTATACGTGTGTGTGGGTATATAGACAACAGTTTTTCTCACATTTTTTTTTGTTATATGTATTATTAGAAGGAGGTTAGGGGCGAACGAGATTTCTGTGCCTACAGCTGCTCATGATGTAAACCCAGCCTTGCCTCACTCAAGTAAATACTCCAATAGTATTTAGTGAGGTGAGTGAAAAATAATTTATCATCAGCTCAAACATGACCATTCCTATTTTTACCTCTTCTGCAGCCAACAAAAAACTGCTAAGAGGGAACAATAGAATCAGTCATGAAAAAAACATCACCGGAATGTATTTTACTTCAGTGTTTAAATCTAGGAAGTCTGGATATTAGTGGATATGATCAGACAATCCAGTGGTAGCATACACTGAAAATCTCAGACTATGTTTAAATGACACATGGGTGATTACTTTTCACAGCTAAACCCAGCACTTGCTGGTTAAGCAATGGGCATGCACTGTAACTCCTGGCATAGAGGATAGGGTGCTATTTAATCATCTCTGCCCCACCACACCATGCACTGATTTTATATTTAAATGTCCCTGCAGTCTTTCTGCCAGTCTAAGTATTGACAGCATGCACATTGGCACAGCATTAGTCCCTTTCTGGAACTCTTCATAGCCCTCTGGTTTAAACTGGACACTCTGTGGCACTTTTTGGCATAGCTGTGGCATTTTCCGGCACGCTCTGCCTGTCACATCGGTTTTGCTAAGGGTCTGTTGTTGAATTTCTTTAGCAATAAGTATCTGAGTGTTTTGGGATTGGTCCCATGGTCGTTCGAGCTCCACATCGACACACACGCTCAAACTCCCTGACCTGTCTCCCCCAGGAATGTCAGTCTGCAGTGATGCAAAGATCGAACTACTCCTTCTCTACTTTTAGAAAGGATTCACTTATTGCTCCTTGGCACCCCCTTCCCTAAACCTGGGCAACATTCGGCCATTCCTGCTCATAAATCCATTGCCTTGGGCCACTCCTTCAGAGTCTGACGCCCTCCCAAGAAGACAAGCGACTGTGAGCTGGCAAAATATCACCTGTAAATCCAGCCCTGCAGATCAACTCTCTCCTTGCTCCTCTGGGAGTCTGAGGCTCAGACCTCTCAGAAGCCACCATGTGAGCTCAAAGTCCTGATACATAAATTCTCCATACGTGTGAAATAATTCTTTTCATCCAATTCCTGGTCATTTTTTTTCACCTCTGCATTTTCTGAAAAGCAGTCATTGATACAATCTTAATATGAGGGCAGCAGAAGCTATGTGTGTGTGGGGGGCCATCACAGAAACAAGCTGTTTTTTCCCCTGTTCCGTTCACCTGCCTGATCACCTTGTCTAGCCCCCCATCTGCTGACCAGCCGCCCGGGTCATATGATTTCCAGACATACAGAGCATGGTATGAAATGTCTCACTATTAATCTGGAAAAGTGGCTCCAGCATCAGAGGGAACAAACAAACGAAAATATTTCAGCTTTTAAACATTTATGCAAATAACTAGAACCCAGTTATAAAATTTCTTTCCAAGAACCAGAATGTGCTTTCATCACACATATTCTTTGGGCTGTGCATTAAGACAGGATGTGAGTTATGCCACATGCCTTGAGTTCTGTATATTACCACCTACTTGCACCCACCCTACCCAAAGCATAAATTGCCACCTTTTTTCCCCAACTCCATTGTGTGTCTTCCCCCCAGCCCCTCTGCATGCCTCATTGTCCTCCCCCTCAGCCCTCTGTGTCTCTTTCTCTTCACCAGCCCCTTTATGTGTCTTTCTCTTCTCCAGCTGCTCTGTGTGTCTCTCCCCCTTGCCCCTCTGTGTGCCTCTCTGGTCTCTCCCACTATGCCCCCTGTTTATCTCTTTCTCTCCCCCCACCCCCCCTATTTGTCTTTTTCTCTCCCTCCAGCCCCCCTGTGTGTCTCTTTCTCCTCCTCAGCCTTTCGGTGTGTCTTGCTTCCCCCTAGCCCCTCTGTGTGTCTTTGTCCTCCTTCAGCCCCTCTGTGTGCACCTTTGTCCCCAGCACCTTTTTCTATTTGCCCCCTCATCCCTATGTGTGCCTCTTTCTGCCCCAGCCCCTCTGTTTGTCTTTGTCACCCTTGCCGCTCTGTTTGTCTCATTCTCCCCACAGCCCCTCTGAGTGTCTCATTCACCCTCAGCCCCTCTGTCTGTCTCTTTCCCCTTAGCCCCTATGTGTGTCTCATTCTCCTCAGGACCCTCTGTCTATTTGTTCCCCCAGTCCCTCTGTGTGTCTTTGCTTTACTACAGCCCCTATGTGTTCCTATTTGTCCCCCAGTTCTCTGTGTGTCTCTTTGCCCCCTTAGCCCTCTGTGTGTCTTATTCTCCTCCAAGCCCCTCTGTGTGTCTCATTATCCCCCCAGCCCCTCTGTGTGTCTTTGTCTCACATCAGCCCCTCTATTTGCCTCTTTGTCCTCTAGTTCTCTGTGTGTCTCTTTGCCACCTTAACCCTCTGTGTCTTTGTCCCCAAAACCCTTTTGTGTGTCTTTGTCCCCCCAGCCCTTCTTTATGTCTCTTTGTCGTCCCCTACCGCTCTGTGTACAATTCCACCACCCCTACTGCCAAAACAGCTGCACCAGGCACAACATCCCACCAGTACGCCCCACACGCAACCACATGCCTCTTGCCGACTGATCCGTCTTAGACCTACGGATATGCAAGTCCACAAACATATCAGACCAGCGGACATCCGACAGCAGTAAAGGGGGGGTCGCCCGCCGGGAAGGGGCCATCAGCTCCCCCACTCTAAGCGCGCCAAAGAAGCAAAAGGAGAATGCCACATGAAACAGACACTCACCTGGTGATACACAGACGGCCTGAAGAGACCCGGGATCCACCGCTCACCACGCCATCAACGATCCTGGTGCTTCTCTCGACCGGAACAGCTACCTCACCGCCACCTCATCTCACTGGGCTTGGAGAAAGACGAGTAGGAGGCCTAGACCGCCTAGGCCTCCTACCACTCGCCAGCGATGGGCTCTCAGCATCCAGCAGGCCCTCTCCTCTAACCTCCTGGGGTAAACCAGCCATCACTTCAGCCAGAGAGCCAGCTCCATGAGAAGAACGGTAAGCCTGCAGCATCCCAATCAGGCATCTTTAGACACTGCAGCCATCTTAAGAATCAGCAATAAGGTAAGGCAAGAAACTCCTCAAATCTCCTGAAATGTTTTTTTTTTTTTTTTTTTTTTTAAGTATACGGTCCCCCATATTGCCACAATTGTATCCCATAAGTCCACACCCCTTACTGTGTGGCAGCAGTCATGCCTCCCCTTCCTTACAGTCCAGGGGATCCCTCTCTTTGTGTTAACATGTGATTGTTAATGACGTCTTGTTTTATTGGGTTGGTTACTGCTCTGTGTTTTATTCTTTGATTGTGAGTGGTTGTGTGTGTTTTAACTATATTACTGTGAGTGAATTGGTGTACTTTGTGTGTGTCTACGTTTTCCTATTGTATTTTACTGGTTCAATGGAAAGGAGCATATGTGTTTTGGAAGGTGGTTGTGGGCATGTCTACTTGTTTTAATATTGAGTTGCAAGCATAGGCGTGCGCACGAGGTGTGCCTGGGCACACCCTAATCCCCGCGGCACGCCTATGGAGTGAAACTGGCAGGGGAGATCTCAGGATCCCCCCTGTTGGCTCATGCAGAGCCGGCGCTATCCGAGCGCCGGCTCTGCTCTCAGCCTCCCTCCCCACCGACCCACAGGCAGGGAGGGAGGCAGGAGAGGACCCGGGGAGCTCTTGCGAGTAGCTCCGCCGAGTTCCTCTCGCGAGTTCTGAGCGTTGCCGCAGCAACGCTCAAATCTTGCGAGAGTGAACTCTAGCCCCGCAGGCTAGAGTTCACTCACCACTGGACCACCAGGGAAGGAAGGCAGCACCAAGGATCCCCCCTCCCTACATAAGGTAACAAGGGAGGGGGGATATTAACTGACCTTCCCCCACCTCCACTGGACCACCAGGGAAGGCAGCAAGGAGCAAGAATCCCCCCTCCCTACATAAAGTAAGAAGGGAGGGGGGATATTAAGTAATGTACCCCCACAATCACCCACACACATACAGCACCTACACACATGCTTGCTGCAATACTTAAAAGGGACACTATAGGCACTTAGACCACTTTAGTTAATTTAAGTGGTCTGGGTGCAGTGTCCATGCCCATCTTAGTCCTGCAATGTAAAACATTGCAGTTTTAGAGAAACTTAAACATTTACATTGCAGTACTAAGACAGCCTCTAGTGTCTGGCCACCAGACAGCCACTAGAGGCACTTCCTGGAGTTTACCGGACTCCAGGTTGCCTAAATAACTCTTGACACCCTTGCATGAGGACATCCAGTGTCAGTGAAAACCCCGTAGGAAAGCATTGAAGCAATGTTTTCCTATGGGGAGGGCCTAATGCGTTTGCCGCGCATGTGCATTAAATTACTCCATCGAATGACATCGGAGGAGTAGGCATGCCGACCTAGCACCAAGGGATATTGGCACTGGAATTGGGTGAATAAATAAAGAGTTTTTAACCATTTATGGTCCATTGAGGGGTGACCACAGGGGCACCATTGTGTTAGGAATTTTACCGATTTACAGATTTGTATTCCTAACACTATAGGATCTGTTTAATGTGTGAAGAGTGTGTCCGCAGGGGGTGGAACCTGCTTGCAGATCTAACCAGACACCATTTCTTTAAGGAAAACTTAAAATCTGCCTGATATCGGCGACCCCAGCACCAATCTAGCCTAACAAACCTCATACCCGGAATCTGCTGCCCAAGCTGATTGCCTTTTTTCCAGACCCCAAAACAGCCTAAATGGCGACGCAGATCTGGGGCCTATCACTCACTGCCAATCCTTTACCTTGAGGCCCTCCTCAGCGGAGACTTTGCTGAACACTCGAGAGCTGCCTCACCACCCACAACGCCCTTTACACAAGCCTGCATGCCAGCTATGGGTTGCAAATTGCAAAAACCTACATCTGGGATGGACAGCAGAGATATTGGTGCAATGTTGCAAAAGCCTGTACAGCCCAGACAAACTCCAGTGGGAGACTGGTGGGAGGCAGAACCCGAACCGGACATCCAAAAACTGAAGGTAACACCTAACTCACAAGCAATACACACCATACCTTTGGATCCCTCCGATGATTCAGCCTGACTACAAACTAAGACCTGAATGTACTTCTAGCTAACATCCACAAGCTACTAGCAGCTGACTCAGCCATACTCAAAACGGAGCTGCAAGCACTCACCCAAAGAGTGAGGGTCACAGAAGAAGACATCGTGGACACGCAAACTAACATGACATGTCTGCTAGGATCAGGGCCATAGAGGATCGACAGCATCGCACACACATTAAAATCAGGGGTGTCCCTGCTGTGGTATCTGCGGAGAAATTGCCTCACTATATATGGCACATTTTAGCCACCTTACTACCTCCCACAGTGGCATGAAAACTAACTATAGATGGACTCTACCGCATTCCCAGTACAGCCCACATTAAACCCAACATAAATCAGGATGTCATTCTACGTTGCCTCAGACTTCAGGATAAAGTTAAAATAATGTCAGCTCTAAAAGGCAAAACCCCACCTTTAACCAGAGCAACACTGCTATGGAGAAAGTCCTATGGACCTGTTACCAGCCAACTACGATCAGCAGGATTGCCCTACACATGGGGACTGATAATTTTCTGGTGGTCACACGGGCTGGAATCACCCACATTCTCCGCACCATGACTGATGCAACACCCTTCCTGAAGAATTTTGGACTGCCACACCTGCTACCCAGAGACAACCCGAAAACTACTGGGATGCGGCTAACGTCACCCCCTTCATTCCACGGGCCAGAGGTGCACCAACATCAGCAACATGACGGCAACAGAAGAGAGTCGGCGCACCACCATACCACTTACTAACGGTGGCTCCAGTATCCCATGCACCAAATGGGCCACTGTCATAGATTAATACCTCACAGCTGATTTTACTTGGTTTCATGTATCTTGTATATTGCCTATACATGCATAACATATACCTTTAAATCTTACAGAGCGTAACAAATTAGAAACTGCTCGCTCTTTCAGGAGCACTCGCTCCCTGGCACTTAAATAATGGCGTAAATAACACCAACCCCCCACCCCACCCCCGCTGCCCCCTTGGTTAGGGGTATTGTACTTGCATTTTCTCTCGCCACACTATCCAGCCTCTAGGGTAGTCAGCCTACCGGCATCTTACCTAGGCCCTCTAGGTCGCTTGCCCTTACTAAACCCTCATAAAATGCAATCACAGTCCTAATTGGACACCAACATGATTCTTCACTCTTGCAAGTGTCAATGACCATTTGGTCCTCTCTTGACATATTGACAACACCATCACTTAAGGGGCTCCACGCACGAATGATGGCTAAATGCAAGCTTCTCTAACTCCATGAAAGCCCTTTACATCTAGTTTAACTGTTAAATATATAATGGAAAATGTATTCATACTTACCGTAATTTTCTTTTCCTGGTTATATGCCATGGCAGCACAACATTGGGTAGCTCCTCCCTATCCCCATTGGACAGGAATAATAATTAAGCCGTATAAGTACCACCTCCTGCCCCTCCTTCCCCAGTCACGTGTTCCAGCAATAGCCCCGGGTGGGACCCTTGTGCTGCCATGGCATATAACCAGGAAAAGAAAATTACGGTAAGTATGAATACATTTTCCATTTTCCTGGCCATATCCATGGAAGCGCAACATTGGGTAATACCCAAGCAATAAACCAGGGAGGGAAAGAGACACAGACTCCAACATTTTTTAAATGCAAAGTGTATTAACACCACAACAAGTGAAAAACACAGAAATCAGGCATTGGATACAGACAGGACTGATTTAGCAAATTGATCAGACAACCCCGCTCTGACATCAATTTGGTAGCTCCTAATGAAAGTGTTAGAGGAAGACCATGTAGCTGCTTTACAAATGAGTTCAGGAGAGACATTAGCTGCGGCTGCCCAGGAAGAAGAGAGAGCCCTGGTGGAATGGGCTTTAAGACCCACAGGGACCGGATATCCAGCGGATTGATAAGCCAGAATGATAGCCGCTACTATCCACCTGCTAATGGCAGATTTGGGAGCTTGTGAGCCCTTTTTACAGCCACTATGAAGGACGAAAAGACTGTCAGAAGAACGCCAAGCAGAAGTCCTATCAATATACATCCGGAGGCATCTCACTAGATCCAGAGAAGACAGGTCAGCAGAATTCCCCATTTCTTGGGAGTCCGACCTGGAAGAACAATATCCTCATTGATGTGAAAGGAGGAGGTGAATTTAGGTTGATATGCAGGAACCGTACGGAGGACCACTCTGTCCTTGTGAAAGATAGTAAAAGGCTCTTTGATGGATAGAGCATTGAGCTCAGAAACTCTCCTGCCAGAAGCTAGGGCAACCAGCAAGGCAGTCTTAATAGAGAGAACCTGTAGGGAAACTGAATCAAATGGTTCAAAAGGTTTCAACTTTAAAGGCATCCAGAACCAGAGGGAGATTCCAGGATGGAACAAATGGTTTAATAGGAGGTTTCATCTGAAGGACACCTTTGATGAACCTGATGACATCTGAGTCCAATGCCCATCTATGACTGGTTAGAGTGGACAAGGCTGAAACGTGTACCTTGAGAGTGTTATAGCTCAGCCCTTTAGCAAGCCCAGATTGCAGGAATTCCAAAATATTAGAGGAGGAGGGATCTTGAACATCCACATTTCTGTGAAGGGCCCAGTCGGAGAAAACCTCCCACACTCTATAATAAGTGGCTGAAGTGGAATGCTTACGTGCCCTCAGCATAGTATCTATAACGGCCTGGGAGAATCCTCTGTTCAAAAGCCGGTTCCTTTCAGTTTCCAAGCCATGAGATTGAGAGAGACAGGGTCTGGATGCATTACAGGACCCTGGAACAGAAGATCCGCATCTTTGGGGAGTGGGAGAGGAGGTTCCACCGAAAGACTTAGAAGCAGAGGAAACCAAGGTCTCCGAGGCCAATAAGGCGCAATCAGGATGAGAGACACTTGCTCCGTTCTCATCTTCCTCAGGAGCGGTAGAATTAGTGGAAACGGGGGGAACGCATAGCCCATCCTGAACCTCCAGGGGCTTGATAAAGCATCCCTTCCCAGTGCTAGGTGGTCTTCTTCTTTCGTGAAGAAAAGGGCTACTTTCCTGTTGGCCCGAGTGGCTAGAAGGTCTACTTGAGGGAGACCCCACTTGTCCACAATCATGCGGAATACCCTGTGAGATAGGCACCATTCCCCTGGATCTATTCTGGATCTGCTGAGGAAATCCGTCAGTTGATTCCGTTTCTCTGGGAGATGGATGGCTGTAAGGCCCGCCAGGTTTGTCTGAACCCACCACATCAGGTGATTCATGATTTCCATCATCCTGCAGCTCCTGGTACCCCCTTGGTGATTGACATAGGACACTACGGTGGAGTTGTCCGTCCTTATCTTCACCCATTGACCCTTGAGTTGGATCGAGAAGTGCTTCAAAGCTTTGAGGACAGCCAGAAGTTCTAGTAGATTGGAATGAACATTGCTTGTCCTGAAATTCCATTCTTCCTGCGCAAAGTCGTGGAGATAATGAGTGTCCCAACCCCACTGGCTGGCATCCGTCTTCACAGTTCTCCATGTGATGTCTCCTAATGGAAAACCTTTGGATAGGTGTTTTCTGTTTAGCCACCAGATCAGAGAATGGCGTACATTCAGAGGAAGCTTGATGGGCTGGAACAGGTTCCCGGATGAGAATTGTCTCAGGAAGTTGGCTTGGAACGGTCTCATTCTCCACTGAGCCCATCTGGTCAGTCCTATTGTGGAGGACATGGAACCAAGGAGGCTCATTATAGCCTTTGCAGGGGCAACCGAGGATTTCAGCATTCTTCTCAATAACCTCCTGAGTTTCAGTATTCTTGCTGATGAGAGCTGGACAGTACCCTTCAGAGTGTCGAAGTGGGCACCTAAGTAAACCATAGATTGCGTTGGGTGGAGGTGGCTCTTCTTGGTGTTGATCTTCCAGCCATGAGCTTGCAGAAACTGAATGCTGGTAATAGCCTGGGATGTCACAGAATCTACGTTGTTTCCTAAGATCAAGACGTCGTCCAAATAATGGTAAATAGCAATGTTCTGCTTTCTGAGTTCTGCGATGAGAACAATCAGGACCTTTGTAAACGTTCTTGGGGCTGTGCTCAGTCCAAAGGGGAGGGCCCTGAACTGGAAATGACCTTCTTCCACAGCAAACCTCAGAAACTTCTGATGGATTTGGGCAATGGGTACGTGAAAATATGCGTCTAACAGATCTATAGACAGCATCCATTGGTTGGGCGACACAACCTTTATTATAGACTGCAGGGATTCCATTTTGAATCTGCGAATGTGCAGATGCTTGTTTAGCCTGTGTAGATCCAGAATGGGTCTCCATCCCCCTGAGGATTTCCTTGTTAAGAAGATGTGGGAGTAAAACCCTTGAGTTCTTTCGCCTGCTGGCACTTTGATGATGACCTTCTCCTTCTGCAAGGAAAGGATGAAGTTTTGTAGGGCCATGCACTTTTCCTTGTCTCCTGGCCACTTTGTGAGGTGAAAGGACCTGTTGGGAGGATGCTTGAAGAATTCTAGCAGGTAACCTCTCCGAATAATATCCAGCACCCAAACGTCGCTTGTGGAATCGGTCCATCTCGGCAGATACTGGAGAAGACAAGCCCCGACACCTTCGGTTTTGGGCAGTACGTAGTCATAGATTCCTCGGATTTTTAGAGGAAGATGAACCGCGTGACTTGCCTCCTCTGTTTCCAGAAGGGGCTCCTCTCCCAGGTTGAAATCTGGAATATTCCCTACCTGGCTTGTAGGACCTACTGTCACGAAAGGAATGGTACTCTTTCCGGGCACAAAAGGATCCTTTATACTTCCTCTCTTGGGGTAGAAAGGCTTTATTTCCTTCAGCCGCCCTCTTAATACATTCATCCAAATTCTTGCCAAATAACATACTCCTGTGAAATGGCAGAGAACACAAACTATTCTTGGAGGAAGCATCGGCCGCCCAAGATCTTAACCAAAGTGCCCGCCTGGAGGAAATCGAGAAGGACATAGTTCTAGCAAGGTTTCTCACCAGATCCACTGCGGCCTCCGAAGAGAAATCAATTGCTAGACGCATATCCTTTAGGGTATCAATAATGGAGGAACGGCTTCTGCCACTCTTGATGTCCCCCTCCAGCTCCTGCAGCCAAACCTTCATAGCTCTTGAAACTGACGTGAGAGCAACGGCAGGGTGGAGACTTGTGCCTGAGGCTACATAGGATTTAGAAAGGTAGTATTCCATCTTACGATCCATTGGATCCCTGAAGGAGCCTGCATCGTCCACTGGTAGGGTAGTGCGCTTGGCTAACCTAACCACAGCAGCATCAACTTTGGGTGGAAGATCCCATGTTTCAGCATCTTTGGAATCAAACGGGTATAATCTGGAGAACTTCCCTTTTGCAGATGATCTCCTATCAGACCTGGACCATTCTTCTTTAATAAGGTCACTAATTGTGGTATGCACAGGGAAAGCCGCTCTTTTCCTTCTAAGATCTGAGAAATAGCGGTTAGATGTAGAGGGTTCCTCCTCTGAGGGTTCCTTCAAGGCAAGGGTTTCTCTGACCTGAGCAATCAAATGATCCACCTCCGCAGGTACCAGGAAGTCAGGATCAGGAATAGCATCCTCCTCCGAGGAAAAAGACAGGTCTCTCAGCGAAGCTGTATCCATAAACTCATCTTCCGAGTTACCTGGAGACCAGTCTGACGGCTCAGAATATCTAGGTCGCTTGTGGGTCTTACCAACCTCTCTGATGCCCCGGGCAACTGCATGCTTGATAAGCTGCCTAAAGTCCGGTGTTGACTGAGAAGGTCCAGCAGCTGCTGAGAGACAATTTGAACAGAGACGTTTCCCTTCTATGGCTCTGTTATCACAGGATATACACAGCATCCCTTTGGGCGACTTCCCTTTGGACGATCCTGAAGTTTTTGTACTTTTATCACTGCAATACACCAAACGTGTTCATTAGTACATTACCACTCTTTTATTTATTTATAACATTAATATCAACTTTTTCCAAAAAGGATGGCTTACCTATATCGCTTAGATTGTGACCTATTATGATGAGAAGAATCAGATTCCCTGGATCTCGAGCGCGAATCCATCTATAAATAATAGATGGAACAGCGAAACTTAAACCAAGAAGAAAAACTACAAGAAACCAAACAAAAATAAATGGGAGGGGAAAAAACTTACTTTAGAAGAAAAAGGAACCCGAAAAGGTGAAGAACCAACAATCCCTAGATCTCAATGGTGCCAGAAACTCTCCAGGAAGCTGAAAATTCAAACTGACCAAAAAAGGAGGCCTGGCGCTTTAAAAAGGGCGTCTGACGTCATCGCGCATGCGCAAATGACGAAAAGACGCGCGAACGGACAATTTAGAAATCAAACGAGCAGATTTTGCGCGCGAACGTGCTAATACGTGCAATGGCGTTCGCGCGCTTATGCGAATGAAGCCACGCGAATGCCAGAAAATACCGAATGCCGCGCATGCGTCCCAGAGTCCCCGAAAACCGCACAGGCGCACAGGAGACCCCTGAACGCCGCGCAGGCGCACAGGAAACTCCCGAACGCCGTGCAGGGGACCATGTACTCAGAGGAACCCAGAACGCTTCCACAGCAAACTCACAGAGGAAACTACAGGTGCCAGAAAACCAACCACTCCTGGAAGAAAAAAACAGCAGGTAAATACCTTGATCCTGGTGGGGAAACACCAAACCGGAACCCAGCCAAATTCCATGTTCCTTCACTTGTTACCACTGGGAATATTGGAAGGAAAAAACCCCGGTCATTAAAGGGGTTTTCTCCAGGGGGACACCTTTGCACAGGGTCGTATACTGGAGACTTCCCAGGGGAGAGAGGGTGAACTCCCCAGGGGCCAGAGGAACTAATCCTCAGGTAAGCCATAATAGAAAATTTAGTAGTCTGAAAAGACCGACATGTCCTAGGGATAGGACAGGAAAAAAAGACTGTGGAAGGAGGGGCAGGAGGTGGTACTTATACGGCTTAATTATTATTCCTGTCCAATGGGGATAGGGAGGAGCTACCCAATGTTGTGCTGCCATGGATATGGCCAGGAAATATATATATTTTTAAAAGTGCATAATGCAAGATATGCATGACCTATGTTTATCTCACCATGTATTGTGCAAGAATATTTTGCTCAGTTTGTGTATAACATGGACTACCAAAATGATTTTTTTTTTTAACTTTTTTTTTTTACAAAAAGTGCAGATTTAAATAGAAGTTGGCACATTTATAAACAGAACTTGTTACATCCCACTAACTTTCAGACAACCGGTCCTTGGCAAGTCTGTGATTGGACAGCCACAGAAAGTCTGGGCTGCTGAAGAAAGGTAGGTCTTGCAACGGCTTCAGACAAGAGATCTGCAGCTTTTGCAGGCGGTTTTTAGATATACTCCTAATAAAAAATGTTTAAATTAAATGCATGTTTTCATAGGGGCATAATTAGAGATCTAATTTTGTATTTGGCAGTGAAGTGTGGAGACTATATTTAAAAGAAGAAAAACTACCACAACAAGAGGACATAGTCTTAAATTAGAGGGACAAAGGTTTAAAAATATCAGGAAGTATTACTTTACTGAAAGGGAAGTGGATGCATGGAATAGCCTTCCAGCTGAAGTGGTAAAGGAGTTTAAGCATGCGTGGGATAGGCATAAGGCTATCCTAACTATAGGATGAGGCCAGGGACTAATGAAAGTATTTAGAAAATTGGGCAGACTAGATGGGCCGAATGGTTCTTATCTGCCGTCACATTTTATGTTTCTATGTTTCTAGGTGTATGGGGTTTAATGTGTGGCTGAGTCTGAAAGTGAAAAAACATGGATGAGTACTTACTAAAGTATAGACCAACGGTATCACTACACCAGTAATAAATTCCATATAAATAAAAATGGTCCAGCACTTTCCAAAAACAATATTCTGTTTTATATAGTGCATAGCAGGAAGCACGCAAATAGCAATGTTTTGGCTCACACAGAGACTTCTTATTTGTGTGCTTCCTGCTAGTCTATTTTATAGAGGAGTGTGAGTGGGTCTGTTTTGTTTTACCTGCTGACTGAGTGAATTTTCTTGCACTGGATGACTGGGCGGACCATATTTTGACATGAGGTTTTCAGTGGTGTTTTACTTTGTAATTGTTGATGGATCATCATTGTTTTACTGTGCTTGTTGGCAAGTTTGTTTGTTTGTTTGTTTGTTTTGTTTTAAACAAATGAATAGAGCACCATTTGTGCAAAACAGAGCAAACAAAATATCTGATCACAAATTAAAAAAAACCTGAAAAGAAAATGAAGTGGCATTGTGGTCACCTTGTTTTTGGGTCTTTATGAAACTTGTTCCAAATATAGATTTATGGAACTGACAAGCACTTTGACCTCTATGATTATAATTTTCCAATCTGTGGTAGATCAAAGCTGATTTCATGAACCCCCAGTAAGAGGCTGCCTCCCACAGTGAGATAAGCCTAGATTACAAAGAGGCATTGTACTTCTGACTTGTGATCACAGGTGGCATTGGTGCCAGCCCTTCCCTGGAGTGTTGGCTGCCGCCCAACATTCTACATTAAATCTCAGGTGTAAATAACACAGTTATCCTGCTTCACAGTGGAGTAAGAGCATGTATAAGTAATGTTAACAAGACCAACATAAACAAAATTATTTCTGATCAATGCATTTTCAAGTCATTTAACATCCATCCTTTTTTGTCCTGTGTTATGCTTTTGATTTCTAGTTTCTTAAAAACAATAAAAAAATGTTTTTAATAAAATAACTGTAGAATGTTGAACTTTAAAATCAGACACTAATTATCCAGATTTGTTACTTGTATAGATAACGTTTCTGCTTCTCTACACCACATCTATAACTCACAGATGTGTGCATGACATGATCCATTCCAGACATGAACCACTTTCATGCCTGACTAAAGGCTCCCAGACCGCTTTGTCTCAGTGAAATGTTCTGGGTCCACTGTCCTGTTTTTGTAGAAATTGCAGTGTTTTCATTGCAGGGTGAAACACACATCAGGTTTTCTTCGATACAGCAGCCAGAGGTGCTTCCCCTGTGAGAATCTAGGTAAGGGAATTCCTAGAGCAGCATTTGACTGACACAGCGCGGCAACTTGCTGCACATGTGCACTAGCCTCCCAATGCTTCCCTATGGGAATGCATTTGATTGGCTGAGATCAAACATGATGATCTCAGTCAGGGAGGTGGAGCCTTTCAAACCATCACAGGCAGGATGGTAGAGACAACTATTCATTAAACTACGAATTGCACCAGAGTAAAATCCAAATGGCAACATTTAGTCAAACGTGGCTGATTTGGAGCAGCTTGACTATTTTAGACTAAATTATACCATTATTGCTGTTTGAATAGCTAAAGTTCATAATTTAGTGAATAAACTCATTTGAATTCACCAAAATATTCAGATTTGTGAGATGTGTTATAGATTAAATTAGACTTCTACCTAAACCTATATTCGGCACCATCAATTTGCAAGCCAGTTTAAGTATGCAGAATACACTAAAGGGACACTATAGTAACCAGAACAACTACAGCTTATTGCAATTGTTCTTATGAGTAGGATCATTACATTCAGGCTTTTTGCTGTAAACACTGTCCTTTCAGAGAAAATGCAGTGTTTACATTACAGCTTAGTGATAACTTCACTGGCCACTCATTTGTATGTACGTAGTGGGGGAATCGTGATGCAGCATAACATAAACCAACCCAATTCACCCAAATAATGACAGACAACGTAGTATGGATGAAACAGGCCACAGCATTTATTATAACATATGATAATTACTGTATAACACATCCATAGTTTATTTTAATATTCTCTTTTTCTTTGCTATAACCAAAACCTCAAAACATAACCATGACTTAACATATAACTTATCACATAGTGTCTTACAGTGAAACCCAACCGTCCTTGCCAGTAAACTGACCATGTGCCTATGTACCACTTCCTCTCACCTCCCCCCTCGGCATAAAATCCTTTAGGCCAGGGGAGGTGGAGACCTGAAAACTTGTTCACTTCATTCCACATAATTAACATAACCATCTCAAACTTAATTGGCAAGGACATACCCCAACCTAGCTGCGACGAAACAAACCTATGGGGTGGGCGGGAAGCTGTTTGCTGGCCCGAATCCCAAGTGGCACTGAGGTAAAACCACCCCCCACTAAACTCACACACCACATAATCCCACCCACACATACATACACAACCAATCACACACATCTATCCCCACACTCATACATGTGCCCTTGACCGCTTAGCTGCGCTTGACCGCTCCCCAGGGTCTAGATGGCTGTTAGAGATCCTTCCTGGGTCATGGCTGTCTAAAATGAATTCAAACATTCAGTGTCTTCTCCCTCTGCATGCAGACACTGAACTTTCCTCGTAGAGATTCATTGATTCAATTCATCTCTATGAGTAGATGCTGATTGGCCAGGGCTGTGTTTGAATTGTGCTGGCTCTGCCCCTGGTCTGCCTCCTTCACAGTCTCAGCTAATCCTATGGGGAAGCATTGTGATTGGATTTGGCTACCACTTCTGCTAATGTCAGTAGGCAGTGGGCAGGTCTAAACGAAACTGGAACAAAGCCTGCAGCTCCAGACTTGAATACAAGTACGATTTTACTATTTTTAGGGAGGCATGAGGGAACCAGGGTGGCTAGATGGTGGTTTTAACCCTATAGGGTCAGGAGTACATGTTTGTGTTCCTGACCCTATAGTGCTCCTTTAATTGGATATAAGCATTATAACTAGACAAATTCACAGTCTGCAGATGTGATTCATTCACCAAAAAAATAGGCTCATAAACCTAGCATGTATACCCATACCATTTCAATCTCACCTGCCCTCACAACAACTAACTTATATTCAATAATAATGCTTGCGTTTAGTCTTTATGTAACAAGCAAACTATGCTGTTTTTCAGAGATAACTATTTACATTTCCAGACAGGAAGAGTATTATCCTAGGACTGGCCACTGCATAGGGCAAATGTTGGATTCTTATTAGTTAGACTTGGAGTTTTGGTTTTGTCACAAACTGCAATTCGTCCAAATTTGGGCCGATCAGGTGATGGGTCAAATTCCTGAACTCAGAGCCGAAATGAAACTAAATCATGAACCAAACGAAACACGCAGTAACAAGCAGTGATTCGCGATTCTGAATTTTACCCGTAACTACAAATAAAGAGACGATTGATGGGAAAAAAGATAAATGAAGACTAGGGAAGAGTCAATATATATTTTTCTTTATTTGTGGTTGGGGAGAAAAGCCATAATGTGGAGCAAAGTCGGCTGTGGTGTGCTGAAACCGACGTGAGGGTAGGCCTGCAACTAAAGAGGGTAAAAAAAGAACTTCATAAGTTCACTTTTTTACGTAAATACAGTTACCTGGTCAAACTCTTAAATACTTCCTCAATTTATATATATATGTATATATATATATATATATATATATATATATACATATACACATATACATATACATACACTCACACACACACACATACACACACTTTTCCCTCTATTGGTTAAAGGACCACTCTAGTGCCAGGAAAACATACTCGTTTTCCTGGCACTAGAGTGCCCTGAGGGTGCCCCCACCCTCAGGGACCCACTCCCGCCGGGCTCTGGGGGGAGGAAGGGGTTAAACTTACCTCTTTCTCCAGCGCCGGGCGGGGAGCTCTACTCCTCCTCCTCTTCTTTCTCGCGACGTCATCGGCTGAATGCGCATGCGCGGCACGAGCCGCGCTCGCATTCAGCCGGTCGCATAGGAAAGCATTCATAATGCTTTCCTATGGACGCTTGCGTGCTCTCACTGTGATTTTCACAGTGAGAAGCACGCAAGCGCCTCTAGCGGCTGTCAGTGAGACAGCCACTAGAGGCTCTGGAGGCTGGCTTAACCCTCAGAATAAACATAGCAGTTTCTCTGAAACTGCTATGTTTATAAAAAAAAGGGTAAAAGCTAGCTGGACCTGGCACCCAGACCACTTCATTAAGCTGAAGTGGTCTGGGTGCCTAGAGTGGTCCTTTAATTTTGTTAACTTGATCTCTGTGTAGTGTAGTAGTGTAGTGGGATAATAAATACGCCTATCAGTATACTGCAAAATATATATATTTATATTATATATATATTTTGTAGTACACTGACTGGCCCATTTTAGCACCTTTTGGCTTGTCGAATATTTTTTCATTAATGAAGTTCAGCTGAGCTGCACCACCATATGAACACATTTTGGCCGTCTAAAAATATATATTTTGTATTTTAGACAGAAGTGATTCAGCTGAAACAAAATTTTCTGCGGTGCACATGTCTTGTATCAATTATTTCTTTTTTTGGTCACAAACTTGCTCTGCATCACATGCAAAATTTAATTGTGTTTGCGCATACAGCAGAACAGCTGTAGACATCTTAACTCTTTAAATTCCTAACCTTGGAGTGACATACACATTTACTTTCCCTGCATAGAGGGGAAGCCCTGTTTTCCATCTGTTTATGCAAAGAAAAGAGTTATAGCTCAGTAGTCACTGTGACCTTCAAGTGGAGACAGTGTCAGACTGGGACTTCGGGTGAAATCCTTTTAGGGATTATAAAAATACTTTAACTAATCTGTCTATGTAGAGCGATAAATAACAGTGTGTGACAAACACAGATTAATACAGGGCTTGACTTCTGGGTTACCCACCGGTCAGCAAGTACTGTATTGTCAAACATCAAAATAAAAACTAGAAAATAACTCTCATTAACCTCAGCCAAAGGATTTTATTAAAATTTTGTCTGTCATATTCATAACAGCTCACGAGGCTGATATTCCATCTCTTTTTTATGACATCCCCTAATGAACCATTTTTTTTATGTATTTCGATAAGAATGATGAATAATGCAAGCGATAATGGTATTTATTATGAAAGAGTTTAGGCTAGCTATTATTACACAACAGCCTGATGTAGAAAAGAACCGCCTTGGGCTGGCACAAGCTATAGAAACCATCCAGACCACCTACCAATGCACTTGGTGCAATTTAAAACAGATTGTTGATTTAAAGGCAGGTTCTATTATGGCAAAAATTATAGGCAAGTACACAGACAAGGCAGAAGCGGATTTAAGAGATACAGGTGATCTCAAGCTGGTCAGTTGGTTTAGAACCAAGTCTAGTTCTGGAAAGGCTTATGTGATTGCCCTTAAATAATGGGCTAGAGTAAATGTTGATGAACTAGCTCACAAATTGACAGACCTTGTACTGGGGCAGTCCGATCTGTGGTGCAGGAAAAATACATTTTCCCCTATGAAAAATCATATTATTATTATGTTATTATTTATATAACGCCAACAAATTAAGTAGGGCTTTACAGTGCGTGGACGAACAGACATGTAGTTGTAACCAGACAAGTTGGACACACAGGAACAGAGGAGTTGAGGGCCCTGCTCAATGCTAGAGGGAGTGGGGTAAAGTGACACAAAAGGTAAGGATAGTATTAGATTAGTGACAGTTGCAAGAGAGGAATTAGTCTGGAGCTATTAACAGTTTAATTGATACGCTTTTATGAAGAAGTGGGTTTTTAAATGATTTTTTGGAGTGAAGACTGGGTGAGCATCTAACGGAAGAGGGAAGTGAGTTCCACAGGAACTGGAGAAGTCTTGAAGGCGAGAATCAGAGGTGGGACTACGGACAGAAGATAGACGTAAGTCTTCAGCAGAGTGTAAGGACCTAGACGGGACATACTTGTGTATTAGTGAGATAGATAGGTGGGAGCAGCATTATGTAGAGATTTGAAAGCAAGAACCAGAATTTTAAATTAAGCCCTATATCTTACAGGAAGCCAATGTAGGACTGACAAGAAAGGGGAGGTGTGGGCGGACAGGAAGATGAGCCTCGCCGCCACATTCATTATGGACTGTAATGGAATGGACCAGCACCATAGCTGCATCTGGCGTTAAGTAGGGTCGGATGCGCGCAATGTTTTTGAGATTGAAATTACAGGACTTGGCGATAGACTGAACATGAGGCGTGAAGGAGAGGTCGGAGTCAAAGAGAACACCTAGGCAGCGAGCCTGCGTGGTGGAGCTGATGGTAGCACCGTTGACTTGGAGGGAGACAGACACAGGAGTAGCAACACTTGAGAGAGGAAAGACAAGAATTTCTGTTTTGGTCAAGTTGAGTTTAGGAAGTGGGCAGCCATCCAGTTAGAAAAAGCAGAGAGGCAGTCAGAGACACTAGTCAAGAGGGAAGGGGGGAGATCAGGAGAGGACAGGTAGATTTGCGTGTCATCCGCATAGAAATTATATTGAAAGCCAAAGGAGCTAGTGAGTTTACCAAGGGAAGCAGTATAGATAGAGAACATTAGGGGACCAAGGACTGAACCTTGGGGGACACCAACAGAGAGGAGTTGGGGAGAAGAAGCAGAGCCAGAGAAAGAAATACTGAAAGAGGGCTGGGAGAGGTAGGGGGAGCACCAGGAGAGAGCAATATCTTGTAGACCGATATTGCAGAGGATAAGCTGTTGATGATCAACAGTGTCAAAAGCTGCAGACAGGTCAAGGAGAATTAGGATAGAGTAGTGACCACGAGATTTTGCAGCTAGTAGATCATTGGATACTTTGGTCAGTGCCATTTCTACAGAGTGCTTAGCGCGGAAACCAGACTGAAGCGGGTCTAGCAGAGAGTTAGCCTCAAGGAAGTCTGTCAATCTTGCATACACAACTCTTTCAAGGATCTTGGATGCAAAAGGCAGTAGCGAGATAGGACGGTAGTTGGATGGGGAGTTAGGGTCAAGGTTGGGCTTTCTTTAGAATTGGGGTTTCAGTTGCATGTTTGAAGGGCAATGGAAATATCCCAGAGGAGAGAAAGAGATTGAGATTTTTTGTGAAAGGTGGATTAAGAGAAGAATAAAGAGTACAGATGAGATGCAAGGGAATTGGATCTAGGGAGCAGATGGTGGGGGAGTTGGACTGGAGCAGAGCAGAAACCTCTTCCACTCTAGCGGGTGCGAATGAACATAGAACAGCAGAGGGAGTGAGGTTAGTGGAAGTATTGTAAGGGGAAGAAGGAAGATGAGATATCTCTTCCCTGGTTGTAGAGATCTTGTCAGTGAAGTGTGTTGCAAAGTCTGAGGCAGTGAAGTTAGTACGTGGAGGAGGAACAATAGGGCGAAGAAGAGAGTTAAATGTGTGAAATAGTCATTTGGGTTCGCGGGAGAGTGTGGTTATGAGGGTATTGAAGTAATTTACTTCTGCAGAGGAAAGAGCCAGGCTGTATGAGTGCAGCATAAATTTATAGTGGAGAAAGTCAGACACACAGTGAGACTTTCTCCAACAGAGTTCAGCAGTTCTGGAGCATTTTTGGAGGTATTGAGTCAGCTTGGTGTGCCAGGGCTGTTGTTGGGGGCGCCTACTGCGTTTAAATAGGACCCCCACTGATATCCCGCTCATCCACCAGATGAAGCTCAGGCTCCACTTCTCTAGTTACCCGGCTACTTGTAAGCCCAAATGCCCCTGTTAATTTGCTAGGCAGTGATGTTTTGTCTGCT
The DNA here is from genome assembly GCF_036172605.1 of Pelobates fuscus. Classification (NCBI taxonomy): domain Eukaryota; kingdom Metazoa; phylum Chordata; class Amphibia; order Anura; family Pelobatidae; genus Pelobates; species Pelobates fuscus. The sequence continues at coordinate 174,011,277 of NC_086319.1, forward strand.
ATTAATGCCAACATTCAGTTCAGTCCATCCGGAGAGGTATCCTTGTCCCTGCCCCTTGAGGACAACTGCCTAATACTGTTTGCCCACTTACTGGCAACTCTCACCAGCCATGTGCCAGAACCTACCATTGACTTGTCCTCAGTCCCTAATTCTCTATGGGCTACAGGGAAGACAGATACAGGCAGACTCTCTGTGCCCTCAGTAAAATTGAATCTCCTGCCAGGAGCCACCCCTCCCTGTCATAAACAAGCCCAGCTCAAGATGATGCCATTTCACAATCTATACATGAATTGCTACAGGCAGGTATTATCATCCCAACTGCCTCCACATGTAATACCTCATGGTATCCCGTCAGAAAAAAAGTAGAGAAGGTAAAAGCAGTGGTTTACCGTATGGTGCACGATCCTAGGGCAGTAAATGCAGTTACTGAACTATTCACCCCAAATGTTCCCAATCCCTATACACTGTTATCCCAGATTCCCCCGTCCTCTACTGTGTTTACTGTCATTGACTTGGCAAATGCTTACACTCCGCATGACATCAACAGCATTTTGTCACAAGTTCAGCCCAAACACATACATACTGCTAGGCATCTTAGGATGCAGTGTGCACTACTTATGCCTTCCAATGTCACCCTGAAAAGATGTATGGTGTTAAATCCATCTACATTGCTTCCCCTGGATTTCGAAGAGGGGAGTAGTGTTAGTAGTGGTTCTGATCTTTTTGTAAAATCTCTGTCACCAGATGAGTTAGCAGAAGCTCAGGTACCCCATGTCTTTGCAGCATTAACGGCACAAGACACAGAAGGTTTTTCGCATGTAATTGATTCTCCATTGTCTAATCCATACTTTGAGTTTTTTGCAGATGGCTCCAGATATGCTGATGCGAAGGGCAATATCCACACTGGTTATGCTGTAGTCTCTGCACATGAGGTAATTAAAGCTGAACCACTCACCCCTCACTGCTCTGCACAGGAGGCTGAGCTGAAGGCACTCACTGAAGCGTGCAAACTGGCCTCTGGTAAGACAGCTAATATTTACACAGACATATTTACATGACTTTGGGCCTATATGGTGTGCTTGTGATTTTCTCACCTCAGCAGGAACTCCAATCAAGAACTCTGAAGCCGTGAGTGCCCTAATGGACGCTATCCTGCTACCCACTCAAGTAGGCATCATCAAGGTGGCAGCTCACATGAAGATCACAGATGAAATCACAAGAGGAAACCACAAAGCTGCCAAGCAAACAGCAATTCAGCCACATCCTTCCTCACTCTCAGGTAATACCTTTCTACAGGTTGTTCTTCCAGAAAAGATGGTTGACTACAACATACTCTTGAGACTGCAGAAGCAGGCAGGCAAGGAAGAACAGGACCTCTGGAGGAAAGATGATGCAAAACCGGATGACGGCAGAGTATGGAGAAAAGGTAAAATACTATATCTACCACGAGTATTGTAACCTATGATGGCTCAAGTAGCCCATGGACCCAAGCATTTATCCAAGATGAACATGAACTGTATAGTGAATAACCATTGGGTGGCACCTGGGTTTACTGTTATAGCAGCTAAGCACACCCAGGCTTGCATGATTTGTGAAGACAGAGTTTACCCGTTTCAGGCCACTTTACCCATTTCAGAGACTGCAGATAGACTATATTCAACTACCTAAGGTCTTTGAATATGTGTTGGTGTGCATTGATCTATTTTCAGGTTGGCCTGAAGCCTACCCAGTGTCGAAAGCCACAGCAAAGGTCACAGCAAGTAAGCTTCTGAAGGGGGGTACCTGAGGTGATTGAAAGTGACAGAGGTAGCCATTTCACTGGGAAAATAATGCAAGAAATCATGAAAGCTCTAGGGATCAGTCAGGCTTTCCACACTCCCTACCACCCCCAGAGCAGTGGTAAAGTAGTAAGGGCAAATGGGACCCTTAAGAATAAAATTGCAAAGGCTATGCAAGAAACAGGGAAACCCTGGACTGAGTGTATCCCCCTAGCACTCTTCTCTATGAGATTCACCCCCAGCCTAGCACTAGCTTGTCCCCAGGGCCGGCCTTAGGGGTGTGCGAGCTGTGCGGCCGCACAGGGTGCCATGGTGCAGGGGGCGCCCTGCGGCCGCATAGCTCACACGGCATGTCTGTTAGCCGCAATGCTAACAAGACATTTGCCTTGGGCGGCATTTTCCAGGGGGCGGCAAAAAAAGCCGCCCCCAAATGCCCAAGGCAGATGCCTTGTTAGCCTTGCGGCTAACAGACATGCCGGGCTGCTGGGCGGTTGGGCGGCGCTGGCGGGCGGCTGGCGAGGGAGCACTTCCTCTGAGCTGTATGCTCAGCTCCCTCGCGCGCCGCAGAGTGAGGCTGGGAGCCGGAATATGACGTCATATTTTGGCTCCCAGCCTCACTCTGCGGCACGCGAGGGAGCTGAGCAAACAGCTCAGAGGAAGTGCTCCCTCGCCAGCCGCCCGCCAGCACCGCCCGCCCAGCCCAGCAGCCACTGGACCACCAGGGAGGAAAAATTTGTTAATGTGGGTGAGTGTGTGTGTCTGTTAGTGTGTGTGTGTGTGTGTGTGTGTGTGTGTATGTTAGTGTGTGTCTGTGTATGTTAGTGTGTGTCTGTGTCTGTTAGTGTGTGTCTGTGTCTGTTAGTGTGTGTCTGTGTATGTTAGTGTGTGTCTGTGTCTGTTAGTGTGTGTCTGTGTATGTTAGTGTGTCTGTGTCTGTTAGTGTGTGTCTGTGTATGTTAGTGTGTGTCTGTGTGTGTGTATGTTAGTGTGTGTCTGTGTCTGTTAGTGTGTGTGTGTGTATGTTAGTGTGTGTCTGTGTCTGTTAGTGTGTGTGTATGTTAGTGTGTGTCTGTGTCTGTTAGTGTGTGTCTGTGTCTGTTAGTGTGTGTCTGTGAGTGTGTGTCTGTGAGTGTGTTTGTCTGTTAGTGAGTGTGTGTGTGTCTGACTGTGTGTGTGTATGGCTGTCTGCCTGTGTGTGTGTCTGTTTGCCTGTGTGTGTGTGTGTGTGTGTGTGAGACTGTCTGCGCGTGTGTGAGACTGTCTGCGCGTGTGTGTGTGGGACTGTCTGCGTGTGTGTGTGTGACAGGGTGTGTGGGAAGGGGTAAGGAGTGGGGGAGTGGGGGACTGGAAGGGGGGGCGCTGTGAAGATTTTTTGCACAGGGCGCCCAAATGCCTAAGGCCGGCCCTGCTTGTCCCCCTTCGAGATTCTGTTTGGCTGTGCCCCTAAGACAGGCCTCTATTTTCCCCATACCCTCCAGATTCAGCATGGTAGTATGACTGCCTATGTACAGGCCTTACACCAAAGATTAGGCAGGGTGCATAAACAAGTGTTTGATTCTATTCCAGATCCAGACTCTGATTCTGCAACCCACAAACTACTGCCTGGTGATTGGGTGGTGATAAAAACACACGTTCGCAAAGGACTGGAACCTAGATTTGATGGTCCTTTCCAAGTGCTCTTGACTACTACCACATCTGTAAAATTAGAAGGAAAACCCACTTGCAGTCACGCCAGTGATCTGATCTGGAATCATGATGAAATACTCTCCGCTCATATCCTTTTTGTTTGTGTGCCATTTTAGGAGGACCTCTTCTAATCTGTTAGCTAGAGAACATGGTCTTTGGAAAGAAAATATATGGTTACGAATAGCAGAAGCTTTCAATTTAACCTCCTTTTGCCTCAACCCACTACATAGCACTAAACATGACATTGAATCTAGTTTAATAGCTGTACCTACCCCTGTGGCCATTTAAATGCCATTTTTTGTATTATTTACAATGATACTGATGTAGAAGAAAATTATGTCAAAAGGTTTATCTCTCTCTATGCTTACATGGAAGTTCAACTACAAGCAAGGACTTTGCGACGGAAAATGACCTCGATAGTGACTCTTAATATAACTATGGCAGAAGTATGTTATAATATGACATGTAACCCTGAGCTCATTCCCAAAGCCCTCTCACTCTTAACTATGACTATGTTTAACAAATCAGACCTGATCCTAGGCCAAGACGCGCCAAAAAAGCCTGAAGAAATAAGAGAAATACCCAGGATTCCCTCTCCCAAGAATGTGACTCCAGCGTCCGCCTATTATCTAAATCTGAATATGTAGCTCTAGCCATTTCCCTTGTTGGGGTTCCTGGCCTTGCTTCACGCAATACCAGAACTAATAATCCATTGGCCTGTTCCCTAGCAAAGGTCTGAATGCCACCTCTCAGGCCTTAGAAGAACTCCTAATGGATACCCAGGCAAATAAGAAAGCAATCCTTGAAAACAGAGCAGCCATTGACTACCCATTAATGAAACATGAGTTGGGATGTGAGGCTGTCAAAGGAATGTGCTGTTTTAACCTGTCTGATCACGGAACTATGATCCATGAACACATACAGAACTTACACGATCTAGTGAGGGATATCAAACAAGACACTGGGTACTGAGAATTGGGACTGGACTTTTGGGCTGGGTACATGGTTAAGTTTACTTGTCAAGAAAATATATTTCCTACGTATTGCAGTATTTGTTATCCTTTTATTCTTTCTCATGTCCCTTTTCTAACTTATGGATCTCAAAACCTCATGTTGGCCGAACCTTAAAAGGGACACTATAGTCACCAGAACAACTACAGCTTATTGAATTTGTTCTGGTGTGTAGAATCATTACCATCAGGCTTTTTGCTGTAAACACTGTCTTTTCAGAGAAAATGCAGTGTTTACATTACAACCTAGTGATAACTTTACTGACCACTCCTCAGATGGTTGTTAGAGATCCTTCCTGGGTCATGGCTGCCTAAAATGCATCCAAACATTCAGTATCTCCTCCCTCTGCATGCAGACACTGAACTTTCCTCATAGAGATTCTTTGATTCAATTAATCTCTCTGAGTAGATGCTGATTGGCCAGGGCTGTGTTTGAATCATGCTGGCTCTGCCCCTGATCTGCCTCTTTGTCAGTCTCAGCCAATCCTATAGGAAAGCATTGTGATTGGATCAGGCTACCACTTCTGATGATGATGCTTGTTTTTTTTTTTTTTTTTGAGCCAAACAGCATGCAGCTCTACAGCTTCTAGCTTGAATACAGTAGGATTTTGCTATATTTATGAAGGCATGAGGGGCCCAGGGGGGCTAGATGGTGGTTTTAACACTATAGGGTCAGGAATACATGTTTGTGTTCCTGACCCTATAGTGATCTTTAACTTACACGCCAGCTTCCCCTACCTCCGACGCCTATACTCCTTGTATAACAGAAGATACTCCTCTGATGACCTTTGGTTTGTCCTGTCTAAGGGAACAGTGGTGAAGAAATAACAAGTCCCTCAGGTGTGGCTAGCGCACCTGGATATACCTTAGACTGTTGGATGAACCTTTGATCAAAAGAGGGGATTGTGAGGGAATATATCTTGATTCCAATGTTCAGCGTAATTAAATTAAGGCCTACATCTGATGCTCTTTATATGTAATGAACTTTTTCTCTGTAAAATTCTGTATACGTGTCAGCATAAGTTGCATTCTCTGTGTATGCTAGCCCCCACCGGAGCACTTATTTTGAAAAACTCTACATTGTGTGACTGTTTGCTAGCTAATTTTGTCTCTGCGACCTTCCTATCTTATGAAAGTTGTAACCATATATTGTTTTTGTAAACTAATTTTATATCTTATGAAATATGTAGCCACATTAACTGATTTTATCTTTTGACTTTCCTATCTTTAACTACATTATTTATTTGTAACATTTATTTTTAAACCTTCAAGCTAAGCTGCAACAATATTGTGTATAAATACACCCTACTTTGAATAAACAAACAGGAAGTAATTCTGAACTCACAAAAATTTGTGTCGTGTGTTAATTGCTTCCCCAGTACAATAGTACCCCCAGGTTTTACGATGTTTTGGAAAGTTACAGGGTCAAATATAGCACATTCCATTTTTCCGTTCTTTTCACATTGAAATGTGCCAGATTAGTAATGTTACCTTTGAGACCGTGTGGTAGCCCAGGAATGAAAATTACCCCCATGATGGCATATGATTTGCAAAAGTAGACAACCCAAGGTATTGCAAGTGGGGTATGTCCAGTCTTTTTTAGTAGCCACTTAGTCACAAACACTGGCCAAAGTTAGCGTTTTAGTTTTTGTGTGAAAAAAGCAAAAAAAACTAATATCTATATATTTGAAAAAATAAAGAAATAAATTTAAACCATTTTTTTACACTACCCACCAGCAGAGGGACTGTGACAGCCCAGACAGTCACCCTACTGGCAAATTCACAGCCAGTTTTAGGGGGCCATGTGATCGCTCTTTGAGAGCGATCACATGGTGCCCGGGGTCCTGATTTGCTGGGGAAAGGCTGCCTGGGCTGTCAGGCAGTCCTCCCAAAGAGGATCGCGACAGAGGTAAGTACCGCGAACCTCATGTGGGCTTAAGCCGTTACGTTGTTCTACGCTGCCGCAACGGCTTTAAAGCCCATTATAATGGGAACGGCATAGAACGCCGTAACTGCGTTAAGGGGTTAAAAGATTACTATAGGGTCAGGAACACAAACATGTATTCATGACCCTATAGTGCTAAACCCACCATATAGGTGGCTTGCCCCCCCCCCCTTAGCCCCCTTATAAAAAAGTTTAAAACTCACCTTATTTACAGTGCCACACGGGCCATGCAAAATGGCCGATTTTTAGCAAATCCAATGCTTTCCCACAGGGAAAGCATTGGATTGGATAAAATTGGCACGTATGCTGTATTGGCCAATCAGGACCTCCTCACAGAGATGCATTGAATCAATGTATCTTCTATGAGGAAAAGTCGCAGAGTGAGTGTACCATCACATTCCTTAACGCTGCTAGCTACCACCAGACCATTTCGTAATACTTCACTTTAACATAACTTACATAAAACAGGAAACCACCTGCTGCACTACACTAAATCTATGTATACTGGAAAATATAGAACCTACAGAAGTCATTTATTTCAGCTAGAGGCATACCTAGGACTTCTCCTGAGGTAAAAATAGATTTTTTTTTCCTGCAAGTACTAGAAAATAAATATTCAATGTGCAAAATAAAGGGAACATCAGAATCAGAATGACGATAATGCCATCAGCCTTTGATAAGCCCAACCCAATTGAATGAAGCTGCTCTTATCTGGGTTCTAAACTCAGTCCTCAGTGCACACCAGTGGTCCATGTTTTGTCAGTGTCATCGTTGGGGAATTTTTTTGGGGAAAAAGCCTAAATCTTGGAATGTTGGTGTGCTTTGAACACTGAGTTGGGAACCTGCTGCTTTTTAAAATTCTTTATTTTTGGTGCAATAGCAACAATACAGACATTTGTGAGAATGCCACAACAGCGTTTGCATGGGATATAGTAACGTTATGTACTTTCTGTGAGTTGGGCTCAGCACTTTTTTTTTTTTTAGTATAATGGGCTAGTTGGTCGTATCGAGAGTGATGGCCGTGCCTTTGATGTGGATAATGTGTAAGGTTAGTGCTGCCCCTCAGGGTCCTTGGGCGATGGTTTAACCCTGGCACAGAGTGTGTGCTTGTGGTTTCCCTAACTCTTTGCGTGGCGTTAGTTTTTTTAAAATTTTGTGATAGTGTGAGGGCTGGGTTTCTGTGGTTCGTCTATGTGTAGGTATGTCTGGGTTAGGCGCTGGAATAAATGTGAGTATTCTTCGAACAGGGGTGCTGGTCCCCTAAAACATATGTTTTTACAACTATAATATCAGGACTACATGTTTAAATGTAGCAATCCCACATAATGGGGAGTTACCTACCAAACAGTTGAAAGATCAAAATTAAGAAGTGTCATTAGTCAGCCCAGGCTAATGGGTGGGTAATGTGAACACTGTGCAAATATTGTGTCTGACACCAGCACGCACAGCATGCTGCCACCAGACAGCCAATAATGGCATGTTTCCTCCAGTGGAAATTATTATTGCCCCGAGTTGGATTGCGGTATCTTATGTCCCCTTCCCAGGGCCGGACTGGGGATACAAAGCAGCCCTGGAAAAAAATCTATGCCAGCCCCATAAGTCATTGCGCCACGTATTGTCACATGTAATACGTACCGCTATGTCTTGCCACCCCAGACGATTGAGTCATATATAAATACATATTATAATATGTATTTATATATGACTCAATCGTCTGGGGTGGCAAGACATAGCCCCTTACATATTATTGGTCAATATATATATTTGTTTCTTCTAATATAAAATATTCCTTTCAGAGTCAAACATTTCATTATACAGTAAGCATACTCACATGCAGACACAGACAATCTCACTGACATTCGCAAGCTCATTGATACACAGCGTCATAGACAAACAATCTCACTGATATCTATAAGCTCATTGACATAAATGCACAAGTTTACAGATGCACACAAATAGGCTCACTGACAGACAATCTCACTGACATGCACAGACAAGCTTATTGGCATACATACACACAAATGTAGTACAGACAAACTGACACGCACAAGCTTACTACAGACAAGCTCTGACACGCACAAGCTTACTACAGACAAGCTCACACACACACACAAGTTCACTCACTAGAATGCACACACACACACACACACAAGCTCACTCACTAGCAGGCACACACACAAGCTCTCTCACTAGCAGACATGTACACACAGACAAGCTCTCACTAGCAGGCACACAAACACACAAGCTCTCTCACTAGCAGGCACACACACACAGACAAGCTCACTCACTAGCATGCACTCACACACAAGCTCTCTCACTAGCAGGCACACACACACACACAAGCTCTCTCACTAGAAGACACACACACACAGACAAGCACACTCACTAGCCGGCACACACATACACAGACAGGGCTGGCGCCACCGTTAGGTGACCTAGGCATTCGCCTAGGGCGCTGGCCTGCTAGGGGCGCCCACTGGGAATTTCCTGGTGGGCTCACCCTGTCTTGGGCCGCAGCGCTGGGAGTGCGGCTCTAGAGCCGCCCCCCCCCCCCTCAGCACCGGGCCGCTCCTCCAGGCACCCGAAGACGGGTAGAGCAGGTACCTTCTTACCTTGATCACAGGTGCCTGCTTTGCCATCAATTCCCGGTGACCGGAGGAGAGGGGGGAAGGAGAAGGCGGCGAGGGAGGCTGTTCTTGCAGCCTCTCACTCCTCCCTCACACGCCCTCTGTGATGCCGTGAGCCGGAATATGACATCATTCCGGCCCCGGCCTACTAAACGTTGGGCGGGAGGAGTGAGGAGCTGCCCCACACTGGATCCTAGGGAGGTGAGTGTGTAAGTGTTTGTCAGTGAGTGTGTGTGTGTGTGTGTGTGTCACTGAGTGTCTGCCTGTGTGTGTGTCATTGAGTGTCTGTGTCTGTCAGTGTCTGTGTGTCTATCAGTGAGTGTGTGTGTCACTGAGTGTCTGCCTGTGTGTGTGTGTCATTGAGTGTCTGTGTCTGTCAGTCTGTGTCTCTCAGTGAGTGAGTATATTTCTGTCAGTGAATGTGTGTGTCTGTCAGTGACTGTGTGTGTCTGTCACTGAGTGAGTGTATATCTGTCAGTGAGTGTGTGTGTCAGTGAGTGAGTGAATGTCTTTCAGTGAGTGTGTGTGTGTCTGTCAGTGAGTGAGTATGTCTTTCACTGAGTGTCTGTGTGTGTGTCTGTCTCTCAGTGAGTGAGTATATGTCTGTCAGTGAGTGTGTGTGTCTGTTAGTGAGTGAGTGTGTGTGTCAGTGAGTGAATGTCTGTCAGTGAGTGTGTGTGTATGTCTCTCAGTAAGTGTCTGTGTGTTTGTCAGTGAGTGAGTATATGCATGTCAGTGTGTTTGTCTGTCATTGAGTGAGTGTATGTCTGTCAGTGAGTGTGTGTATGTCTGTCGGTGAGTTTCTGTGTGTGTGTGTGTGTGTCAGTAAGTGAGTGTATGTGTGTCAGCGTGTGTGTGTCTGTCAGTGAGTGACATGAAGGGGCGGCAAAATGGATCTTTGCCTAGGACGGCAGAAATCCTTGCACCGGCCCTGCACACAGACAAGCTCACTCACTAGCAGGCATACACACACAAGCTCATTTACACACACACACACACACACAACAACAAGCTCACTCACTAGCAGGCACACACACAGACAAGCTCACTTACTAGCAGGCACACACACACACAGACAAGCTCACTCACTAGCAGGCACACACACACAGACACAGACAAGCTTACTCACTAGTAGGCACGCACACACACACACACACACACACACAGACAAGCTCACTCACTAGCAGGCACACACACAGACACGCTCACTCACTAGCAGGCAAACACACAGACAAGCTCACTCACTAGCAGGCACACACACACACACACACACACACACACAGACAAGCTCACTCACTAGCAGGCACACACAAACAAGCTCACTCACTAGCAGGCACACACACACACACACACACAGACAAGCTCGCTCACTAGCAGGCACACACACACACAGAAAAGCTCACTCACTAGCAGGCACACACACACACACACACACACACAGACAAGCTCACTCACTAGCAGGCACACACACACACACACACACACACACACACACACAGACAAGCTCACTCACTAGCAGGCACACACACACACACACACAGACAAGCTCACTCACTAGCAGGCACACACAGACACACACACATACACACACAGACAAGCTCACTCACTAGCAGGCACACACACACAAGCTCACTCACTAGCAGGAACACACACACACACAATCACTGTCATGGCTGAAGCTTACCTGGTAGGTGAAGTTTCCATTTTGTAGCCTCTTCCTTCCGGCGAGCAACGTGTGTGGGGGCGGGGCTTATGCGAGGGAGGCGGAGCTATGTTCAGGAGGCGGGGCGTGTGTGCGGAGGCGGGGCATGCGGACGAAATTAAGGTAAATGCTGCAGAGAGACTGACAGGGCTGTCAGACCGGCCCCAGGTGCTGCGGCCCACCGGGAATTTTCCCGGTATCCCGGTGGGCCAGTCCGGCCCTGCCCCTTCCACCCCACTATATATTGTTCCTAGACTCGTCAATGACTACAACAGTTTTCTTTAGTGGATGTGATGCCAGAAGTGCCCTGATGAACCCACCCAGGGCTTACCTGGGGCCCAGGGTCGTTTGAAGGAATTTGGGGGCCCCAAGCAAAATGGACATGGAGGCCCCACCCCACCCACGCACGCAAAGCCTACAGGAACCACAGCATAGCTATACAGTTTAAGTTCACCCACACTTTATATAACTAAAAAAGGTTTACAGTGCAAATACTGCTGTTGCATATACTGTGCATAAATAAAAAAATGTTTACGGTGCAAAAACAAAGTCCCGGTCAAATGGGTGTTCGAATCTTCGAACGGGACTTAGCCTCCAGCCGCAGTGTCGAAGGGTAGGGGAAGGTATAAGTCACCGCATTCGACTGGATTAAAATGGCCGCCGCCACGTGTTCGACTGTCTAATGGTGGCCACTTCGACACTTCGACTTCGGCACTTCAAAGGCTTCGGCACTTCGACTGCATTCGAAGTGCCAGTTTAAAAGTACAAACCCTTTCTTTGTGCAACACAGTTAAAGGGCCAGAAACAGTCTTTTTGTGGATAATGGTAAAAGCAAACAAAGGTAAGGTTCTGTTACACAAGGCAATATTGAACTGTATATATTTGTATGTGTGTAATATATATATATATATATATATATATATATACACACACATAACCTTATGGGGCTGGCATACATTTTTTTTCCAGGGCTGCTTTGAATTCCCAGTCCGGCCCTGCCCATAGCCCGAGGGCCCTGTGAGTTGTCAGTCTGCCCCTGCCTGTGCACCGCTCCATGCCTCCACTACAGCCTATAGCAGGGCTAGTTAACCTGGCCCCTACCACCCACCCACACAGCAACACACACACCAACATAGATACAAAAGTGCACCCATTTAAAGGTTGGCTACCCCTGGCCTATAGAGAACCTGAAATTCTTGAGATTCTGCTAGCTCTCCTGAGCTAGTCCTGCAGTGTTGGGGTAGTTTAGCTGTCAGCATCAGCTGATCACTCTCAGTCATGAGCTAAACTCTGCACTGTGAGCTTAGCTCAGACAGAGTGATACTGTCTGTCAGTAGGTAGGGAGCAGTGCCCAGTGGACAGGGGCGGACTGAGCACTCAGGAAAATCGGTCATGGACCGTGCAGGGCCGGCCTTAGGCCTTTAGGCGCCCTGTGCGAAAAATCTTCACAGCGCCCCTAACCTGTCATCCATGTCTAGTGTGTATTTGTATAGGAGTGTAGTGATTGTATAGGGGATTTATTAAATTAATAATGATTTAACAACAAATATTCATTCCTCCTTTCCTGTTGTTACCTAGTTGGGAGAGGGGCATGCTGATCTGAATCTGGTCTGCCCCTCCACTGGGTACAGACCATGCATAACTGTCTCGCAAGCCAAAGGACTTGCAGTGTCCTGTGGTAATCTGCGGCAGCGCTCTGATTAGCCCGAGCTAGGAAGACAGCTACTGATGGTCTGCAACCAACAGAAGTGCAGGCCAGAAGTGTCAGACTGCCTCCCCTACATTACAGAGGAGCAGACTAAGTATGTCACATAATACACACGCACAAACAGGCAGACAGTCACGCACACACACACACAGAAAGGTTTTGCTTTGGAGCTTTGGATTATACTTATTTACCTTGACCTCTTTGCAATAAAAAATTGTAGTAATGCGCTGCTTCTCTATTTATCACAGAGCTCCACAACAATAAAACTCCCAGTAATGTGGAGCTCTGTGACAAGATCATACAATAAACAACAATACAACTCTAAGTAATGTGTCTATTAGTGTATCACCAAGCTCCCTAACTATAAAACACAGAGTAATTTGCATTTTATATACCAGAGCTCCACTGTAATATACCTCACTATAATATGATGTAATGTTTGTGTTGTCTGTCTATGTGATAGGTGTGATGACTGTGTGTGATATGTATGCTATGTGTTGGCTGTGTGTGATATTTGTAATGGGTGTATTAACTGTGAGTGATATGCGTGTATTGGTTGTATGTGATATTTGTGCTGGGTTTTATTGGCTGTATGTGATGGGTATTTAATTCAGATAAAAATATGCATTTAGGCCTATGTATAAATGCAGGTGTACATTTTTGCAGATTTATGTGCACACAGTCCCACAGTCAGATACACACAGTTATTCATATACACTGTCAAATCCACCACATGCACACAGGCACACACAGGTACAGGCAGTAACACACATACACAGTTACAGGTAGATAAACACACACACAGGTACAGACAGACAGCAACATACAACCACACATACAGTCACACACACACACACACACACACAGAGGCAGACAGCCACACACATACACACAGGCAGACAGCCACACACACACACAGGAAGTCACACACATACACACTAGGGATCGACCGATTATCGGTTTTACCGATATTATCAGCCGATATTTGGTATTTTCGGCAATATCGGTATCAGCCAATATAGGTACCGATATTGCCGATAATACATACCAGTACCGCCGAGCCCATTACAAGCCCGGCGGTCCTAGAGGGGCCGGCAGCAAGCAGTTACTTAGCTCCCTTCAGCCCCCAGTGCAAATCTCGCGAGTCGCCACGGGATACCATGGCAACGCTCCCCGCGGCACGCAGAGTTAGACTGGGGAGCTGAAGGGAGCTTCTGGGAGGTAAGTAACTGCTTGCTGCGGGCCCCCCCACTGCACAGTACATGCCACTGGACCACCAGGGAATGTCATAGCCCCCCTCCCTGGCCAGGTAACAAGCAGGGAGGGGGGACAAAAAATTAAAACATATAAATATTAAAATAAAAAAAACTGCTGATAAAAACAAAAAAAACATAAATATTAAAAATACAATTAAAATATAAAATGCCTCCCCTCCTGCCCATTTTACACAAATTACATCACTTCACAAACACATACACACTGAATTCATTATATACACACACAAACTATACAAACACACACACTGCATTCATTATATATACACACACACACACACACTGCATTCATTATATACACACACACTATACAAACACACACACACTGCATTCATTATATATACACACACACACACTGCATTCATTATATATACACACTATACAAACATACACACTGGATTCATTATATACACCAACACACACACACACTGCATTCATTATATATACACACACACTATACAAACACACACAATGCATTCTTTATATACACACACACACACACTATACAAACACACACACTGCATTCATTATATGCACCAACTATACAAACACACACACACACACACACTGCATTCATTATATACACCAACTATACAAACACACACACACACACACTGCATTCATTATATACACAAACTATACAAACACACACACTCTGCATTATACTCACACACACTACACACACTCTGCATTATATACACACACACTCTGAATTATATACACACACTACACAAACACACACACTCTGCATTATATACACACACACACTACACACACTCTGCATTATATACACACACACACACACTACACACACTCTGCATTCATTATATACACACACTATACAAACACACACTCTGCATTCATTTTATACACAGACTACACAAACACACTACATTCACTATATACACACACACACTACACAAACACACACTCTGCATTCACTATATATATATATATATATATATATATATATACACACACTACACAAACACTCACTGCCTTCACTATACATACTACACACTCACTGCATTCACCATACACACTACACAAACACACCCTGCATTCATTATATACACACTACACAAACACGCGCTGCTCCCCTGTCTAAACACACTGTTTCCACTACATGTGGCATGTATATTTTGTGCATCTAACTTTAGAAATAGTTTATTTTTTCGAAATGGTAAATGTACAGAATATCGGCAAGTTATCGGCTATCGGCCTGAAAGTTCACAGATTATTGGTATCGGCTTTAAAAAAAATCAATATCGGTCGATCCCAAATAAACAAATACACACAGGCAGACAGCCACACACACACACACACACAGAGGCACACAGCCACACACACAAACACACACAGGCAGACAGTCACTCACACACAGGCAGACAGTCAAACACACACAAAGGCAGGCAGCCACACACACACACACACACACACACACACACACAAGCAGTCAAATACACAGGCAGACAGCCACACACATACACAGACAGACAGCCACACACACACAAAGACAGGCAATAACACACATACACAGGCAGACAGTCACACACACAGCAGTGCAGCTCCTGGAGCCTGGTTGTTGGGGAAGCACACACACACACACACACACACACAAAGGCAGGCAGTCACAAACACAGAGGCAGACAGGCACACAGGCAGACAGTCACACACACACACACACACACACAGGCAGACAATCACACATAGTTACCTATGTTCATTATGGAGGAGTGGAGGCAGTGCAGCTCCTGGAGACTGGTTGTTGGGGAAGCAGGGACTCATTCCTACTTACCCCGGAGCAGTTACCTGTCACGGCACAGCCCGAGCCCTGTAGAGAGCAAGGCGTGGCCGCCCCTTTAAGAGACCTGGCTGAGTTTGAACTCCCTTCTCCAGCATCCACCAGGGGGCTTCAGTTTCAGTTTGCATTTTTCTGGATTAAGCAGCACTGAACCACCTGCAACCCTTTTCCAGTTTGGGTCAGCTGCATCTAATTAGCAGGCTGTAAAAGCCAGCCCAGCATGAAAGCTAGTATCTGGTAATTTTACCTGTTTTGTGTTTGGACTCTGACCTCTGCCTGATTTACTGACTTTGTTACTCCGCTGCCAGCCCTGACTTCTGCTTCTCATCTGACTCTGCCTTTGGATTTCCCCTTAATCTGTACTGTGTTTTGGACTTTGCCTCCTCCTGTACCATCTCCTGCAACTGGGCTCCAACTCCTGGAAAACTGTTCCATAAGTCCCCAGGTGACTGTTACATAATGACCAGATCGACTACCATTGAGCCCGCGGAGATGATGAATGTCCTAAGTACCCTCACACAGCAAGTGTCCCTCCTGTCTCAAACCGTAAGTGAATTGCAGCGTGATTTTGCCGAGTTAAAGGGGAACACACAACATGCTCCTGAACCTGATATTGCATTACCTGACAAGTTCACTGGGAAAATGACTGAACTGTGAACATTTATCACAGCCTGTGAACTGCTCTTCACTTTAAAACCACGCACATACCCCAATGATTACGTGACGGTTTTCACTACTATTGCCCTGCTGTCGGGTAAACCCCAAAGCTGGGCACACCTACTCCTGCACTCAAACAGTCCAATACTGGACTCATGGGACTCCTTTGCTGCAACAATGCGTACATTATACAATGACACCCTGAGACCCTCTGCTGCACGCACTGCCCTCCGTTCCCTCTGGCAAGGGAGAAGACCAGTGGAGGATTATACTACAGATTTCAGGGAGCTAGCTGCTGACACCGGTTATAATGAGACTGGTCTAATAGAGCAATACAGATTGGGTCTGTCTGAGGCATTAAAAGATGAACTAGCGACCATTAAAACTACTAAATCTGCAAGAAAATAGCGGCAGAAGGCACAGCAGCTGACACAACAGCCGTTTCTAACGACAGGGACATAAAAGGTCCCCAAACAATTTGCTCTGGCAAACCAAAAGCAGCTGGCTTACCTTGCGGCCTACCTGGACGGCGGGCCCAACAGCTGGGGGAGGCGGCCGATCTCCCGCTGGGTAACACGAGGTTCGAGGCACAGACACAGACACCCCGTTGCCCCCCCCTTTGGACCGGTGGGGGTTATCCCGGTCCCCACTGGGCAAGCAACAAATCTGAACAGCTCGACAACGGTAAAATCCCAGACCGCATGGTGGAGCAAAAATGGCCGCCATACAGAAGCACTCCCTACAACAGGCAAGCATGGAGAGCCTGGACTGGGTGCAGAGCTTCGAGGCCCGATTCGATCAGCTATGCAGCAATTTCTGGACCCGCATAGCAAGCAAACTCGATATCCCCAACTTACCTGCACGGGTCCACGGCAGGAAGCAGAAATCTGTACCTGATGCACCGTTCCACCCCCGCCTGCAGCGAGGCACAACTAAGAGAAGACCCGCTGGGAAACCTACAGCAGTGCCCAGAAATGGAAAGCGGAGGCTGTGGCCTCGAACACAGCCACGCCGCCAAAAGCCCGGCAGCTGCATAGCAAGATACAACCTGCACAAGGCACGGACCAGCACGGAGCCACGACACTACCAAGCCACACGCGGCCCAGGCCTCCATGTGAAGAGGAGCGCCGCAGTCACACAGAGTACTCACCCCTACAAAGCAGCGAGAGCGGTTGGAAGACGGAGGGGACAGACGGCAGGGAGACACGGAACTCACGGCGACCTGGACTCTCCTTCCTACCTCATGAGGGGCAGGCCAGTGCAAGCAGATGCAAGGAGTCAGAGGGACAAGCCGGGAGACTCAAGCTCCCCCACAGGTGGATCTGGACTGACAGCCGCGGGCATAGGTTGAGTCGGCTATGTGTGAAGGGACGCTAGTTATATAAATGCCAGAACCCGCAGCTTCTTCTCCCCCATAATATTGCTCTTAAGGTGCCTTGTATACTTCCCACATACTATGCATAGCCTTGCTTCATTTAGCACGCACACAACCCTCCGACAAACCTGACCGGTTGCATGTTAATTTAGGGTCACAAATGCGTTGCCACAAAGTCACTGAAGTGCTCGCTATTGTGTTCACACTATACTAGACTATACAGTACCCTTCAGACTAACAATAGGTCAGTAACCTAACCTGTCCCATAAACTCTCACACCAGCATACCTACTGACACACTATGTAGGACCATATTTTACTGTACAAATGGTGCAGATTCACCTAAGGTCCTGAAGTTCACACTTAATGCCCTATCATTCTCTGACACAACCTGTTTTACCCAGTTAGTTATTTTATTTTATTTTATTAAAAACACGCAAGATTCTACTGTTTTATTCTTAAGTATGACCTCTAAGTACCAATGCTGTCAGCATGCTGCAAGCACGTTTGATACAGATTGTTAACATTTAGACATGTCTGCCTAGCATAATTTGTTTCTTAAACCAAAATGTGCAAAATTTTCCATGCCACTGTTTAACCTATGTTTAACCATAAATGTACGCTGTTGTGGCGTATGAATATGCCTTGTACTCACCTGCACAACAAAAATAAAGAATTTAAAAAAAAAAAGATGAACTAGCCAGTGTTGGGGTACCCACTTCATTGGAAGATCTGTTCCTTCTGGTCACCCATCTAGATCGCCGGTTCAGAGAAAGAAAGCAGGAGCAATTTGAAACCAGATTTTTGCCCCATCCAAACCTGCTGGTGAGACCTATACCCCTATCCCCACCATGGACATAGAGGAACCCATGCAAATTGGAACACTGAATACCATGCTCACGGTAAATGAAAAAGCCAGAAGGAGAACCAAAGGCCTTTGCTTATGTTGTGGCAAGGGAGGACACTACATCAGCTATTGCCCAATACGTCCTCCTCGCCCTAAACATAGCCATGTGGGGGCTCTGTGTCACCATCCTGCAAGTCCTCCATGGCAGCCTATAAAACACCTTTGTTGCTATGGTACAACCCTGCATGCTAATGGACCAAAAAGACCACCTAAACAGACCAATGGCACTATCACAGCCCTGGCTAACCCTGCTCCTGTTCCAGAGCATCAAAAGGAGGCTGCTGTGGCTACCTTCCAATCCCCAGCTTCTGTCTCCCCTGAAGTTTCCTGCTCTAACACAGAGGATCTGTCACCAGACTGTGTAATTGCCTCCAATGGAACCGTGATTCGCAGGCAAGATCCGTCGGCTGAATGCGCATGCGCGGCAACAGCTGCGAGCGCATTCAGCCGGTCGCATAGGAAAGCATTTACAATGCTTTCATATGGACGCTTGCGTGCTCTCACTGTGATTTTCACTGTGAGAATCACGCAAGCGCCTCTAGCGGCTGTCAATGAGACAGCCACTAGAGGATTTGGGGGAAGGCTTAACCCATTAATAAACATAGCAGATTCTCTGAAACTGCTATGTTTATAAAAAAAATTGGGTTAACCCTAGCTGGACCTTGCACCCAGACCACTTCATTAAGCTGAAGTGGTCTGGGTGCCTAGAGTGGTCCTTTAAGCAGCACTGAACCACCTGCAACCCTTTTCCAATTTGGGTCAGCTGCATCTAATTAGCAGGCTGTAAAAGCCAGCCCTGCCTGAAAGCTAGTATCTGGTCATTTTGCCTGTTTGGTGTTTCCTGTCAGATCTTTGATTTGCTACTGACTGATTTCCTGGACTCTGACCTCTGCCTGATATAATGTTACTCCGCTGCCAGACCTGACTTCTGCTTCTCATCTGACCCTGTCTTTTGATTTCCCCTTAATCTGTACTGTGTTTTGGACTTTGCCATCTCCTGCAACTGGGCTTAAACTCTTGGTAAACTGTTCCATAAGTCCCCAGTTGACTGTTACATTACCTGGCACTTTTAGTTCCGACCCCATTGTCAGTTTAGCGCCGCCTCCACTGAATGGTAAGCAATATTGGGGTTTTTTTTTTATAATCCCGGCCGGCCATGTGTAAACTGTGTCGCTCGCACACCCCTAAGGCCGGCCCTGGGACCGAGGCTCTTGGGGGGCCTGCCTTCCTGCAGTATTGTAATTGCTCAGCTAGGGAGCTCAACAATCTCCCCAGCCAGCCTACACACAGCAAGGGGCCTTCAGCGGTCCCTTGTTACTAAAGATTTTTTCCCTTTGGTCAGCTGTGCTATAGTTAGAGGCAGCCTAATTGTAGAACACTGAGAGACAGCCAAGGGGTCTTCCCCAAAGACCCACTAGGCAGCCTCTCAGTGTGCCTGTCTAGTGCAGCATGCAAATTTTGGCCAGAGAAGTATGCAGGCAGCCAGCCTGCCTGTAACACTGTTCAGGCAGCTCTGTGCGGCTTGTTTCCTCAGGAAATGAAATAATGTGTCAAAGTGCAGGGCGAGCCGGGCGGAGCTGCTCAGTGTTACAGCCAGCATGGCCCAGGAAGGAGATATTCAGGCTGAACATGCTGAACTGTCTGTCCACTACAGACCCTATTACCCGCTGTACCCATTACATCCCATATAAACCCGTTACCCCCTGAACCCATTACAACCCTTGTTACCCCTGCTTGCACCCACTACAACCCCTATACCCCCTGCACCCAACACAACCCATATTATCCCCAGCACCCACTACAGCCCCTGTTACCCCCTGCACCTACTACAGGCACTATTACTGTGGTGGAATCTCGGTAAAAATAAATTTAGTAGGCCGAGATTACCACGTGGCATGTGTACGTGCATATGCTGACGTATCGATCAGTTGGTTGCACGAGGCAAGATACGATCAGTAGTGTACGGAGCATGTGCAAGAATACAGGATATAGTATTCCCCCTCCTCCATTGTGCTGGACAAGCCATGCGGTCAAGCAGGAAGTTAATTCTTATTTGTGTTGATTGGTTAAGAGAATGTGCGGGTGGAGCTTAATATGGGAGGAGTTATATGCCTATATAAGGAGCCTGCACTATTGTCCGGGGCTCAGACTTTGCTGTATTTTGGTGACGCTAGTCCCTCTGAGTCCCGATCGGTGATCCAATAAAGAATCTCTTCCTTCCTGAAGAAACCTGTGTCCATCTCTCTGTGCTTGGCTTCCGTCAGTTTCTCCGGTATCATTTGGTGCATTGGCCGGGAAGCTCATCGTTCAACGGTAGCTGAGAGGCAGAGGCGTGAGACGGAACTCACGTGAACTCCTGAACTTCTGCGTGGACCTCCCTTCGTCTCGGCGCCACTGGTCTGTTGTCCAGGAGATCATCGGCCTCTACGTGAGAAGTGCTGGGGTGTCCCCGTCGATGAGTGTGAACTCAGGTTCAGGAACGAGGAGGTAAGACAACTGCTGTTTTAGACGGCAGGACCCACTAGGGGTATACCGATTGTGCGGTAGGCCCAAAGGGGTTTTGAATCTGTGTATCTGCCCCCTCTGTCGGAGGGAAGGAGCGAAGGCGCACCGCTCGATCGAACGCTCTTTAGTCAGACCGTTTGATTTGGTTAGTCAGGCGGGGCGCTCTGGTGTAAAATAAGCCCTAGCCGGACACCGGTGTCTTGTCTAGACTAGCGTTCTAGGGTGTATATTTTGTTCGCTAGGTCGGAGGGACCGGGAGACTAAGCGGCGTCTGTGTAAATCCGGTTCGCTAGTTCTCATCCTATCTGGGCTAAGTGGGAAGGCGTGTAAATTTGGAACCCACTAGACTTTTGATAGTACGACTAAGAGGCGTCTGTGTAAATTCGGTCCTCTAGCTCGTTGTATAGTGCGACTAAGAGGCGTCTGTGTAAATTCGGTTCTCTAGCTCGCTATATATGTGGTGATTGGGCAGTGTGGCTAACCAAAACGTATGTAGATTGTTTTTAGGTAGTCCATTCAAGGTACTGGCCAATAGTTTAGTCGGGAATTGTAAATGTGTTAGCGATTGTTTAGTAAAGTGTATATCTTGTTAGATAGCGCGAGCTCAGCCGTCTAGCGAGAGTGTTAATAGTGTGTTGCTGTATTATAGTGCACGGTACCATAACCCTGTATATTTACTGACATTGTATAATAAGTACTAATCATTGTCGTCCATTGCATGTTTAACACCATAACCACTAATAATTGTATTGTGACCTTAACTTGTGCTTTGACCTATGCTAACCGTACTGTAACCGCTATTTGTAAAAGACGATGTTACTGGGGTGTGTTATAGACGGGTAATTCGTATATAGAGAATTATAGCGTGGGTGACTGTATAGTTACGCCAAAGGGCATAATATTGATTATATAGTGACTGGTGTAACAGCTGTGTGTGTACGGGAATTCCCTGAGTGTTTATTGTTATTGTGTACGTTTCACTTGGTAACCGTACCACGTGGTGCTGTTGCCAGAGGAAACGGGTGTGACTGTTGAATAGTACGCGTGTATAGTATTCGTTGTCGACGACGTTCCATTGTTAAGTATGGGTGCGTCGCAGTCAACGATTCCGGATCCCTTAGGTTGTATGGTGAAGAATTTTAAAAAGGGATTTAAAATTTGTGATTTTGGGGTAAAGATGTCTCCTGTACGTTTGGTCACTTTGTGTACTAGGGAGTGGCCTACTTTGGTTGCGGCAGTTTGGATCCAACTCTGGTACAGCGCTTACACGTGGCTGTATCAGGTAGGCCTGAACTTTACGGCCAGTTTCCTTATATTGACTGTTGGAGACAGGCCGTAAATGACTCGCCAAAATGGCTCCAGACATGCCACGAGGAGCAGTGTCGCCTCATGGTAGCTAGGACTTGTTCGTCCACTAGGACTGGTGTTAGGCCCATTTTGGACACGCCCCCTGAGTCCGAGATCCCTTTGCCGCCCCCTTACTTTCCGTTAAGAAGAAGTGACGCAAACGCAGGAAGTCCTGCACCCCTCCCCTCATTACCCTCATCCACTTCCGCTTCCTCCTCCAGTACAGGATCCACCCCCCCTCATACTAAATCTCCCCTTCCGGAACCAGAACCCACCCCCATTAAAAACGAATATCCTGATTTGGCGCCACTTCAGACTTCCGGTCAAGCTTCATCTAGCTCGGCTCGAAGTGTTTTATTTACGACCTTTTCCCAAAACCAACCTCCCACATCCCCATACCCTATCTCTCCCCGACCGGAACCCATGACTGACGCCTCTCTACGTAGCCCCATCCAAACCCGACAGTTGACTGGTGCCCAACAATTAAAGCACTATCAGATGCCTCTTCGCCTAAATCCCGGGTCAGCTTATATCGATGCCGCAGGTCAAATGGCACACGCTGACCCAGTCTTCGTATATGTCCCATTTACCACTACCGACCTTTTAAACTGGAAGACCCATAATTCCTCGTATACTGAGAAACCACAAGCCATGACTGATCTGTTCACCTCAATAGTACAGACGCATAATCCGACATGGGCTGATTGCCAGCAGTTACTAATGACTTTATTTAACAATGAGGAAAGGACAAGAATAAATCAAGCAGCCATTAAAGCATTAGAAGATAGAGCCCGTGCTTTGAACCAAGCTAATCCAGCAGCATGGGCCGCAACACATTACCCCAACACTGATCCCGATTGGAACGTAAATGGTGCTGATATGGTTCAACTCAGAGCCTATAGAGACGCTATAATTGCTGGCATGAAAGCCGGAGGAAAGAAAGCCATTAACATGTCGAAGACAGTTGAGGTGATTCAGAAAAGCGATGAAGCGCCCAGTGTCTTTTATGACCGATTATTGGAGGCATACCGCTTGTATACCCCCTTTAATCCGGAAGACGCAGACAATTCCCGAATGGTTAACTCCGCCTTTGTCAGCCAAGCATACGGAGATATTAAGCGCAAGTTACAAAAGTTAGAAGGGTTTGCAGGTATGTCCATCACCCAACTAATGGAGGTAGCTAATAAGGTTTATATGAACAGGGATACAGAAAATAAGAAAGAGGAAGAGCGCAAGATGCGTAAAAAGGCTGATATGCTAGCGGTAGCGATCGCAGGCGTAGATAGACGGGGCCCAGATAGAGGCGATAGTAGATGGAATGAGGAACCTCTAAGTAAAAATCAGTGCGCTTACTGTAGGGAAGAAGGGCATTGGAGAAATGAGTGCCCGCGAAGGGAACAGTCTGAGAGAGACAGACCTAGGACAGGTTACGGAAACTTTAGAGGCAGAGCGAGAGGTAGAGGAGGCCCCGGAGGGGGTAATGGTTATAGAGGGAGTAATGGGAACAGAGGAAGTGTTAGGGAAGACAGGTATATTCCAGCAGCGCAAAGGTCCCGCGATAGAGAAGGTAGGGACTTCGTAGGATTGGCTGACACGGTCATGGAGGACTATTGATACCGACCGGGCTCCATCCCCCTTGGTCGAGCGGAGCCTATGGTCGATGTATCAATAGGGGGGAAAAGGAGTGCGTTCATGATCGACACTGGTGCTGAACATTCAGTGGTGACTAATCTAGTTGCTCCTCCATCTGGAAGGACTATTACTGTGATAGGAGCAACTGGAAGAAGTGCTGAAAAACCGGTTCTTAAAAGTCGACTCTGTACATTGGGAGGCCACGTAGTAAAACACCAATTCCTTTATATGCCTGAATGTCCAGTCCAATTGCTGGGACGTGATATGCTATCAAAATTACAAGCGCAGATTACGTTCCTACCAAATGGAACAACATCTTTAAAGTTTAATGGACCCTCAGGTATTATGACTTTATCCGTACCAAAGGAAGAAGAGTGGCGACTTTATACAGCGTTGACTAGCCAAAACCCTAGGAGTGATGAGACATTGTTTAACATACCAGGAGTTTGGGCAGAGAACAACCCACCAGGACTGGCCCGCAATATTCCACCTATAAAAATTGAACTGAAACATGGGGTTTATCCAGTGAGCCTAAGACAATATCACATCCCACAGAAGGCTAAGAAGAACATCCAATCCTATCTGGATAAATTCATACGGTATGGTATCCTAAAATTCTGTACTTCCCCCTGGAACACCCCATTGCTGCCTGTTCAAAAGCCCGGTACAGATGAGTATCGACCTGTGCAGGACTTAAGAGCAGTCAATGATGCGGTTGTTAGCATACATCCAGTTGTACCCAATCCATATAACCTGCTTGCTTTAATTCCGGGCGGGGCTACTTACTTTACAGTCTTAGATCTCAAAGATGCCTTCTTTTGCCTCCGAATTGCCGCAGAAAGTCAATGTATTTTCGCTTTCCAATGGGAGAACGCTGTAACGGGCTCAAAACGCCAAATGACTTGGACAAGACTACCCCAAGGGTTTAAAAATTCACCTACCCTATTTGGTTCAGCCCTAAGTCAAGATCTATTGGATTTCGAGTCCATCCCAGGAGAGTGTGTCTTGTTACAATATGTAGATGACTTGTTGATAGCAGCAGTTACAAAAGAAATCTGTCAGCAAGCAACGCATGATCTACTGCACATTCTCTGGAAGGCAGGATACAAGGTGTCTAGAAAGAAGGCTCAGTTGTGTTTGCCAACTGTCAAGTATCTAGGATTCCATATCTCTGAAGGTCAAAGGATTATGGGGCCAGAGAGAAAAGAAGCTGTCTGCCAAATACCAATACCCAAGAATAGAAGACAAGTGCGAGAATTCTTGGGGGCAGCAGGCTTCTGTAGGATATGGATTCCCAGCTATGCGATACTAGCAAAACCTCTGTACGCAGCCATCAAAGGTACAGAGCACGACCCCTTCTTATGGACCCAAGAACAGCAAACGGCATTTGAAGATGTGAAGAAGGCTTTGATGAGTGCCCCAGCATTAGGTCTACCTGATCACACACGACCATTCTACTTATATGTACACGAGCAGAGAAGAATGGCTGTGGGAGTATTGACACAGTACTTGGGATCATGGCAAAGACCTGTTGCCTACATGTCTAAGCAATTGGATGCAGTGGCCAGCGGACTTCCACCTTGTCTAAGAGCCGTAGCTGCAGCCGCCCTGCTAGTAGCTGAAGCCGATAAACTCACTCTGGGTCAAGAACTTTATGTACGAGTCCCACATGCAGTACAGACGTTGTTGGATTACAAAGGAAATCATTGGTTTAGTAACAGCCGTATGACCAAGTATCAAGCAATGTTGTGTGAAAACCCAAGAGTGCATTTAGAGACTGTAAACACCTTAAATCCAGCTACCCTTTTGCCACAACCTACTGAAAGTCAACATGATTGTTTGGAAGTAATGGATGAAGTATTCTCAAGTAGACCAGATCTTCGTGATTTTCCCATCCAGCACCCCGATGTTCAATATTATACCGACGGCAGTAGTTATGTGAAAGAAGGGATCCGCTATGCAGGATATGCAGTAACAACAATAGACAAGGTGATAGAAGCTCGGCCACTGGCGAAAGGAACATCATGTCAGGGTACCTGTGGTCTCTACCTCCGAAAGAGGTAGAGACTTAGCTGTTCCTCCATGCAGATGGTCTGATGGCTCCCTTCCCCGCGGTCTATCCGGTCATGCTAGGCCGGCCGCGAGGGAGTGACTGCCTTTTACAGCATCTAGGCAGGAAGTAGTCATCAGGACACTCCCCCGGAACGACCTGTCAGTCAATTGCTGCAGGACCAATCAGGACGCCTCGGAGGCGTGGTTACTGCTCTGAACAGGGTATTTAACAGAGCTTCTTTCATAAGCTCATTGCCCTGTCGTGGTTCTAGCTTGTTCTAGTCACTCAGTGCTTGTGTATTCTATTATCCCTTTTGGTTTTGACCCGGCTTGTTTACCTTACTCTGCTTATCTCTGTTACCCTTGATTCGGCTTGTCTCTCGCTTACCTGTCTTCTGTTACCCTCGACCTCGGCTTGTCTTTGACCATTCTATACTGTACTACCTACGTTAGTCCGGCCATTCTAAGGTCCGGTATACGTATCTGGCTACTGTTTGTACTCTGCGTGTTGGATCCCTGTCCCGATCCTGACATTACGACAGGGCCAATGGATCCTGCAAGTACAAACAGTCAGCTGGCTGCTCCTGATCCTAGGTTTGAAGCCATGGATCACAGAATGGATCAGATGGCGCTTGCGCTACAGGCTCTATTAGCTGGTGCCAATAACCCACCAGAGGAGATACGTAATACCCCTGTTTCTCCTGTCGGTTCAGGTCTAGAGGTAGCCACAGTGGGTGCTTCTTCTCACATTACCCCCCCAGTACGCTATGGTGGGGCTCCTGAGAAGTGTCGTGGTTTTTTAAACCAAATTAGTATCCACTTTGAATTGCAACCTCGCTCTTATCCTACAGATAGGGCAAAAGTAGGATTTATTATCACCCTACTCATTGAGAAAGCTCTGAGATGGGCCAACCCACTATGGGAGAACGATAATCCATTAGTTTATAACTATAACGCATTTGTAGCTGCTTTTAGAAGAACATTTGACCCTCCAGGTAGAAAGGTTAATGCAGCCAGATTACTGTTGCGCCTGAGACAGGAGAACCAAACACTGGTGGATTATGCACTAGAGTTCAGGTCTCTGGCGGCAGAAATCAAGTGGAATGAGCAGGCGTATATGGATGTATTTTTGAATGGCCTATCTGATGTAATCCTTGATGAGGTTGCTACCAGAGAACTCCCTGAGAATTTAGAGGATTTAATTTCGTTCATCTCTCGTATAGATGAACGTCTAAGAGAGAGACAGAACACTCGAGAGAGGAACCAGAGACCTTCTTTTAGGTTAGCTCCCGCTGTTCCAAGTCCTGACTCCACGATATCTTTGCTTACTGAACCTATGCAGATAGGGTATACCCGCCTCTCTGAGGAGGAAAGACAGCACAGGAGAAGAGAGGGTTTGTGTATGTATTGTGGAGCCAAGGGTCATTTACTCTCGAACTGTTCTAACCGCCCGGGAAACGCTCGCACCTAAGTCTCTCTAGAGGACAGGCCTTGGGTGTTTCTATTTTGTCCTCTACTCCTGATTATAAAGATCACAGGCTTCTGCTACCAGTTTCCTTAACTTGGGGGAAGGAAGTAGTAAGGGCTATGGCATTGATAGATTCCGGTGCTGCTGAGAATTTTATCGACCAAGCCTTTGCTAGTAAGAACAATTTCCCATCCCAGCTAAGGGAGACACCTTTGGCCGTTGAGGCCATAGATGGTAGACCACTACTAGACCCTGTTATCTTTCGTGAGACCATACCCATTAATTTAAATGTTGGTATCCTACACGTGGAGAATTTATCTCTTCTGCTCATTTCGTCTCCTTCCGTTCCCATAGTTCTGGGGTACCCATGGTTGAAAAAACATAACCCTATTATCGATTGGGAGTTAGGAGAGATACTCTCGTGGGGCCAGGGCTGCCAGGATCGGTGTTTGTGCAAGGTTTCTCCATTAGCTAATATTAACATACCGGAGAATCCTACTCAGTCCACAGAAAGACAAATACCAGACCTTTACCTAGACTTAAGGGCAGTGTTTGACAAGAAGAATGCCGATTCTTTGCCTCCACACAGGTCATTTGACTGTAAGATTAAGCTTCTACCCGGCACTATGCCTCCGAGGGGCCATGTATATCCTTTGTCTGTTCAGGAAAACTCGGTTCTAGAGGAGTATATTCGGGAGAATTTAGAAAAGGGATTCATCAGGAGGTCTTCTTCTCCGGCCGGGGCTGGGTTCTTTTTCATTAAGAAGAAGGATGGCACGCTGAGACCTTGTATCGATTACCGAGGCTTGAATAAAATAACTGTCAGAAATGCCTATCCTATCCCACTGATTACCGAGTTATTTGATCGTCTTAAGGGCTCCAAAATCTTCACCAAGTTAGATCTCAGAGGGGCTTACAATTTGGTGAGAATCCAGCAAGGTCACGAGTGGATGACGGCATTCAATACCCGGTATGGCCATTACGAATACACTGTGATGCCATTTGGACTATGCAATGCTCCTGCAGTATTTCAAGATTTGATTAATGAGGTACTTAGGGAGTTTCAGCATGATTGTGTTATCGTTTACCTGGACGACATACTAATAAACTCTAAGGAGATTGAGACTCACCATAGACAGGTCAGAAAGGTATTACACAAGCTGCTGCAACATGGTCTATATTGCAAATTGGAGAAGTGCAGTTTTGATCAGTCTCAGGTAGACTTTCTTGGATACGTGATTTCTGGGGAAGGTTTTAAAATGGATCCTGTAAAACTTCAATCTATTTTAGACTGGCCCTTGCCCAAAGGACTCAAGGCTATCCAAAGGTTTATTGGTTTTTCCAACTACTATAGGCGCTTCATTAAAGGATACTCCTCTATCATTGCGCCTATTACCAATATGACCAAACAAGGGGCTGATACTAAGTTCTGGTCTAAGGAGGCTC
This sequence comes from Pelobates fuscus, assembly GCF_036172605.1. NCBI lineage: Eukaryota > Metazoa > Chordata > Amphibia > Anura > Pelobatidae > Pelobates > Pelobates fuscus. Next base: position 174,040,199 of record NC_086319.1, read on the forward strand.
TGGGTGCTTTCAAGACTCTCAAGGAACTTTTTGCCTCGGCTCCCATTCTAGTCCATCCTGATACGACTCTGCCTTTCTTGCTCGAGGTCGATGCCTCTGAGACAGCAGTTGGGGCTGTTCTGTCTCAAAGGTTAGGGGTGGATAAACCGTTACACCCTTGTGGTTTCTTCTCTAAGAAATTTTCTGGGCCTGAGAGCAGATATGACATCGGGGAAAGGGAACTGTTAGCAGTCATTAAAGCCTTAAAGGAGTGGAGACATTTGTTGGAGGGGACCCTACACCCTATTACGATTTTGACGGACCACAAAAACTTGTCCTATATTGGGGAGGTTAAGCGCTTATCCTCTAGACAAGCTCGTTGGTCCTTATTCCTGACTCACTTCAATTATGTACTGACTTACAGACCTGGTTCTAAAAACTCTAAAGCCGATGCATTATCTCGCCAATATCAACCTTCTACTGTACCTGAACCAGTTCTTTCTTCTATAGTTCCGAAATGCAATATCATTGCTAATACGAATCTCAGGATTCATTCTCCATTATTGGCCGAGATCATTAAGTTGCAACATCTAGCACCTAAACAGACTCCTGCGGGCCGTCATTTCGTTCCTCCTGCTCTTCAACTGGAACTTTTACAGTGTTTACATAATAGCAAGATGGCGGGACATCCTGGTATTCGCAAGACTTACGCGTTGATCTCTAAGGACTTCTGGTGGCCTGCTTTACGGAGGGATATTGGGGAGTTCATCGCTGCATGTGAAGTTTGTACTAAAACCAAACAACCCCATACGCTTCCATGTGGATTCCTGCAACCCTTGGAGGTTCCAGAAAGACCATGGTCCTGTTTGGCCATGGACTTTATTGTCGATCTACCTATCTCTAAAAGACAGACTGTTATCCTCACCGTGGTTGACAGGTTTACTAAGATGGCACACTTCATTCCCCTGCCTAAACTCCCGTCTTCTCCCGAATTGGCAGAGATATTCGCTAAGGAGATTTTTCGCCTACATGGGATACCCTCTCAAATTGTATCGGACAGAGGCTCCCAATTTGTTTCCCGCTTTTGGAGGTCCTTCTGCTCTCAACTTGGTATTAAATTAAACTTTTCTTCTGCCTATCATCCTCAGTCTAACGGAGCTGCTGAACGTACCAACCAGAAAATTGAACAATATTTACGATGCTTTGTTTCTGAACACCAGGATGATTGGGTCGGTTTGATTCCTTGGGCGGAGTTTGCACACAACAATCTCGTTTGCGATTCTACTCATTCAAGCCCCTTCTTCATGAATTATGGTTTTCATCCGTCTATTCTTCCTTCGGATTCTCCTTCCCAGGGGGTACCGTCGGTTGATGTTCATGTTGCCAATTTGAGGAAGTTGTGGGATCAAACTCGACAAATCCTTGTGCACAACTCTATGTTGGTCAAGAAACACGCTGATAAACGTAGAAGGGCGGCTCCGGTCTTTTTTCCTGGTGATAGGGTATGGCTGAGCACGAGGAACATCCGTTTAAAAGTGCCCTCCATGAAGTTCGCTCCTCGTTATATTGGACCCTACAGGGTGCTGACCCGTATCAATCCAGTTGCGTATCGTTTAGCTCTTCCTAATACCTTACGCATCCCGAACTCGTTTCACGTTTCATTGCTGAAACCACTCATATGTAACAGATTTTCCTCCACAATAGCCCCTCCTCGCTCCGTTCAGGTGGAGGGTCAGGAGGAGTATGAGGTTAACTCTATTATTGATTCTCGAATCTCCCGGGGGAGAGTACAATATCTGGTTGATTGGAAGGGATATGGTCCTGAGGAGAGGAGTTGGGTACCTCAGGAGGATGTTCATGCTCCCCGTCTCCGCAGGGCGTATCACTCTCGCTTCCCATCTCGTCCCGGTTCATTCCGCCCGGTGGGCGTATCTGAGAGGGGGGGTACTGTCAGGGTACCTGTGGTCTCTACCTCCGAAAGAGGTAGAGACTTAGCTGTTCCTCCATGCAGATGGTCTGATGGCTCCCTTCCCCGCGGTCTATCCGGTCATGCTAGGCCGGCCGCGAGGGAGTGACTGCCTTTTACAGCATCTAGGCAGGAAGTAGTCATCAGGACACTCCCCCGGAACGACCTGTCAGTCAATTGCTGCAGGACCAATCAGGACGCCTCGGAGGCGTGGTTACTGCTCTGAACAGGGTATTTAACAGAGCTTCTTTCATTAGCTCATTGCCCTGTCGTGGTTCTAGCTTGTTCTAGTCACTCAGTGCTTGTGTATTCTATTATCCCTTTTGGTTTTGACCCGGCTTGTTTACCTTACTCTGCTTATCTCTGTTACCCTTGATTCGGCTTGTCTCTCGCTTACCTGTCTTCTGTTACCCTCGACCTCGGCTTGTCTTTGACCATTCTATACTGTACTACCTACGTTAGTCCGGCCATTCTAAGGTCCGGTATACGTATCTGGCTACTGTTTGTACTCTGCGTGTTGGATCCCTGTCCCGATCCTGACACATCAGCACAAAAGGCAGAATTAATAGCACTAACACGAGCGTTACAATTGGCTGAAGGTTTAAGAGTAAATATCTATACGGACTCTAAGTATGCGTTCTTAACCACTCATGCCCACGGAGCTTTGTATAAAGAAAGAGGACTACTGAATTCAGAAGGCAAAGAAATCAAATACGCAGCCGAAATCCTACAACTATTGGAAGCAGTGTGGGAGCCGAAAGAAGTCGGTATCATACATTGTCGAGCGCATCTGAGAGGAGATGGTGATGTAACCAAGGGAAATCGGATGGCAGATAGTGCAGCTAAGCGTGCTGCTGAATCAGGAAGACAGGAGTATGTGGGGCATATAGCTGCTCTTATACCAACTCCACTGTCCCAATGGACTCCAGTTTATACAGCTCAAGAAGAGGAGTGGTTAAAGACTGAACCGGGAAAGTATCTGGAGAACAAGTGGTATCAGCTAGAAGATGGAAGAATAGTCATACCAGCATCACTAGCAGTAGAAATTGTCCAAAATTATCATAACGGGACACATTCTGGGAGAGACAGTACTGAAGAATCTCTTAGAAAACATTTCTACATACCAAGATTGTCCAACTTGACTCAGGCCATTGTACGCAGATGTGTAACGTGTGCTAAAAATAATGCAAGACAAGGACCAGTAAAACCACCAGGAGTCCAGTTTATGGGGGGACTCCCCATGTCCGATCTACAAATAGACTTTACAGTGATGCCTAAATCGGGTGGACATCGTTACCTGCTGGTAATTGTGTGCACCTATTCAGGCTGGGTAGAAGCATGTCCTACTCGTACAGAGAAAGCAGGAGAAGTTGTGAGATTCCTGCTACGAGAAATAATACCCCGATATGGACTACCCTGTTCTATAGGATCGGACAATGGTCCAGCTTTTGTTCACCAGTGCCTACAACAACTGACTCATATGCTTGGTATAAAGTGGAGGCTTCATACTGCATATAGACCCCAGAGTTCTGGTAAGGTAGAGAGAATGAATAGAACTATAAAGAACCAGTTGGCTAAAATGTGTCAGGAAACCCAACTTAAGTGGAACGTTCTCTTACCTATAGCTCTATTGCGAATCCGCAGTACCCCTACCAGAAGGATGGGCCTCTCTCCTTTTGAAATTATGTATGGGCGACCACCTCCCGTACTTGGTAACTTAAGGGGGGATTTGAGTCAGTTGGGAGAAGGAATTACCCGGCAGCAGGTTGTAGAGTTGGGTAAGACTATGGAGGAGGTACAGAAATGGGTACAAGATAGATTACCTGTGAATATTTATCCCCCTGTTCATAGTTATCATCCAGGAGACCAAGTGTGGATTAAAGAGTGGAATAATGTACCGTTAGGGCCCAAGTGGAGAGGTCCTTATGTTGTTCTTTTGTCTACCCCTACAGCGATAAAAGTAGCAGAAGTGACTCCGTGGATACATCACTCCAGGGTTAAACCAGCAGCAGTCGATTCTTGGCAAGTTACAGCAGATCCAGAGAATCCCTGCAAGATCCGGTTAAAACGCACTACTCAGTCGGAGTAACGAGGAATTATTGTGGATTACAAATTTTATTGTTACAGGTGTGAGTGAGAAGGCCATAATAAAGCCTGTCCGCTTACCATCACATAGTGTATAAGCCAGGAAAGTCTCGAAGGGACACCTGTGAAGACGAGCAGAACTCCATTCCCTGCAGCCCTCACATCCTGGAAGCTGAGGTTCCATCGCACGGACGAAGACTGAGGATGACAGCGAAAGATGTGCTTTTTATTGTGTTTATTTATATGTGTTTTTATATTCAGGAAGGTAGAGGTACCGACACTCCTAGCTGTGAGGTATGCATTAAGACTACGAGAACAGGTAACCATATTTCCCAAACCCTAATTTGGCATTCACAATACGAGTGTAAAGGAGATGTATCGAGATGTAGATACTTAAATATAGATTATAGTGTGTGCCATTTAGGAGTAGGAGAACCTAAGTGCTTCAGTCCAGAGTATCAACCTCGTACAATTTGGTTGACTCTCAGGAATGGAGATCCTCAGGGGACCCTAATTAATAAGACGGTGTTAGAATCCGTACATTCTTCGGGTGTTCTGCTATTTGATGCGTGTAAAGCGATATCGAGTGGTAGAAAGCCGTGGAATGTATGTGGGGATCTTAGATGGGAGAGGACGTATGGGTCTAACGATAAATACATTTGTCCCAGTAGCAAAAATAAATATGTGAGTCCTAGATGCCCAAATAAAGACTATAACTTTTGTCCATATTGGTCTTGTGTGGGGTGGGCGACTTGGGGACAGACAGTAGATAAAGACATGATAGTGACTAAGTTGCCGACTAGCCCTTATTGTAAGTCTATGGAATGCAACCCAGTCCATATACTTATTAATAACCCCGACAAGTTCCTAGACAAATATGGAAATTTATTTGGGTTTCAGATATACGGGACGGGTTTAGATCCTGGGACATTATTGTTTATAGGAATAGAGACTGATACGGTATCCTCCCAGACTCATCAAGTATACCATTCCTTTTACGAAGAGATGAGTATAGATAATAAGATCCCCCATAATGCTAAAAACCTGTTTATCGATCTAGCTGAAAGTATTGCCGGTAGTCTTAATGTTACCAACTGCTATGTGTGTGGAGGTACTAACATGGGAGACCAATGGCCTTGGGAAGCAAAGGAGGTAATGTCCGGTTCTGAGGCAGTTGACCAATTAATATCTACACAAGCTGATTATCATATGAGTGTTAGAGGTAAATCTGAGTGGAGATTAAAGACCTCCATCATAGGTTATGTTTGCATAGCAAGGAAAGGAATAATGTATAACACCTCTGTAGGAGAATTAACTTGTCTAGGGCAAAAAGCTTATGATGATGATACAAAGAATACAACTTGGTGGTCGGCTTCAAATGTCTCAGAACCATCTAACCCGTTTGCTAGATACGCCAATTTAAAGGACGTGTGGTTTGATCTATCCATCACATCTACCTGGAGAGCCCCAGCAAATTTGTACAGGATCTGTGGTAAGAAAGCCTATTCGGAGTTGCCACAGGACTGGGAAGGGGCATGTGTGTTGGGTATGCTCAAACCATCCTTCTTCTTGTTACCGATTGAAACAGGTGAGACTTTAGGTGTTAAAGTGTATGATGTGAATCATAGGAAGAAAAGGGGACCCATAGAGATAGGCACCTGGGAAGATAATGAATGGCCTCCCCAGCGTATCATAGATTATTATGGGCCAGCCACGTGGGCTGAGGATGGTACTTTTGGTTATAGAACCCCTATTTATATGCTCAACCGTATTATAAGATTACAGGCGGTGGTTGAGATTATCACAAATGAGACATCACAAGCGCTCAATCTTCTAGCGAAGCATAACACCAGGATGAGGACAGCAGTCTACCAAAATAGATTAGCCTTGGATTACCTTTTGGCAGTAGAGGGAGGTGTATGTGGGAAGTTTAACCTAAGCAATTGCTGTCTTCAAATAGACGACGAAGGGCAAGCAATAGCTGAGCTTACTAGCCATATGGTTAAACTAGCGCATGTGCCTACTCAGGTATGGAAAGGGTACAATCCAAGTAGTTGGTTTGGTAGCTGGTATGAATGGTTTGGAGGGCTTAAGGCAGTGGTAGGTGGAGTCCTACTGATTTTACTGTTGTGTCTACTCCTACCGTGTCTTATACCCCTAGTAGTTAGGTCTGTGCAAAGCCTGATAGGAAGTATAGCAGAGAGGAAGGCTGCTGCACAGATAATGGCGATTTATAAGTATAAGGCTTTAGATCAAGGAGAACCAATGCAGGAAGATGAGTGTTAAAAGATTCACATCATAAGATAAGTCTGGTCTGGTTCAAGGTAACTTGCGGTGTAAGCAAACCAAGGTTAAGTGATGCCTCAAGTAATTGTAAAATATCAAGAGGCATCAAAGGGGGGAATGTGGTGGAATCTCGGTAAAAATAAATTTAGTAGGCCGAGATTACCACGTGGCATGTGTACGTGCATATGCTGACGTATCGATCAGTTGGTTGCACGAGGCAAGATACGATCAGTAGTGTACGGAGCATGTGCAAGAATACAGGATATAGTATTCCCCCTCCTCCATTGTGCTGGACAAGCCATGCGGTCAAGCAGGAAGTTAATTCTTATTTGTGTTGATTGGTTAAGAGAATGTGCGGGTGGAGCTTAATATGGGAGGAGTTATATGCCTATATAAGGAGCCTGCACTATTGTCCGGGGCTCAGACTTTGCTGTATTTTGGTGACGCTAGTCCCTCTGAGTCCCGATCGGTGATCCAATAAAGAATCTCTTCCTTCCTGAAGAAACCTGTGTCCATCTCTCTGTGCTTGGCTTCCGTCAGTTTCTCCGGTATCATTACCAGTTGTGTATCCTGGTTTTGTGCTACCCTAGGCATGACAAAATAGGCATGTGCATGGTGAAATTTTTCGGTTCGGTACAGCATTCTGAAATTCGGGACTTTGGCAATTCGGCACTTCAGCACTTCGGAAATTTGGCAACTTCGGCACTTCTATTGGAGCCGCTTAGTAGATAACTCTATCATTCCCACAGTATTAGGGAGTTAACTACCAAAAGGCTGAAAGACATTAGTCTTTCAGCCAAATTCACTAATGTGACGAGACCAATCTCGCCACATTGCATTGGAGAAGCCTGGTTGCCCGCCTGTTTCCTCTGGACTATGGCCCCATGTTAAAAAGCCTTCTTTTCCCCTGCAGAAAAGACTTGTTAGTGCCTTTCTGCCCGGCGGTCGGTAGATTCAATCTACCGAACAAACAAACTAATGACTGGACAACCTGGGAGCTGAAGTGTGCCATCAATTGACCTCCCAGAAGTTGTGGTTAACCGCAGCTTAATTGACGAATACTGGGTGGCCTTTGTTTGTTTGCCGAACACGTGGCGGCGGCCATTTTAAAGTCCCAAATGGCCAGCGGTGTTTAGCGCCCAAACTATGGAACTGGAAACGGACACTTATTTGCGCGAACACCGCTGAGCCGTCAGCCTACTTGCTTCTGCATTCGGTCATTTAACCGGATGCCTGTTCATTCAGTAGTTTAAATCGTATGAACAGCATTACCCCAGGTAGCCATCCCGTGGAGTCTATTCGTATGGAGAACAGACTTTGTGAACACTTTAACTCCACAGCGATTGGACTGTGTGCATAGGATCTGAGCGCTATTTGTGCGCTCAGATCCCAGCTATCTGGGGATGGGTTACATGTATATATTTTATGTGACAAATGTAAAATGATGTATTTTATTGTATTTTAGTGTTTTACTGTAACCATGTGGTTAATGGAGTTTTGCCTCTGTCCTTGGAGATAATTGGATTACTTCCCAATTATCTCCAGGATTGAGGGGAGGGATTGTAATGTACTGTGGGAGTGTTTTAACCCTGTATGCCTGTGATTGGTCATTTTACCATTTGTGTCCCAGTCTTCCATCTGGTCCCCTAGGGGAGTGTCCACCAGGTGGAAGACCTGCATAAATACCGGGCAGGTAGCCCACATTAAACCAGAGCACTGCTTGACTCACAACACGGAGCTCTGTCTCGTCTTTGGGGGGATTTACTGTATGCTGTTAGAGACTGATTGCTAGGAGTGTAAGCCGCTTGGATGCTTTTCCTGTTCGTCTGCAAGAAGCTATTCGTGAGGTTCCAGTTCGGGAGTTTGGAGTGCCTTTTTGTATGCAGTTCGGGAGTTTGGAGCATTCCCTTGTATCCAGTTCGGGAGTTTGGTGTTCTGCAGTAGCAGTGCCTGTATCTCTGGAAGGGGAAGATCTACTAAATGGCGGTTTACCCCTTTTATGCCTGGGGTGCCATTACAACTAATACTAAGTAAATATTACTTAGTATTAGTAAATTTTGCCTGTTGCTGCTCACTGTTAAAAAAAAATAATAATATTGCCACCCCTGAGCGGTGGGTGGGGGCCCTAAAGTAAAATGATGGGGGGGACCTATTGTCCTCCCCCCAGGGGCCCCACCCCTGAGCGGTGGGTGGGGGCCTTAAATACTAATAAGGGGGGAACCTAATGTCCTCCCCCCTGGCCCCCACCCCTGAGCGGCAGGTGAGGGCCCTAAATTGGAATAAGGGGGGGACCTAATGTCCTCCCCCTTTTCCCCCACCCCTAAGCGGTGGGTGGGGGCCCTAAACAAGAATAAGGGGGAGGATTATACTACAGATTTCCTTCCCCCTGAGCGGTGGGTGGGGGCCCTAAACAAGAATAAGGGGGTGGACCTAATGTCCTCCCCCCTGGCCCCCACCCCTGAGTGGCGGGTGGGGGCCCTAAATTGGAATAAGGGGGGGGCCAAATGTCCTCCTCCCTGGCCCCCACCCCTCAGCAGCGGGTGGGGGCCCTAAATACTAATAAGGGGGGGACCTAAGGTCTTCCCCCTTGGCCCCCACCCCTGACCGGCGGGTGGGGGCCCTAAATAAAATGTTGTCGTCCCCAGGTAACTAGGGGTCCCCAAAACCCTAGTCACCGCCTCCCCCCCAAAAAATATGCCCCTACCTACCCCCCTCACCCTAAAAATAATGAGGGGGGGGACCTTTAACTAAGTGCCTGTAAAAAAAAACTTACCACTTAATGGTAAGAGCAATAAGGATATGGAATTCATTGCCGGAAGAGGTGGTTTTGTCAGAGTCTATACAGATGTTTAAATTGCAATTGGATAAATACTTGCAAAAACATAACATACAGGGATACAATTTCTAATTAGTGGGCTAATAGCTGCTTGATCCAAGGAGACATCTGACTGCTATTTTGGGGTCAAGAAGGAATTTTTTCCTAGTTTGTTGCAAAATTGGAAGCGCTTCAGACTGGGTTTTTTGCCTTCTTTTGGATCAACAGCAAAAGCATATGTGAGGAAGGCTGAACTTGATGGACGCAAGTCTCTTTTCAGCTATGTAACTATGTAACGTTTTCTTTCTTCTAAAATCTTATTTTTTCAGCCCCAAAAAAGGCCAAATAAAAAACCATAAAAACAGAGCGCAAAAAAATAATAATCCATCTTCACCCGGCGAGGGCTCCGCGCAGACTGAGCTCTGCAGGGCGGGGGAAGGCTTATAAAGCCTTCCCCCGCCCTGCAGTTAGGCTCAGAGCACTCTGATTGGTGGGTTTAAGCCATCCAATCAGAGTGCTCTGACAGGTAAATGAAGAGACTGACAGGTAAGTCTCTACATTTACCTGTCACAGCACTCTGGTTGGTTTGAAATCCACCAATCAGAGTGTTATGTGTCATTTTACACAGCGTGGGAAAGTTCTTTGGTATTTTCCCACGCTGTGTAATTTGACTCATAACACTCTGATTGGTGGATTAAGCAACCAATCAGAGTTATGAGTCAAATTACACAGTGTGGGAAAATTCCACAGGGAATGGGAGATCGGGGGTGACGGACGCTCACTCAGCAGCCTGGGATAGACAGAACAAAGCTGGACACCCGAGATCGGCAGGTCAAGTGCTTGGTTATGGGTGGGCTGTCAGACTAACTCAGGTAGCGACCGGCAGCTGGTCAGGTACCTGATTAGTCTTCCCTTGGGGGGGGGGGAGATATGTGGCGAAAGTAACCTCGCCACTGGTTTTTGGAGGTCTGTTTGCCAGCATCCTACCCTGTGACTATGGCCCCTGTGATCAACTTTGGTTAAAACCACTGTTTGTGTCGTTTGGACTTGTAAAAGTAACACTTTGAACTTTCGAAGCGGCACTTCATACTCCCAAACGGTTGAAGTGGCACTTCGAACACGTGGCGGTGGCCATCTTAAGCCGCGAGCACAATGAGCGGTGTTTGCTCGTTGAGTGTATGGAACTCAAAACGGACACTCGACAGCGCGAACACCGCTAAAACACATACCTTCCACAGATGTTCGGCTATTCGAATGGCATATGGTGGGAATAAGCTCCAGAACCAGAAACATAGACTAAGTGCCATACGAACTCTTCCGTTCGGTATTTGAACTGTTTTATGTATCCTTGAAATAGACCGACTGCAAAGCCTGATTCTCTGGAACGGTTTTGGGCATGGGACCATGGGGCGTGCGGTTAGTCAAAACGGGACTTCCATAGAATTCCTGAAATGCTGAACTGATCTGGGTGATTTTTGGATATGTTGGTCACCCATATCAGATAACATTTGTGGGGATCTTATGTGTTTTTGGGGTACTTTTATGGTTTTATAAAAAAAAAAAAATTCTGCCTGGAGATAATGATGTTAATACAGTATCTGACTCCCAAGCAGAGGGGAGGGATTGTATGTTGTATATGGGAGTGTCATGCATTTAAGCACTGTTGTTATTGGTCTGTGATTTTGTACTGCAGTCCCCCACAAGGAGTGCCCCTTGCATGGAGACTGTCATAAAAGGCCAAGTGTGGTCCTATTAAAGTCAGTTTACATCACCCTCAATACGCAGCCTCGTCTCGTGATTGTAGGGAACTGCCCCCCCCCCCCCCTCCTTTTTAACCAACTTATTGACTCTCCTCTGTTTTACTTTTTCTGGCTATTCTCAGCAACCCTGCACCTTTCACTTTAAGGCACATCTTCTGCTATTTATGGCACCCCACTCACCGCCCTCCGTCAGCTCTCTAATATCAGTTGCTTTAAGTGTTAAAGGACCACTATAGTGCCAGGAAAACAAACTCGTTTTCCTGGCACTATAGCGCCCTAAGGGTGCCCTGCAGTTAGGCTCAGAGCACTCTGATTGGTGAGTTTAAGCCATCCAATCAGAGTGCTCTGACAGGTAAATGAAGAGACGGACAGGTAAGTCTCTACATTTACCTGTCACAGCACTCTGGTTGGTTTGAAATCCACCAATCAGAGTGCTCTGTGTCATTTTACACAGCTTGGGAAAGTTCTTTGGAATTTTCCCACACTGTGTAATTTGACTCCTAACACTCTGATTGGTGGATTAAGCAACCAATCAGAGAGTTATGAGTCAAATTACACAGCGTGGGAAAATTACACAGCAAGAGCCGTGCGTGCATTCAGCCAGTCCTGGACGCTGGTGTTTTCTCACTGTGAAAATCACTGTGAGAAGCGCGGAAGCGGCTCTAGCGGCTGTCAATGAGATAGCCACTAGTGGCTGGATTAACCCATACGTAAACATATCAGTTTCTCTGAAACTGCTGTGTTTACAGCAGGAAGGGTTAATCCTAGAGGGACCTGGCACCCAGACCACTTCATTGAGCTGAAGTGGTCTGGGTGCCTATAGTGGTCCTTTAAACTCTTTTAGATTGATCAGTATTGCTTCAGACCTGTGGAAGAGAGGAAACTCTCGAAAGCGTGTCTTTGAAATATTATGTAAGTCTAATAAAAAAGGTATCATTGCATACTGCAATACTCTGGTATTTTGGCGAGATACACACACACACACACACTTTGATACCCTGCTGATTTTGAAAGTTTGCCCACTGAAAAATAAATGATCAGTCTGTAATTTTAATGGTAGGTGTATTTTAACAGTGAGAGACAGAATAACAAACAAACAAAAAAAATCCAGAAAAATGCATGTCAAAAAAGTTACAAGTTGATTTGCATGTCAACGAGTAAAATAAGTATTTGACCCCTTTAACTCAGTACTTGGTGGCAAAACCCTTGTTGGCAATCACAAAGGTCAGACATTTCTTGTAGTCGAGCACCAGGTTTGCACACATCTCATGAGAGATTTTGCCCCACTCCTCTTTATAGATTCTCTCCAAGTCATTAAAGGGACACTATATTCACCCAGACCACTTCAGCTCCATGAAGTGGTCTGTGTAAGGAAACCAAGTATATTTAAACCTCCATCGGTAGTTTCCTCCCGAATCGCCAGAGCCTAGTGTATATAGCTCTCCGTTCGGTAGTTCCAATGAACGAAATCCATACAAAATAGCAGTAGCTTCACAAGATAATTTCCTTAGTAAAGCATACGAATTCCAAATAACATTATTCCAAATAATAGCTTTTATTCACATACACAGCCTTTTATGCAAGTCCCCTGGAAGGAGGGACAACATTTAACCAATCCTGTACAATAAAAACATAAAACACACCCAGTACAAACACATAATTCCCTCCCCTAGCCCTGGAGATAATCAGGTCTGATACAGTAATAACTTGATTATCTCCAGGCAGAAAAATCACTATTTTCCCCAATATCTGGAACACCCCTTTATACATGGAGTATCCCCTGATAGTCCCGATCTGGGTGACCAACATATTCAAATTTCACCCAGATCGGTTCAGGGGTTCTCAAAAACCATGGAAGTCCTTTGTGACCGGTTCACCGTGGGTGGGCTGCCCAAAATAGTTCCACAAGTTCGTGTGGTTTTGCCGGTCACTTTAGAAAAGGGAGAAAAACGAAAATAAATACCAAACGAATTCCCCTGGCTCCTAGCAGCGTATGCACAACCGTACCAAATAGCGCTCTTCTAGCTAATCGGTACATATAGTTCCAGCGTTCGTGTGTTTGAGACCGGTGTTCAGAAAGTCGAGTGTCCGATTTAAGTTCCAGACACTCGACGACCAAGTCCTGCTGCCTTTGTTCGCATGGAAAAAAGATGGCCGTGGTTTTCTCTGCCACGTGGCGTTCGGCAGTACGAACGCTGGCCGCACACGTAGAGGGTTTAATTGATGCCGGCTTTGAAGTTAAATGAGCCAGAGGGTGGTCTTTGTTCGGCAGTTTCATCTGCCGACTGGAAACATGAAGAAATAGAAGGGAAACATGCAGAAATACTGAATACAAGAGTCATTTCTTCACAGTCTGGGTGCCAGGTTCCCCAGGCTTTAACCCTTCAGATGTAAACATAGCAGTTTCAAAGAAACTTCTATGTTTACATTGCAGGGTGAATCCAACCTCTAGTGGCTGTCTTCCTGACAGCCGCTAGAGGTGCTTCTGCGAGGCTGGATGCGAAAAATCGCAACCAGTGTGCAGAATGTCCATAGGAAAGCATTGAAAAATGCTTTCCTATGGACTGTTTGAATGTGCGTGCGGCTCTTGCCGCGCATGTCGCTGCACTCGGGAACTGACGTCGGCGGGGGAGGAGAGGTCACCAGTGCTGAGGGAGCCCGGCACTGGATTAAGGTAAGTAACTGAAGGGGTTTTAAGGGGTGGGGTGCTAAGGATGATACAGTGTCAGTAAACGAGTTTGTTTTCCTGACACTATAGTAATCCTTTAAGGTTGACGTTTGACAACTCAAACCTTCAGCTCCCTCCACAGATTTTCTATGGGATTAAGGTCTGGTGACTTGCTAGGCCACTCCAGCACCTTAATGTGCTACTTCTTGAGCCACTCCTTTATTGCCTTGGCTGTGTGTTTTTAGACATTGTCATGCTGGAATACCTATCCATGACCCATTTTCAGCTCCCTGGTTGAGGGAAGGAGGTTCTCACCCAAGATTTGATGGTACATGGCCCCGTCCATCGTCCCCTTGATGCGGAGCAGGTGTCCTATCCCCTTAGCAGAAAAACACCCCCAAAGCATAATGTTTCCACCTCCTTGTTTGACGGTGGGGATGGTGTTCTTGGGGTCATTGGCAGCATTCCTCCTCTAATTCACGGCGAGTTGAGTTGATGCCAAAGAGCTCGATTTTGGTCTCATCTGACCACAACACGTTCACCCAGTTCTCCTCTGAATCATTCATATGTTCATTGACAAACTTCAGACGGGCCTGTACATGTGCTTTCTTGAGCAGGGGGACCTGCGGGTGCTGCAGGATTTGAGTACTTCACTGCATAGTGTATTACTGTGACGGACCGCCTTGCACCCCGACCGGGTACCTCCGTCAATCGCTGCTTCCTAGTACTGGCGAGTATCATAAGCACTGCACTGGAACACCCTAACCACTGTAAACCCCACAAACCGCCGCAGGTTGGTTGGGGTCTCACCATCCTCCACCCACCCTGAACCCAAGACCAGGATACAGCTTCCAGTGGGTAGGCCTCTCTTAGTGCCGAGAACGTAGCAGGAACAGCTCTTACAAGAGCTTAGTGATTATACTCAAGGGAGTATAGTGATAATAGCAATCCTCAGAGTGTAGTTCTCCAATCCCCCAAACATGAGCCAAGACTTCATAAAGGTGCAAGATGATCTGAGCTCAAATGGTTCAGGTTGGCTTTTAGACAGTTCTCCAGGCCATAGGAACACCCCCTGGACCTGATGGGGCACAGTATCACAAAGGACCAATCAGAACAAACATACAGTCTGTGACATGCCCATGTACAGTATACAATCACTCCACTCTGCTTGGGAGATAATTGAGCAAAGTCCTGTAAGTAACTCAATTATCTCCAGGCAGAAAAAAACACATTTTCACAAAGTTCAGAAAGTACCACAAAATATAACATACCCCCAAAAATGGGGGTCCCCTGATAGCCCTTATCTGGGTGAACAGCATATCCAAAATTCACGCAGATCAGAGCAGGGGTACAAAAGTTTCATGGAAGTCTTTTTGACTGGCTGCAAGCATGGCTTCATGCGCAAAACAGTTCTAGGGAATTAGGGCCAGCGGTCGGTCTCTCTTTGTGGAATACAAAACTACTTACATTACATGAATGGAGCCTCTTAAAGTGTATTGGGCGAGGTATATTGCAGGGCCCATAATCACAGGGTAGGATGCAAGCAAACAGGCCCCTCTAGAAACTCGTGGCAAACTCACAGAAAAAGGGTGACTATGGTCCCAGTTTGGCTTGAGATCATTAACAAATCCTCCCGTGTAGTTCTGGGCTGATTCCTCAACGTTCTTATGATCCTTGAAACTCCACAAGGTGAGATTGCATGGAACACCAGACCGAGGGAGACTGACAGTTATTTTGGGTGTCTTCCATTTGCGAATAATCGCACCAACTGTTGTCACCTTCTCACCAAGCTGCTTGGCGATGGTCTTGTAGCCAATTCCAGCCTTGTGTAGGTCTACAATCCTATCCCTTACATCCTTGGACAACTATTTGGTCTTGGCCATGGTGGAGAGTGGAATCTGAGTGATTCCTTCTGTGGAGATGTGTCTTTTATACAGGTAACAAGCTGAGATTAGGAGCAATCCCTTTAAGAAAGCTCTCCTAATCTCAGCTTGTTATCTGTATAAAAAAACCCTGGGAGCCAGAAATCTTGCTGATTGATAGGGGATCAAATACTTATTTCATTCATTGACATGAAAAAATTTATAAACTTTTTTTGAAATGCGTTTTTCCTGGAATTTTTTTGTTATTCTGTCTCTCACTGTTAAAATACACCTACCATTAAAATTATAGACTGATCATTTCTTTGTCAGTGGGCAAAAGTTTAAACTCAGCAGGGGATCAAGTGTGTTTTTCCCCTCACTGTGTGTATATATATATATATATATATATATATATATATATTTGTGTGTAGAGGTCTGTGATTGTATGTGTATAGTCTGACTGTATGTGTGTAGAGGTCTGTGATTATGTGTTTAGTAGATGGTTTGTACATATCCTACAGAACAATAACAAATAAGGGAATTATCTACCAAATAAGTAAAATATCAAAATTGAGAAGTTTTATTATATAAATGAACTAGAAAAGCTACAATTTCTGGGGAAATTGTGTGAAGTGTTCTTGCCTCCACCAGTAGTCTACAACTGGAGTGGGTGGAGTAACTGTTATTTATTTATATAGCACATTTAATTGCAACGTTGTTGCCCAAAGTGCTTCACAGTTACATTAAAACATACAGTTATAAAAACATTAGCAGGTGCAAAAGGCCCTGTCTATGACATCACTTGCTGCTGCAGCCTGGCACAGGTCAGAATATTTTGGCGGTTTCCATCTTCAAACGGTCGTATTTTAAAAACTATAAATCCTACAGTGAAGAGCTTTATATTGTGAGAATCACAAGACCCAAACCTACATTTTGATATATAGTATGTCTCTGAGATATTAACAATAAAGGCACAATCGCAGTTTAGAAATTGCCCTTCAAATGTGAGCTTTGCAGAGTGGAGTTTCAATGAATGTCAATGGACTGTGTAAGTTGCAAACAAATGGTCATATTGTGAAAACTATAAGGACTATGGCTTAGCTGTGGACATTTTTAGTGGCAGCAGGGATAGCTGAACGTTTTGATATAAGATTTGAATAGGTGGGCCTGAAAATGAGGGAGCGGTGGCAGTTTAGAAATCATGTCCTGATTTTTCAACTTTTGCCAGCTCCCACTCTAGCTTTGCCATTCATTCCTATGGGACAAATTTCGCCAGAAGAACGACGATATTCCGTGAACCATTCGGCGAAACGTTCCACAAAGTAATAGCAATCCGATCGGGAACAATCTGCACGTTTTGGTAGATTTTTGTCTATGTAGTGTAAAAACTGTGGGAGGAGTTAGGGTGGCAAATTTGGCTATAATAATATATATGTGAGATAACATTAAGTGGTCTTGCTATGCAAGAACACTTAATTACAGTGTAGATTTTATGTGCGGCCCAAGACAATTCCTATTCACGCAATGTGGCTTGAAGAAGCCAAAAGGTTGAACATCTGTGCCTTACACCATGCAGCAGAATTGTTTTCATTCAATCAAAAGTTTTTGGGGATATGTAGTGAATCACTGCAAGTTTCATTCATGCAAAATTGACTAAAAATGTTAACCAATCTGGCGAGCTGTAGCTAGCTTCTATCAGTGTACTGATTTCATCCACCCCCCCCCCCCCCCCCCTATGAATTAACTATAGATGTGGCTGTGGAACTGACTATTTCATAGATTTCCTCCTTTGCTGTATTTAAATGAGGGACTGGGCATGTAGATTCTGTTATCTTTGCCATTAGCTTTTAGGTATACACTGTGTGAAGACAGGCAACCTCCTTACACTAGAAATATACAAAAAGCATAGATATTATGGAAGTGGAGAGCCCATTACTGGATACATATCAAAAGTAGGGATTGTCTTCTTGGAGGGGACTGCAGCTAAATGGATACTTTGTGTGGCATGAGGGAGGTGTCTTCATAGCTTATTGGGAACTATTCCAACCTGCCAGTCTCTCTCGTCTTTCTCCTCTGCAGGTATTGAAGCATGGTTTGTGCTCTGCCTGCTGTTTCTCCCAAGTGGTTCCAGGATTCCTCTTTTCTTCCTCATAGCCCTGCAATGGAAATTGAGATTATTATTGATGTCAGTTCTCTACCCTTCCCTCTCCTGTCCGCTGTCCCCATTTTCATTACTCCTGATCCTCTAGTGTCTACCCTAGCTGTCTCCACTCTGATTCTTTTTTCATTTAATCCCCTTCTCTTTTTGTCCTTTTGGTTTTCTTCCTCATGTTTCTCGCCCTTTGTTCACTTCTCCTGCCCCAGTTCTTCCTTCCCCTTCCACTGTCACATGCAGCACTTGATGGCTGCCATGTCTGCCTCACTCCTTCCCCTCCACTAATGAAGGCGGCCATAGTTTGTGGTGGGCCCCCTCTGTGACTCCATGCCGCCTCTGCCTCTTTCCGAAGGACAGCCCTCCTGGGATCTTCAGGGCCACAGTCGGCACTCAAGATGTGGTGACAGATCTTCATGTGCGACCATTTGGTTTGGCCAAGCACATCTCCAGCTTCTCCTGCAGGCCACTCCACTAACTTTGGCCAGTATTATTACTATGCCTCCTTCTTATCCTGCAGCATCGAGAAAGGCACCACATAGAGGTGGTCTGCTGTCCCTTCCAGGTTGGACCTTCCTGGAAGGGTATCTTGCTTGTCCTCCTGTGGTTATTCCTATAATTAACCCTGCTCATGCTTTGCATTCTAAATTTACACAGCATTAAGTGTACCTTAATGTTGCACCTTTTGATTATGTTAACCCTCTGGTTATCAACAATGCTGCTCATGTTATTCCTAGTGTAGTCTGTCTATTTCAATCCTCCTTCACTTTGCCTGAGTCTGCGCCATCTGTAGGCACCGGCTCCTTCAAGTTTAGCATGGGGTGGACATAACTTTGTCTTGGTGTCAGGGTAGGATCACTGTCTCATTCCACATGGACTCCCAATTTGTCCAATGCCCTTGGTACTCCCTAGTTTTTCCTTCAATTTTGCAGGCATTCAGCAAGCAAATGCCTCCTGTGCGCTGCTGAATGAAGTCAGGCATACGTCCAGTGACACCGTCCTTCCATAGCGACCTGGGCGAGCATCTGATATGGCCCCTCCTCGGCAACCTTTGGATGAATCCCCTTCAGATTCTTCTCCTGCACAGTCTGGGCAAGAACAGTGACCTGCTGTGTCTAGTGATGGGTTGACTGATTCAGTGCAGGATCGCGGTGCCATCTTCTGGACCGACAGTCCATCATGCATGCAATTAAGGACCTGTTTGCCTCTTCTCAGCTTGTTGTCCACGTTTTTTACGCTTCCAGCAGTTCAACATTTCATTAACAGCCAAGCAAGTGCCGGGAGTGAATGGTACCTTGTCCAGATTGGATTGGCATCGCTTTTGTTCTTTGACTCCCTTTGCTAATGAGTCTGGTGTTGCCCTTTCTGTGGCAGTGGCTGAAAAATGGCAACTACTCCTACTGTTGCCAAGTGCCTCCTAATGCCTGGAAATTAAATGTTGGCCAGTTTTTGCCACACCACTTATGTTTCGATGCTGGAGACTACCCAGGTTATTTTGTGTGACTTTTATCCCTCTTGTAATCCAGTATTCTTTCAAGGCAATAGTTCAGTTGTTTGCCTGTGTTGGCTTATTTTTAGAGGCTGGCAGGAAAGTCCGACCTTACTAAGCTTTTTCTGGTCAGGCAGGTTCTTAAGGGTTTGTGTATAGTGGCATGATAGCTCCTAATGGCAGTGAACCCATTACTCCTTAGCGCTTGCTTTCCATTTTGTGTGCGCTTTGTGTCAGGATTACCAAGTGATCCAGCACGCAGAATTATATTACACCTAGGACTTAGGATAACGTATAACCGGACCTTAGAATCCAAGAATAGTCAAAATACTTGCCACGGTCAGGAACACAGAATCAGACACAACGATGAGGGAAAGCCAAAAGTCAAGGATACCAGAAATCAGGGAAGTCAAACAAAGCCAAAATCAAATACCAGAAATATAACGATCAGGAACACTCTCTCGGATAACCAGCTAAGGGAAACTATGACAGGGCAATGAGTAAGAGGAGAAATTAGTTTAAATAACCCTCTTGTGGGGGCGGGGCTTATACTCTGAGCAGAGCAGCCGCATGCCGAGCGAGCTCCTGCATAAACCGACAAATTTCGGGGTAATACCCCCATCTCCAGCCTGAATCCTGGCACCCACACTCATAATCCTGCCAGGGGACGAGTTGCTGCACATAGTGACTCCACTCTTAAGCTCCTGAGACGCAGAGGGCCCGTGGAGAAGAACTGCGGCCTGCAAGTGACCAGGTGGGGGGGAAAGGCGGCCGATTTCCCCACTCTCATGGTTGCTGAAAAGAACTGCTTCAAATAGTTCCCCCCCCCCCCCTTTGGACCGGTGGGGGTTATCCCGGTCCCCACTGGACTGCTACAGCTAAACCCTGTGGTCAGATAAGAGAACCTACATGCATGCGACAGGAACCTCCAAAATGGCGGACACACATTCTCCAGCAGAACTGACTAAACTACCTACCAGCACTGGCCGCAGCTTCTCTGTCAAGCACTCACTGGAGAGACTGGAGGCAATATTCACCAGCTTCTGGGCAAAATTGGAAGCACGAGCAGCAGCTTCAGCTTCTCAACAGTAGACTTCTATCCATCAAGCTGAACCACGTGGAATGAGCGGACCCCCTACGAACACCGAGGGTAAGCAAGTGCACTTCCCTCCACCCTTATCCCAACCTGGGCCAAAAAACAACCAGGGCTCAACAAAGCCATTCCAGTGCCCGCCCGCTGTTACTCTGAAGGGGACCCATCATTACAACCCACACGGGAAGGACTTGGGCACTCTGCGCCATCAGGCGAGCGAAACGGAGGCACTAGACACCACATGGGCCCAGTACCGGGTGGACACCCTCTCACAACGCCGCCCCAGCGCTCCCTCTAGCAAAATCTCTGCCTACACCGTAGGCCACCCGGAGCCAAGACAGGGAATGGGGTGAACTCCTACCAAGGTCTGCCTGGGCATATCAGTGACTACCATGCTTTTACCACACTGACCGATCTGCCCCGGCCTGAGCCAGAATTGGATGTGCCACATCACCTGCTAATTCGACCTCATTGGACTTCCTTTATTAACCCTGATGGTACCGAGTTCTACCCGACCTGAACAGTAAAGCTTGATGTTTAAATGTTAATTGTTAAATGTTTATGCCTTTTACACCCATTGACCAGGCTTACCCAGTGAGAACTACCCATTTGATTAAACTACTGGTCAGATTGCTACATACCTTCTTCATTCACATACTATCTTGAGATAAAGTGGTCCCACATGCTAGTTGCTGATATAAGCATGCTTAATTTCCATGTACCAATCGTAGGGTATACATAGTCAGCAGTAATTAGCAGGTTCGCAGCCCAACATGTTTACCCTTATATAAAGTTGCATAGCATGTCTCCTAATAATGCAGCTCACTTAACTATGCTGGCATACAGCCTGTCTCCCGACTATCTCGATAGTACCCAGTACACAACATGTATACTAACACCACTAGCTTCTATACACTTTGGACCCATCACTTGTCTATTGTCTCAAGCTCAACTTACTTCACGCAACCCAGTACACCAGACACACTAAGCTAGCCTGTCATACTAAATATGGTTTCTTGTTTTCACACCTCTATCAACATGCCTAGGATTTTGAATCGACTAGCTTCTCTTGTCTAATATGTAACCTAGACATGCTTTGCTTAGCTTGTAATTTACACTGCTTAAAAGAAAAATGTGCCGAATACTCAAATGCCTTGTAGCCAATATACGCGATGTCTAACTAATTGCCTAGTCAGTGCTGTTGGGGCATTGAAAGATTATCTGTAAAACATGTGCACTCAAAAATAAAGAATATAAATAACCCTCTTGCAGATCCGATTGGCCATAACCGGCCTTTGACCCCAAAATGTATGTGTCATATGCACGTCGATGCCGTCAAAACCGTGGAGCTACAATATGGCGTGGATCTGCAGCGACCGGCTTCCACCGCCATGTTGCAGCAGTCAGGCATACTGGCGCCGGACCGCTGAGCAGCACCTTCATTACAGCTAGGAAGGCAATTTTCAGTGCAAACATCACAAGGTGAGGATGAATATGTGACACTTTGTCCTTTACCTGTTCCTCACCTTACAAAGTTTTCTTGTTCCATGCTGCTTTCGGACTGGCATTTCTTGGGACCCTGCAGTTGGGGAAGCTGGTGGCTCCCTCTAAGTCAGCCGTTGGGTTTTGGGGGAGTTCAGTTAACCCACGTTATTCTGATGGGTGTATAGTTTTGTTGCCTGTCCCATGGTCCAACATGGATTGGATGGGCAAAAGGTTCTTGTACAGGGGGATTGGGACCTTTGGCTTGTGGCATTGGGCAGGTTTTTATTTTTTGTAATCCAGTTGCTCACAACCATTTCATTCAGTTCCTGGTGCTTTTTGGTGGGTTGTCCTTTTTTAGGTATCAGTTTGTTAAGGTGTGCATGGCATCCTATTCGTTTCAAGTTGGGGTGGCCACTCACGTGGCGGGGTTAAGTATGGATAAGCGGAATTTCCATGCGTTGGGTTGTTAGAAATACCCACAGTACAGGCTGTACATTAGACTCCTTACCTTAAGTGCAGACCCTGTTGGCTCCACACATCCCTGTTGAAGTTCACCACCCCAGGCACACGCATCAACTTTTTCCTCATCCCTCTCGGCTGATATGCCCCTGTTTTCCGGTGTTGGCAAGAGAGTTTCTCTCTGGTGGCGAGAGGGTGTGGCACCAAGGTAATGCGGAGATGTGCCGTCAGGTTTCAAGTTCGGCCCTTTCCTCCTCAAGGTGTTGGCCTGTTGGAGAGCCCTTCCTGTGCATCTGGGTGAGTAGCTGTGGCCAAAGAGGTCCATTATGCCTGGGTGGAAGAAATGGGAGCTGCATCATCTTGTGGTCTGAGGCATAGAGTTAGGGTTAGCCTCTGTGCTGCCACCCAAGTCAGTTATTATGTATTAGTATTTTCTATTTCTATTGTAGGTTAAATGTTGGATGCTTTTTAATTATGGTTACTTAAAGCAGCCAGCAATGGTTTTTTTCCTTTCAATCTGTTGTTTGTGTATCCTTGCTATATTATGGGAGGTTTAGGGAAATGCTACAGAGGGTGCAGGCAGGGCCGGATTAACATAGGGGCTAATGGAGCTGCAGCTCCAGGCCCAGGCCCAGGCTCATGGAATAGGCCTATTAAAAAATTTAAAAAATGTATTTTTTTTCTTAGGTTTGCCACCTGACTGGTATTTTAAGGCACAGCCGGTATTTGAGGCTGCCTGGCCGTGCCGGTATTGCAGTAATACCGGCAATACAAATATTTTTCTCAGTATGAACGGAAATTACTCTGCAATACCAGAACCAGCCAGTAGGGGGTCACTGTGTATGGAGAGATGCAAGGATAGGAAGTTACAGCATTTCCCTCCCTGCTTCTCTCTAATCACTGATACGCAGAGGAGCAGCTACACAGCACAGATAGTCCAGACAGTAGCTCCCAGCCTGCAGAGACAGACTACAGTTCAGGTATGTGAAGGAGGGGGTGGGGGGGAGGCAGCAGGGAGACACTACGGGACACAGACACTAGGGGACACTGGGAGACACTAGGGACACAGTGTCTCCATGTCTCCCAGCCAGTGTCCCTAGTGTCTCAGTGTCCCCATGGCTCCCAGTGTCCCTTAGTCTATCAGTGTCCCCATGTCTATGTCCACAAGTGCGCCATGTCTCCCAGTGTCCCCAAGTGTCTGTGTCCCCATGCCTCCCAGCCAGTGTCCCTAGTGCCTCAGTGCCCCATGTCTCTCAGTGTCCCTAGTATCTGTTTCTCCAAATGTCTGTGTCCCTATGTCTGTCTCCCTAGTGTCTGTGACCCCATTTCTCCTAGTGTCCCCAAATGTCTCAGTGTCCCCATGTCTGTATCCACAAATCCCCACCAAGTGTCTCAGTGTCCCGGGGTCTCTCATGTCTGTGTGTCGCGTGTCACTAGGATACTAGGGGACACAGTGAGACACGGGGACACAGAGACCCCGGGACACTGGTAGAAATGGGGACACAGACACTGGGAGACTAGGGGACTGGGTGACATGGGGACACTGACACTGCTACATAGGGAAACTGATGCCAGGCTGGTCTTCCAATTCTTTGGACAGAGATGCCCCCTTTTTAGGCATGTTCGCCCCTTTTGGCAGTTCTGGTCAAGTGATTTGCATCAGTGGCCCACTCTTTTACCCCGCCCCTTGACTTCCTGCTTCACTGGACACTGCTGTTAGGGGGTATGGATTTACTTGAAAAATTAAAGCATAAATTAGAAAGAGATTAGCATTCTTATAGTTGCATCCTTTGAGTTTCCCTCCAACACTAACTGCATCAGATACATGACGCTTGAGAGGTATGACTGTTTTAGTGTTTTTAGTCGATATGATTCTGTAATTAGGCACCATCATAATTGTCAGCACCAGGCCCACCAGGCTCTTAATCTGGCCCTGGGTGCAGGTAGTGTTATGTTATGTACCGTATATACTCGAGTATAAGCCGAGTTTTTCAGCACATTTTTTTTGCTGAAAAACCCCAACTCGGCTTATACTCGAGTCACTGTCTGTATTATGTCAATTTGCATTGCCATAGTACAGACTGGGGGCTGTGGGGGCTGCAGAGCTCCCTTCTCCTCCGCGCCGGTCCGTTCAGCACCTCGGTCAGCTCCCAGTGTAAATCTCGCGAGAGCCGCGGGGTCATAGTGCGGCTCTCGCGAGACTTACAGTGTGAGCTGACAGAAGAGCTGCACGGACCGGCGCGAAGGAGAAGGGAGTGACAGGAGCTGCAGGAGAGGTAAGTGCTCCCTGCCAGCAACCCCTCTTCCCCCCAATGAACTACCAATGCCACTGGACCACCAGGGAAGGAGAGCCCCCCTCCCTGGCCAGCTAGGAAGCAGGGAGGGGGCGAAAATAAAATAAAAATAATAATAAAATAAAATAAAAAATAATAATTCAATATAAGAAAAAATAATAACAAAAAATATATTAAACTAATTAAAAATAATAATAATAAAATTGCCCACCCCCCACCAAGGCTCTGCAACACACACACACTGCACTCATACACACACACTGCATTCATACACATGCACACTGCACTCATATACACACATGCTGCACTCACACACACGCTACACACACGCTGCACTCACACACACGCTACACACACGCTGCACTCACACACACACACTGCATTCATTATATACACACACTGTAAATAAATATTAAATTAATATAATTGTTATAGGATCTAATTTTATTTAGAAATTTACCAGTAGCTGCTGCATTTCCCACCCTAGTCTTATACTCGAGTCAATAAGTTTTCCCAGTTTTTTGGGGTAAAATTAGGGGCCTCGGCTTATATTCGGGTCGACTTATACTCGAGTATATACAGTATTTATCTATGTGGATGCACGTAGGGACAATACGAGATCTAACCCTTATGATACCTTTATTAATTAAACTGTGTTAGCTGCATAATCATGCGCTTAGTTAGTAGAGCCCAATACAACGTTTTACTTAATAGAGAACACCTAGTAACCCTTTATTTTCACATATGGTTCATGGAAAACATGAGCAACATTTGTGCAGCACAAAGAATAAGAAAGAGGTCAGAAGTTTACATAAAACACAGTGTCCTGTTACCTCCAGCCAGGAAAATCACAAGAGAAAGGTTGTGGTTGACTTGATATTATGCAGAACAGGTTTATTATAAATTACAGTTGCTTCCACTCACTGCCTATCTCGTGGTAGAGAGTAAGTGTCTCCACCACCATAAGCCTTGACAAAGAGTGCTGTGTGTCCAGAGCCAAGCATGAGGCAGAGACTCACTGTGGACATGAATCTCCTGGCAAGAAACCAGGGAATGATATAAGAAGCAGTTACACAGTGGACTTATAAAACAGAGCTACAAGCATTTTAGTGAACAATTCTATGAAGCAATGCAAAGAGGTATGTGGAGCAACAGAATGAAATGTAGAATGAGATATACGGAAAGGGATATTATAGTCACCATAACAACAATAGCATACTGTAGTTGTTATGGTGTGTTTAGCATGTCCCTGCAAGTATTTTAATGTAAACACTGCCTTTTCAGAGATAAATTACTGCCTAGTTACACCCCCAGTGGCAGTCACACAACATGCAGCACTGACTTCAGCATCTCTGTACTCTGCATGAAGAAGCTTTACTTTCCCCCATAGAAATGCATTGATTTATTGCATCTCTATGAAGAGATGCAGATTGCCCAGCGCAACGTTTGGCTCTGCCCCCGACCCACCTTCTTGGTTAAGATCAGCTTTGACGATCTCAGCCAAGGAGGTGGAGCAGGTCATGCGCTAGCAGACCCATGCAGCGTTGGAATAAAGGCAAGATTTAACCTTTTTAAAGGGGAAGACCAGCCACTTAAATTGTGTTTTTAACACTATAGGGTCAGGAATACACATTTGTGTTTCTGACCTTCTAGTGTTCCTTTAAATTGAACGAGTAATTATCGGAAAATTGTAATGAGCATTGTAGTTACAAAAAGCGATTACAACTAATGAAAGATTATGTGGACTAATAAGAGTAGTTATAGGGAATGGTTATGAAGCCTAATACGAGTAGTTATCGTGAAATACTACATTGACTACTAAAAACTGTAATAAGGGGTTATATTGCATATTAACATAGTAAAAGTTTATTTGAAGCACTGGGAGTAGTTATTGAGAGAGGTTATATGGAGCATAGCAAGATGCTATAACGGGTGTGGATATGCAAGGCATGAGCAGGTAATCAAAGTAGAGTTGTAGGGGCAATAAGAAGAATTTCAGTGAACCATTATATGAGAAGTCAGATGCAGGAACAGATAGAACAGGAAGCAGAATAGGAATGAAGCCTGGATCCAGGGATTTCAGCATCAAAACGCCAAGCTACAGGCAGGAGGAGTATTATGGGGGGCGTGTCTTGGCCACCATCTTGAATGGCCACATTTTAGAGAGGCTCCTGGACAAGGGGGACAATTTTGTTCCAAAAGTGCCAATTTTAACCTTAATGGACCAACTCTGATCAAAGCTACAAATAGCCAGTCCAATTTCTAACTTGCAGAAGCAAAAAAAAGTCTGACAAATCCGTACCTGGAATGAAGAAAACGGAAGCAGGAGCTGCTGGGGCTTCTAAATCCGTCTCGTTTCGCCACTAAAAATATCGTTGGTGACGTCAGGGAAATCCCTCCCTACCTCCGCCCGGTCTCCCAAGCCAAAACTTATGCCTGTGTGGCCGTGACCCGTTCGCAGCATCCTGAGAGCAGCTGGATCTCAGCATGCTCGGAGCACAGCATTGTGACTCCTGTGAGCGGCAAGGTTTGGTCAGCAAGCCGCTTGTGGTCTAACACTAGAGCAGCCGGTCGCTCACTTACAAATGCGACCGGATTGCAAGTGAAGGGGAAGGCAGTGTGAGGTCACGCTCCCCGTCGGGATCCTCAGCCTCCAGGTTGTCGGTCTCGGCAGGGGGGGCCTCTGCTGTCCGACCCAAAACTTTTAAAGGCACAGTAAGGCTATAGTAAGCCCAGAGGATAATAGTATGGAATTAGGAGCTGAAGTGCTCCAAACAAGTTCTTATTCTGCACTACCACAGAGAATAAGTCATGATACCACAACAAAGGTGGCTGCCAGCCCAGATAGTGTATTCCACTCCCAAGATGGCCACTGCCACCTCCAATATGGCTACTACCACATTTAAAGCAGCGACTTACAATCTCAATATGCCACCTGAACTGGCAGACCTGCCACCATCAGCTGGCATGATAATTCAACTCATTAAAGATTTGAGAGTAGATTTGAAAAAAGACTTTAAAAAAGACTGACGCATTATATGGAGCCATGGAGGGCATTAATCAACGAAATAATAGAGAATAGATTGCACTCTCGAGCAATCTCACCTGGATCTGGTTGAAACTGTAAAAGAGCTCCAGAAGCAAGTGCACCAACAAGCGGAAAAGTTAGCGGATGCGGAGGATAGAAGTAGGTGTAATAACCTAAGGATCAGGGGGATCCCTGATAATATCGATTCTCTGGAGTTACCAAATTATTTCCAGACAATGGTGAAATCAGCTCTATCAACTGCTAATAATACGGATTTACTACCGGACCGCATCCATAGATTGCCCAAACCCGGCAATGCACCTGCGGTTGCACCCAAAGATCTGATAGTGAGATTTCACTACTACCACATTAAGGAGGAATTTCTAGGTGCAGTAAGCACGTCAGGCCTCACGGGGGATTACAGTGGCATGAAGGTCTTCCAAGACTTCTCTGCTCAAACAATGAGGCTATGCAGGGAATTTCAACTTTTCACTGCGGAGCTAAGACAGATAAGATATAGATGGGGATTCCCGCATAGATGGCCAGAATCTCATAATCACATCACCTGAGGAAGGAATGGAACTCATCAAATCCAAGAATAGACGTCAGGTTTCGCCTCATAGACTCTCGCCGTGTACTCCTGTGCAGGCCAGCAAGAGAAGCAAATCGGACACTTCCTGAGATTCCAGCTCATAGAGTTACAGTCTTCGTTTTCCACGGTCGTAAGTTGTTCGACACTTCAAGTTGAGATGTTCTTCCTATCTTCACAAAGGAATTTTATTAATTAGATTTTTTTTCTCTTTATTGATTTTATGTCATGGTTCTGAGAAAACTTTATCTCTGAAACAGCCTATCGAGTCCTGCTCCAGTTCGGAGATTTATCGGGATTACTTTGAATCTTTACTTGTTTCTCTTTTTTTATGACAGACTTTTGAGTTTGCACACCAACGGTTATTTGATATTTGCCTTTACGGTTTATTTTAGAAATCGATTCAATTACTAAAAACATTCTAAATTTATACTATCAAAATTGTTTTTTATATAATTTCATATTTAATTTTATTATTATTTTTTATTGTTTTGTGCTTTTTGTCCTTTCATATGTCATACTTAAAAAGTTGCTTTTTGTTTTTGTTTTTTTACTATTTATATTGGCTCCCCTTGTACCCAGTAGCCTTCTCTCCCCCAACCTGGGCCTAACACCCTGAGATGGAGAAACTTTTTTTGTTCTCTCTCATGACCCTCTTTCACTGTTTGTTTTTCACCCCTGATAGGAGTATATGCCCAAGTTTTTTGTACTGCTTTTTTATTTTTCTATATTTTTTGTCCATCCATTCTTTAAAGCTTGGTAAAAATGTTTCCAGACCACAATCCACTGCAGTGCTTCATACAAAAATGCATACTATGTGTCATCAGCAACTTGCAAAAATGTGTTTATTTACTATTCCTGTACACACATGTACACAGCTTGAGTTTAATTTGACAGTATTGTTGGACTTGCATGTTTCTCTCTTGGAAGGCGGTTGCTTGGACTCTCACAAAGTTGAATGTTCTTTTACCCTTTACCAGGTATTGCTGTTCCATAAACCATGGTTTTAAAATATGTCATTTAATGTGAGAGGCCTGAACACCGCCCACAAGGGACGATTATTATTCAAAGAAGCAAAATCCAACAAATCAGATGTCATCTGTGTACAGGAAACGCATGTTAAAGATGATAAAGACCATAAGATTATGTCAAAGCTTTTCCCAGTCCAATACCATTGCACTTATAAATCCAAGTCTAGAGGTACATCGATTTTCTTTCACAGGAATCTAGCATGTTTGACAAACAAAGTAATAACGTATGATGACAGGAGGTATTTAATATGGATAGGATCACTCAATAACATTGAATATACTATTGTGAATATGTATTTTCCCAACACCGGTCAGTTGCAGTTTTTTAGGAAATTGATGGACTTAGTGAATGAGAATGTGAGAGGCAGTTTGGTAATGTGCGGCGACACAAATTTTGTTATGGATGGAGAATTGGATAACGCTAGGGAAGAACGCGATCAACAGCATAGAGGGGATAGTGACAGATTAGCATACAAATGCTCCAGATATATGATTGAATGTGGCTTATACGACTCCTGGAGACTGATGCATGAGAATGAAAGATTTTACGTATTATTCTGTCTCTAAAAATATGTATTCCAGGCTGGACCGGTTTATGGTCCAGGGTGCTTTAATCCCGCACATCTTGAAATCTGATATCTTAGACATCAACTGGTCCGACCATGCTCAAATCATAATGCATATTGACAAAATTGTTTCATCAGCCCCAAACAGAACCTGGAAATTAGGCGATTATTTGTTAAATTATGTTGTGAACAGGTCATTGACTGAGAAAGCTTTGAGTGATTATTTTTCGGAAAATGCTTCACCCGAGGTTCCTGGCGAGGGGACTTGGAATTCGCATATGTCTATGTTAAGAGGTCATTTTATTTCTAGAGCGTCTCACCTGAAGAGAATTAATAGCAATAATTTAAGAACATTGGAAAAAGAATTGTACAATTTGAACCAGGCTAATGAATGTGGGCCATCATCCTCCCTATCAGCAATGATAGGAGAAATTAAGGATAACATTAAAGGAACACTATAGTCACCTAAATTACTTTAGCTAAATAAAGCAGTTTTAGTGTATAGATCATTCCCCTGCAATTTCACTGCTCATTTCACTGTTATTTAGGAGTTAAATCACTTTGTTTCTGTTTATGCTGCCCTAGCCACTCCTCCCCTGGCTATGATTGACAGAACCTGCATGAAAAAAAAACTGGTTTCACTTTCAAACAGATGTAATTTACCTTAAATAATTGTATCTCAATCTCTAAATTGAACTTTAATCACATAAAGGAGGCTCTTACAGGGTCTAGCAAGTTATTAATAGTGATGTACCGAACTGTTCACTGGCGAATAGTTCCCGGAGAGCATGGCGTGTTCGCGTTCGCCACGGCGGAAGAACACATGCGCGGTTCAATCCGCCCCCTATTCGTCATCATTGACTAAACTTTGACCCTGTGCCTCACAGTCAGCAGACACATTCCAGCCAATCAGCAGCAGACCTTCCCTTTCAGATACTCCCACCTCCTGTACAGCATCCATTTTAGATTCATTCTGAAGCTGCATTCTTAGATAGAGGAGGGAAAGTGTAGCTGCTGCTCATTTGATAGGGAAATGTATAGCTAGGCTAGTGTATTCAGTGTCCACTACAGTCCTGAAGGACTCATCTGATCTCTGCTGTAAGGACAGCACCCCAAAAAGCCCTTTTTAGGGCTAGAACATCAGTCTGCTTTTTTTTTTTGTGTGTAATCTAATTGCAGTTGCCTGCCTGCCTGCCAGCTTCTGTGTCAGGCTCACAGTGGATACTGTGCCCACTTGCCCAGTGCCACCACTCATATCTGGTGTCACAATAGCTTGCATTTAAAAACAAAAATGTTTTTTCACTGTAATAGATTAATTAGCAGTTAGTTGTCTGCAAGCGTCTGTGTGTCAGGCCAACAGCGTGTACTCTGCCAACCTCTGCAAGTGCACATTGCCACTTATATCTGGTCTCACAGTAGCTTGCACGCAAAGTACCACTAATCCAAAAAAAATGACAGGCAGGGGCAGGCCACCCCGCAGGGGCCATTGTGGTCGTGGTGCTGTGATTCCCTTTTGCCCTAGAACAGGCAACCTTCGGCTTTCCAGATGTTGTGGACTACATCCCCCATAATGCTCTTACACACATAATGCTGGCAAAGCATCATGGGAGGTGTAGTCCAAAACATCTGCAGTGCCGAAGGTTGCCTATGCCTGCCCTAGAATAATGCCCAGTTTTCAGAGGCCACGTACCCTGAACTTGAAAAGTTCTGAGGACATAGTTGACTGGCTAACACAGGACACCCAATCTTCTACAGCTTCCGCTCAGAACCTTGACGCACCATCCTCCTCCATCTTAGCTTTGGGCACCTCTCAAGATACCACTCACCCGCCTGCCACCACCACCAACATTAGCATCACAGCCGCTTCACTTGGTATGCCAGAGGAGTTATTTACACATCCGTTTGAAGAAATGAGTGATGCGCAACCATTATTGCCAGAGGATGTAGATAACAGGGATATGTCTCAGTCAGGCAGCATTACACACATGGACGTACGGTGTGATGATGATGATGTTGTACCCGCTGCTGCTTCGTTTGCTGAGTTGTCAGATACAAGTGAAGCGGTTGATGATGACGATGCGTCCATGGATGTCAAGTGGGTGCCCGCTCGGCAAGAAGAAGAACAGGGCGAAAGTTCAGATGGGGAGACAGAGAGGAGGAGGAGGAGACGAGTTGGAAGCAGGGGGAGGTCGTCGCAAGGAGCTAGTGGCACAGTCAGACAGCATGCATCGGCACCCGGGGTCAGCCCGACAGCATGCCAATCAACGGATGCTGTGTCCACCACCAGAATGCCGTCATTGCAGAGCTCAGCAGTGTGGAATTGTTTTTGTGTGTCTGCCTCTGACAACAGCGATGCCATTTGCAACCTGTGCCAAAAGAAACTGAGTCGTGGGAAGTCCAACACCCACCTAGGTACAACTGCTTTGTGTAGGCACATGATCGCACATCACAAACGCCTAAGGGATCAACACATGAGTACAAGCAGCACGGAAACTCAAAGCCGCCATCCTACTCATGGTCCAGCATCTTCAGCCACGTCAACCACTGCTGTCCTCCTTGCCCCCTCTCAACCATCCGCCACTCCGTCTCCCGAATTGAGAAGTTCCCGCTCATCTGCCCACAGTCAGGTGTCTGTCAAGGACATGTTTGAGCGTAAGAAGCCAATATCAGAAAGTCACCCCCTTGCCCAGCGTCTGACAGCTGGCTTGTCTGAACTCTTAGCCCGCCAGCTTTTACCATACAAGCTGGTGGAGTCTGAGGCGTTCAAAAAATGTGTAGCTATTGGGACACCGCAGTGGAAGGTAACTGGACGAAATTTCTTTTCACAAAAGGCAATCCCCAACCTGTACTCGATTGTGCAAAAGGAAGTAATGGCATGTCTGGCACACAGTGTTGGGGCAAGGGTCTGACCACTGATACCTGGTCTGCAAAGCATGGTCAGGGCAGGTATATCACCTACACTGCGCATTGGGTAATCCTGCTGACGGCTGCCAAGGATGGAATGCGTGGCTCTGCAGAGGAGTTGGTGACACTGCCACGACTTGCAGGCAGACCTGCTGCCACCTCCTCTACTCCTCCTACTCCATCCTCTTCCATAACCTCCTCGGCTGAGTCTTCTTCTGCTGCTGCATCTTGCTCCACATCAACGGCACCCCCACCCCCCCAGCTCCCCAGGTACTATTCCACATCCCGGATATGGCAGTGTGACGCCGTCTTGGGTTTGACTTGCTTGAAAGCAGAGAGTCACACTGGACAAGCACTCCTGTCCGCCCTGAACGCACAGGTGGAAAAGTGGCTGACTCCGCAGCAACTGGATATCAGCAAAGTGGTTTGTGACAATGGAACAAATTTGTTGGCGGCATTGAAGTTGGGCAAGTTGACACATGTGCCGTGCATGGCACATGTGTGTAATCTGATCATACAACGCTTTGTGCATAAGTACACAGGCTTACAGGACGTCCTGAAGCAGGCCAGGAAGGTGTGTGGCCATTTCAGGCGTTCCTACACGGCCATGGCGCACTTTGCAGATATCCAGCGGCGAAACAACATGCCAGCGAAGCGCTTGATTTGCGATAGCCCGACACGTTGGAATTCAACACTCCTAATGTTCGACCGCCTGCTCCAACAATAAAAAGCCGTTAGTGAATATTTGTATGACAGGGGTGCTAGGACAGCCTCTGGGGAGCTGGGAATTTTTTTGCCACGTTACTGGCCGCTCATGCGCAATGCCTGTAGGCTCATGTGTCCTTTTGAGGAGGTGACAAACCTAGTCAGTCGCACCGAAGGCACCATCAGCGACATCATACCATTTGTTTTCTTCCTGGAGCGTGCCCTGCGAAGAGTGCTGGATCAGGCCGTAGATGAGCGTGAAGAGGAAGAGAAAGAGTTGTGGTCACCATCACCACCAGAAACAGCCTTATCAGCATCGCTTGCTGGACCTGCAGCAACACTGGAAAAGGATTGTGAGGAAGAGGAGACAGAGGAGGAATGTGGCTTTGAGGAGGAGGAAGACCAACCACAACAGGCATCCCAGGGTGCTCGTTGTCACCTATCTGGTACCCGTGGTGTTGTACGTGGCTGGGGGGAAGAACATATCTTCATTGAGATCACTGAGGAGGAGGAATGGGAAATGAGTAGCTCGGCATCCAACCTTGTGCAAATGGGGTCTTTCATGCTGTCGTGCCTGTTGAGGGACCCTCGTTTAAAAAGGCTGAAGGAGAACGACCTGTACTGGGTGTCCACGCTACTAGACCCCCGGTATAAGCAGAAAGTGGCTGAAATGTTACCAAATTACAACAAGTCGGAAAGGATGGAGCATTTGCTAAATAAATTAAAAAGTATGCTTTACACAGCGTATAAGGGTGATGTCACAGCACAACGGGAATCTAACAGGGGAAGAGGTGAAAGTAATCCTCCTCCTCCCACGACCACGCCGGCAAGGACAGGACGCTTTAAAGCATGTTGTTGATGGAGGACATGCAGAGCTTTTTAAGTCCTACGCATCGCCACAGCCCTTCGGGATCCACCCTCAGAGAACGACTCGACCGACAGGTAGCAGACTACCTCGCCGTAACTGCAGATATCGACACTCTGAGGAGCGATGAACCCCTTGACAACTGGGTGTGCAGGCTTGACCTGTGGCCTGAGCTATCCCAATTTGCAATAGAACTTCTGGCCTGCCCCGCTTCAAGTGTCCTGTAAGAAAGTACCTTCAGTGCAGCAGGAGGTATTGTCACTGAGAAGAGAAGTCGCCTAGGTCAAAAAAGTCTAGATTACCTCACCTTTATTAAGATGAATGAGGGATGGATCCCGAAGGGACTGACAGTGGGCGATACATTCGACTAAAAAAGGCCTGATGAGATGAGCTGCCTTGGGCTAAAAATTGTCCACACACTGCTGTATTTTAGCTCTGAATGCCAGTTGACTTGCGCCACCAAATAGGGTTCAAGCCGCAATGTTTTAGGGCACTTTCTGCCTGGGAAACAAACATAAATTTTTCTGGCCGCTGCTACAGCAGCGGCTGCAACAATACCTAATTTTTCAGGCATGTGTACATGCCTAATTTTTCGGGCCTCTGGTGCTGCACACTGTGGCTTCAAAAACCAAACCAAAAATAAGGCACATAACAGGGATTAAACTGATAGGAATAGTACTCCTTAACACACCACTCCTATCTGGTGGCACATTAGATTGCACGCGCAGTGGCCCAAATTTGAAGTAGGAGGACCGACCAAGCATTTTTTAATTTTTTTTTTTTAAATTCTTTATTTTTCTTGTGCATAGATTGACAACTAGCGTGTAGCGCCACAACAGCGTCTACAAGCAATTCCATAACATTGTACAGTGTGGCATTTTAGACGGCACATTTTTATATTATATGAAGATAGCAAGCTCTTAAACAACGCTTTCGTAATAAAACATGCTAAGCTAGACATGCATAAAACAGATCTAGTTATGAGATGCATATTATTGATTAACTGCGCGTTTTTAACTATAATTATCGCTTAGCAAGCATAAAGTATAATAAGAAAATAAATTTAGCTTTTGTTAAATACGTTAAGGCAATATGCATAGGGATATACAGCCCCCTAGGTCAGATTGGGTTTGCCTGAGATCGCCTTTCAATATTGAACTGCCTATTTTCCTAGCCTATAGAAGGAGAGAATCACGTGGTTCTGTTCTCAGGATTACATATATGCAATTTTTAACAGGATAATTCGAACGCATATGAGTCATAATATGCAAGGTGAACATTTGCATTTAGAGGGAACTAAAAAGAAAAAAGACAAAGTAGAGGTGTGTTTTGCTATAGAGTGGTCGGCAGTTTACTCAGCCTGTGCCTGTAGGGGGGGGGGGGGGACACTGTCCTTAGCCAGCTGGAAACAGGAGTCCATCTCGGTCACCCAACCCCTTCCCTGGAGGCTGGATATGTGCGCTGGGAGTGAGGGCAGGCGAGGTAGTCGGTGGTGAGAGCAGTCAGGAGGCTGGTGTTGCGTGCAGGAGCCCTGTTGCCATGCAGCGGTAAGGGGGGGGAACGTGGGCCCAGTCTCTTTCTGTAAGCCGTCGCTGGCGGTGGGGGAGCGGCCGCCTCCTCCACGCCAGCCTTGCTTGTAGGCCTCGGTTTGCGGTGCTGGGTGTTCTGCAGTCGATGCCTGGTGTTTGGCACCAACGCGTAGCCCTTGTCAGCAGCTCTTTGTTGGTGGCCCATTGGACGAGTTTTGGGTCGTTTTGATGCTTTTTATGCGGCAGATTTGGCGTTTGGAGCGGGAGCAGTTCTGACCTGCGTCCGCTCGGCTCTGCGTCCAGGCCCCGCCCCGCCCCAGCATCTTTTTCCATCTCCCGGTTCCTAAAATCGATGCCATATACACGTCCCCTGATAGGGCGCCAGCTCGTTATTCTCTTGGGCGCCAGCTCGTTATTCTCTTTTTCACTTCACTAGGGACACTTTACTGCACTATGGGCACTTAGACCCACTCTTTGTCTTGCACAGTGTTATTCCTAGCCAGCATCTGTGATGGGAAATCAGGCAGTCATCTAAACGTTTAGATTGAGCTTTAGCTTAGGACACCCTTGAAGGTGTTTAAGGAGATTAGGGATAGTTTAGAGGATTCTTCTTAGACCTCTCTGAGTCTTTATAGCCCTTCTACATATCCAGCATTTCTGGAAACTAGCTAAGAGAAAGGGTGGCTGTGTGTCTGTGATACATTTAACTTTATATCACCCTATTGACACTTTTTATGACAGCATCACTCCGGTCTCCATACTCTCTGCCTATACTCATCTATTTAGAGGGAATTTCCTTGCCCCAGGCAATATTATATAATAGGTAATAGTATTACCATTATTACACAATTAGCCACTATAGGGGAATGAGTATAGTATCCCTTTGTTATTTATAAATGATACAATAAAGACTTTTGTCCATTATTCAATTTACTTTAACAAAGGGTACTAACCACGGTATTAGGAAGCATTACTCTGCTATCCCTTTCTCCCTCTATTATACACCTATGCTCACTAGGATTTGTAGGTATCACTTTATTATAGTTGTCTAACCTTTTCCTATGCCAGTTTTAGATCTCCTTCTTGGGATTTTTTCTTTTTTCAGTTTATTAGTATACCTTGGTACAAGCCATCGGTGCGGCTGGCACCACCACCTGACCACATTTCCTCGTTTCTTCCACTCATACTGCTTTTTCCATCTTTGAAGGGGTTTGGCGAAACACGGAAATAGTCCTCTACTCGTAACAGGGATTAAACTGATAAGAATAGTACTACTTAACACACCTTATAAGAACGCACAGAAAGGCAACGCAGAGAGAGGAGTCTGAAGAAGAGGAGTCAGAGGAGGAAGGTGGCTTTGAGGAGGTGGAAGACCAAACACAGCAGGCGTCCCAGGGGGCTTGTTGTCACCTTACGGGGATCCTTGGTGTTGTACGTGGCTAGGTGGAGGAAGAGACCTTCAATGACATCAGTGAGGACAAGGAACGGACATGGCTAGCTTGGTATCCAACCTTGTGCAAATGGGGAGTTTGCGGTTGTGCAAATGGACTGTTTGCGGTTGTGCAAATGGACTGTTTGCTGTGCGTTAAACGGGGAGTTTGGTCTGTCACTGTGAAGCGGGCGTAACCCTTACACTACCTGATCGATACAACATCATACAGTAGGTCCCCCGCTCATTATTTTTATGGCCCCCACCCACGGGTGGGGGGCAGGCGGGAGGACAGTAGGTCCCCCCCCCCATTGTGATTCATGGCCCCCACCCACCGTGCAGGGGTGGGGGCCGGGGGGGAGGACAGTAGGTTCCCCCCCCCTTATCCTTATTTACTGAATATTCCCCTGTATAACAATGTTTGGCATTTAGTGAATATTCCTTATTCTGCTCTGTGTCAGTGTGTATCAGGGTCCCTGAGGACAGGTGTCAATCCATATCTGCCAAGTGACCCTCTGTAGGGGGAACAGTCCCTATTCTGCTCTGTGTCAGTGTGTATCAGGGTCCCTGAGGACAGGTGTCAATCCATATCTGCCAAGTGACCCTATGTAGGAGGAACAGTCCCTATTCTGCTCTGTGTCAGTGTGTATCAGGGTCCCTGAGGACAGGTGTCAATCCATATCTGCCAAGTGACCCTATGTAGGAGGAACAGTCCCTATTCTGCTCAGTCTCGGCCGACGGAATCAGAGGGAGGAGCGGCGCAGAGGAGGAGGCAGCAACGAGGGACATCGCCGCTGCCTCAGGTAAGTGACTGAAGGGGTTTTCACCCCTTCAGTAACCGGGGATTGGTGGTTGGGAGGGAGAGGGACCCTCCAGTGCCAGGAAAACGGATTGTTTTCCTGGCACTGGAGTTTCCCTTTAACTCAATTTGGAGAGATATCGTACTACAAATTAAACGAATCTAAGACTCAGGCCCTTCCGTTTCATTTAAATAATTTGGAAACCACTGCCCTTAAGAAATCATTTATTTGATTGGAGAACTGACTATATGGAATATCTTGGCATTCATTTATGCAAAAATTTGGTCAAATCACAATTTGAGGAAAGAATGGTCGGACTTACAAAAGGAGATGGAGAGATGGGATGGGATGGAGCTCTCATGGCTGAAAAGGGTAGAATCTATTAAAATGACAATACTTCCAAAAAAATTACATTTTTTTTTAGGACCATGCCTCTGTCCATCCCCTTATCATTTTTTAATAAAGTTCACTTGACAATGCTGAAGTTCGTCTGGGGGAAAAAACCTGCCTGAATAAGGCTCACTTCCCTGCAGCACCATAAATCGAATGGCGGTATCGGTGTCCCCGATATCCGCAAATATTATTTCGCCACTAATCCTGCAGTGGCTGTGAGCTTTAATAACTAGGTTAATAAACTCGGATGGATGGAAATAGAAGAATCAAATATTTTACCGGTTATATTGTCAGAATTACCTTGGTTAAACCCTAAGAAAAGACCTGGAATTACAAAATTATTTTTATCTACCAAGACTACGCTCAAGGCCTGGTACATTATTTTTAAAAATGACCATTCTACCAGTTTATATAGAGCAATGCCTATTGAGTTATTGAATTCTGTAACCAACAAGGAGTGGTTTCCCCAATAACAGCCCTAAATCAGAGCAATGCAAAAGGCTACTCTTTAGGACTGGGTTCAGAGAGTGAGTGGCAGGCTAAAAAAAAAAAAAAAAAAACAACAATTTACTCTTTGAGATGGGCTTTAGTAGCTAAATTGTTTTTTCCCCAGAACTATTAGTTGCCACTAGTCAATACTT
Organism: Pelobates fuscus; assembly: GCF_036172605.1. Taxonomy (NCBI): domain Eukaryota; kingdom Metazoa; phylum Chordata; class Amphibia; order Anura; family Pelobatidae; genus Pelobates; species Pelobates fuscus. The sequence goes on from NC_086319.1 coordinate 174,079,072, forward strand.
TGCACCAGTGAATGCTAAATTAGACCTCAGTGTAACCCTACCTGGCATGTAGTCTACCAAGTCAGCTGTTTTTCCTTTTGTACACTAGAACTCTTACCATGTGTCAGGATCTTACCTGGTGTGGAGTCCGACATGCAGATAGTTTGTATCATTTGTGGCTTAAGTTCAACGTTTTTTCTTCATTGATTTTTTTAAGAAAATCCATATATTGCAGGAGAAAGAGGAACGACTATTAATATACTTACTACATTAAACATCTTCTGTTCAAGGACTCTTTACAAGTAAATGATTTATATAGGCATCCTACACTCTTATAACAAATCAAGAACCTCCTTTTAACTGGTTGGGCAGGTTTTAGCACTCCATACAGAGTATAACTCCTGCTCTCGACGTTCTGTTTTCGTTATACCTGTGAACAGATGAAAAGGCAGAATGATGTAAGAAAAAGCTCTACAAATCAAATTTCTAGACATGTGCAATTCGTTTTGATCTGAATGTAAATTCAGCCGAATTTTGGGCAATTCTGACATTTGCATGCTTCCGAAGTGCCGAATTTCGGAAGTGCCGAAGTGCTTCGGATTTCTGAAAAGTGGCAAAACAAGAGAGGGAGGGAAAATTACATGAATGATGACAGGACTCTTGACCAATAAGCTAATTCCTGGCACTGCGAGCCCTACAGATGTGGTTGTGGTGGGAGCCCTATAGCTGTGTAAGTGGTTGTGGTGGTTAGGTGCCGAACCAAAACCAAATTATTTTACTTACCCGAATTTCCAAACTGAAACACATTTTTTGACCATGCACATCCCTACTAATTTCTAAAACTCTGATCACCAACTGATCTGTGTTTCAGAAATACATAATGCTGGGAAAACTGCCTTGGGATGTAGATCACTGAAGTCAAATAAAAAAAAAAAAAAAGAAAAACACAAAATGCACACAGACGTTTGGAATCAAGACAGGGCATGGGTTATTCGGAAGATAAAGTTTTACAAACCCGTTCCATGCTTGCATCTGTAATAACCACCAACTGTGGATGGACTGAATTGGAATTAGGGCTGACTTCTCATGATTGATGACGAATCCCAAATTCTCCAAACAAGGGGGGGAAGCGAGAGGGAAAATTCTAAGAATATAATAGAGATAGATTATATTCTTCGACCTGGAGTATCGCCCATGACCGTTTTCAAAAACGTGGTGAAGCATTGGAGTGAAGAACATTCAAGTGAACATTCAAACCTGACCTCTCCATTGGGAATGAAGATCCCACCGACAGTACTGATGCATTGATAAGTGACAAAAGAATTCAAGTCTCAAAGATTTATGATCGGTACTAAATCTTCCATCTTATTTCTGATGAGGAATATGTTGCTTAGGAAGACAATTCTTTGGCAGCTTTTCCATGAAGGGTCTGAATCCTATTGTCAACCAGACTTCAATGATGATCACCAGGTATGAAACGTGAATAAGGGACATTTTGCCAGTACGTATGTTTGCCTTCTGCCTGATATTGTATACCAGTTCCTGGCATGACTTCCCATCCTGTGGACCAGTCTCTGACATTGCTTTTCTTTTGCTCCTGACCAGTGTCTGGTATTATGTGTTTTAGTTTTTGTTTCCTCTCTTGGTCTGTAGTCTGTTTCTTAGTTTAGTCCTGTTACTTCCTAGAATAGATCCTGCTTTACGTTAAGCCTTGGCCACTTCAAGGTCCTGTAATAAACCTCTTCCTATCCCTCTCTCTTTGCCTTTACTAAGTTGCGGTCTCATCTTGCTAAGGATCCGCTAGCCAACCCTGACAAGATACTCATACATCTGAAGTAACAGTTGCCCTGCAATAGGAAGAGAAGCTCTTACGTGTCAGAAAGAAAGGGCGACCACAACCCAATTAGTCTCATTCTACAACCTACTTTGTATCTGAAAACTTAAGCTGGCCTGGTAAGAGGCATCCGTAGATCCCTGAGGAATGGTGGCCATGAAAGTTTAGCAAAACTGGCTTGCTGCTAGCCAGCCCTGGGAAAATCACCTCTTTGGCTAGTACTTTCTTGATAGAATACTGGGCCTTATTGAGAGAAGTGAAAAAAGAGAATTATTTTTAAATAAAAATTTTTAAATAAATTAAAAAGTATGCTTTACACAGCGTATAAGGGTGATGTCACAGCACAACGGGAATCTAACAGGGGAAGAGGTGAAAGTAATCCTCCTCCTCCCACGACCACGCCGGCAAGGACAGGACGCTTTAAAGCATGTTGTTGATGGAGGACATGCAGAGCTTTTTAAGTCCTACGCATCGCCACAGCCCTTCGGGATCCACCCTCAGAGAACGACTCGACCGACAGGTAGCAGACTACCTCGCCGTAACTGCAGATATCGACACTCTGAGGAGCGATGAACCCCTTGACAACTGGGTGTGCAGGCTTGACCTGTGGCCTGAGCTATCCCAATTTGCAATAGAACTTCTGGCCTGCCCCGCTTCAAGTGTCCTGTAAGAAAGTACCTTCAGTGCAGCAGGAGGTATTGTCACTGAGAAGAGAAGTCGCCTAGGTCAAAAAAGTCTAGATTACCTCACCTTTATTAAGATGAATGAGGGATGGATCCCGAAGGGACTGACAGTGGGCGATACATTCGACTAAAAAAGGCCTGATGAGATGAGCTGCCTTGGGCTAAAAATTGTCCACACACTGCTGTATTTTAGCTCTGAATGCCAGTTGACTTGCGCCACCAAATAGGGTTCAAGCCGCAATGTTTTAGGGCACTTTCTGCCTGGGAAACAAACATCAATTTTTCTGGCCGCTGCTACAGCAGCGGCTGCAACAATACCTAATTTTTCAGGCATGTGTACATGCCTAATTTTTCGGGCCTCTGGTGCTGCACACTGTGGCTTCAAAAACCAAACCAAAAAAAAGGCACATAACAGGGATTAAACTGATAGGAATAGTACTCCTTAACACACCACTCCTATCTGGTGGCACATTAGATTGCACGCGCAGTGGCCCAAATTTGAAGTAGGAGGACCGACCAAGCATTTTTTTTTTTTTTTTTTTTTAAATTCTTTATTTTTCTTGTGCATAGATTGACAACTAGCGTGTAGCGCCACAACAGCGTCTACAAGCAATTCCATAACATTGTACAGTGTGGCATTTTAGACGGCACATTTTTATATTATATGAAGATAGCAAGCTCTTAAACAACGCTTTCGTAATAAAACATGCTAAGCTAGACATGCATAAAACAGATCTAGTTATGAGATGCATATTATTGATTAACTGCGCGTTTTTAACTATAATTATCGCTTAGCAAGCATAAAGTATAATAAGAAAATAAATTTAGCTTTTGTTAAATACGTTAAGGCAATATGCATAGGGATATACAGCCCCCTAGGTCAGATTGGGTTTGCCTGAGATCGCCTTTCAATATTGAACTGCCTATTTTCCTAGCCTATAGAAGGAGAGAATCACGTGGTTCTGTTCTCAGGATTACATATATGCAATTTTTAACAGGATAATTCGAACGCATATGAGTCATAATATGCAAGGTGAACATTTGCATTTAGAGGGAACTAAAAAGAAAAAAGACAAAGTAGAGGTGTGTTTTGCTATAGAGTGGTCGGCAGTTTACTCAGCCTGTGCCTGTAGGGGGGGGGGGGGGACACTGTCCTTAGCCAGCTGGAAACAGGAGTCCATCTCGGTCACCCAACCCCTTCCCTGGAGGCTGGATATGTGCGCTGGGAGTGAGGGCAGGCGAGGTAGTCGGTGGTGAGAGCAGTCAGGAGGCTGGTGTTGCGTGCAGGAGCCCTGTTGCCATGCAGCGGTAAGGGGGGGGAACGTGGGCCCAGTCTCTTTCTGTAAGCCGTCGCTGGCGGTGGGGGAGCGGCCGCCTCCTCCACGCCAGCCTTGCTTGTAGGCCTCGGTTTGCGGTGCTGGGTGTTCTGCAGTCGATGCCTGGTGTTTGGCACCAACGCGTAGCCCTTGTCAGCAGCTCTTTGTTGGTGGCCCATTGGACGAGTTTTGGGTCGTTTTGATGCTTTTTATGCGGCAGATTTGGCGTTTGGAGCGGGAGCAGTTCTGACCTGCGTCCGCTCGGCTCTGCGTCCAGGCCCCGCCCCGCCCCAGCATCTTTTTCCATCTCCCGGTTCCTAAAATCGATGCCATATACACGTCCCCTGATAGGGCGCCAGCTCGTTATTCTCTTGGGCGCCAGCTCGTTATTCTCTTTTTCACTTCACTAGGGACACTTTACTGCACTATGGGCACTTAGACCCACTCTTTGTCTTGCACAGTGTTATTCCTAGCCAGCATCTGTGATGGGAAATCAGGCAGTCATCTAAACGTTTAGATTGAGCTTTAGCTTAGGACACCCTTGAAGGTGTTTAAGGAGATTAGGGATAGTTTAGAGGATTCTTCTTAGACCTCTCTGAGTCTTTATAGCCCTTCTACATATCCAGCATTTCTGGAAACTAGCTAAGAGAAAGGGTGGCTGTGTGTCTGTGATACATTTAACTTTATATCACCCTATTGACACTTTTTATGACAGCATCACTCCGGTCTCCATACTCTCTGCCTATACTCATCTATTTAGAGGGAATTTCCTTGCCCCAGGCAATATTATATAATAGGTAATAGTATTACCATTATTACACAATTAGCCACTATAGGGGAATGAGTATAGTATCCCTTTGTTATTTATAAATGATACAATAAAGACTTTTGTCCATTATTCAATTTACTTTAACAAAGGGTACTAACCACGGTATTAGGAAGCATTACTCTGCTATCCCTTTCTCCCTCTATTATACACCTATGCTCACTAGGATTTGTAGGTATCACTTTATTATAGTTGTCTAACCTTTTCCTATGCCAGTTTTAGATCTCCTTCTTGGGATTTTTTCTTTTTTCAGTTTATTAGTATACCTTGGTACAAGCCATCGGTGCGGCTGGCACCACCACCTGACCACATTTCCTCGTTTCTTCCACTCATACTGCTTTTTCCATCTTTGAAGGGGTTTGGCGAAACACGGAAATAGTCCTCTACTCGTAACAGGGATTAAACTGATAAGAATAGTACTACTTAACACACCTTATAAGAACGCACAGAAAGGCAACGCAGAGAGAGGAGTCTGAAGAAGAGGAGTCAGAGGAGGAAGGTGGCTTTGAGGAGGTGGAAGACCAAACACAGCAGGCGTCCCAGGGGGCTTGTTGTCACCTTACGGGGATCCTTGGTGTTGTACGTGGCTAGGTGGAGGAAGAGACCTTCAATGACATCAGTGAGGACAAGGAACGGACATGGCTAGCTTGGTATCCAACCTTGTGCAAATGGGGAGTTTGCGGTTGTGCAAATGGACTGTTTGCGGTTGTGCAAATGGACTGTTTGCTGTGCGTTAAACGGGGAGTTTGGTCTGTCACTGTGAAGCGGGCGTAACCCTTACACTACCTGATCGATACAACATCATACAGTAGGTCCCCCGCTCATTATTTTTATGGCCCCCACCCACGGGTGGGGGGCAGGCGGGAGGACAGTAGGTCCCCCCCCCCATTGTGATTCATGGCCCCCACCCACCGTGCAGGGGTGGGGGCCGGGGGGGAGGACAGTAGGTTCCCCCCCCCTTATCCTTATTTACTGAATATTCCCCTGTATAACAATGTTTGGCATTTAGTGAATATTCCTTATTCTGCTCTGTGTCAGTGTGTATCAGGGTCCCTGAGGACAGGTGTCAATCCATATCTGCCAAGTGACCCTCTGTAGGGGGAACAGTCCCTATTCTGCTCTGTGTCAGTGTGTATCAGGGTCCCTGAGGACAGGTGTCAATCCATATCTGCCAAGTGACCCTATGTAGGAGGAACAGTCCCTATTCTGCTCTGTGTCAGTGTGTATCAGGGTCCCTGAGGACAGGTGTCAATCCATATCTGCCAAGTGACCCTATGTAGGAGGAACAGTCCCTATTCTGCTCAGTCTCGGCCGACGGAATCAGAGGGAGGAGCGGCGCAGAGGAGGAGGCAGCAACGAGGGACATCGCCGCTGCCTCAGGTAAGTGACTGAAGGGGTTTTCACCCCTTCAGTAACCGGGGATTGGTGGTTGGGAGGGAGAGGGACCCTCCAGTGCCAGGAAAACGGATTGTTTTCCTGGCACTGGAGTTTCCCTTTAACTCAATTTGGAGAGATATCGTACTACAAATTAAACGAATCTAAGACTCAGGCCCTTCAGTTTCATTTAAATAATTTGGAAACCACTGCCCTTAAGAAATCATTTATTTGATTGGAGAACTGACTATATGGAATATCTTGGCATTCATTTATGCAAAAATTTGGTCAAATCACAATTTGAGGAAAGAATGGTCGGACTTACAAAAGGAGATGGAGAGATGGGATGGGATGGAGCTCTCATGGCTGAAAAGGGTAGAATCTATTAAAATGACAATACTTCCAAAAAAATTACATTTTTTTTTAGGACCATGCCTCTGTCCATCCCCTTATCATTTTTTAATAAAGTTCACTTGACAATGCTGAAGTTCGTCTGGGGGAAAAAACCTGCCTGAATAAGGCTCACTTCCCTGCAGCACCATAAATCGAATGGCGGTATCGGTGTCCCCGATATCCGCAAATATTATTTCGCCACTAATCCTGCAGTGGCTGTGAGCTTTAATAACTAGGTTAATAAACTCGGATGGATGGAAATAGAAGAATCAAATATTTTACCGGTTATATTGTCAGAATTACCTTGGTTAAACCCTAAGAAAAGACCTGGAATTACAAAATTATTTTTATCTACCAAGACTACGCTCAAGGCCTGGTACATTATTTTTAAAAATGACCATTCTACCAGTTTATATAGAGCAATGCCTATTGAGTTATTGAATTCTGTAACCAACAAGGAGTGGTTTCCCCAATAACAGCCCTAAATCAGAGCAATGCAAAAGGCTACTCTTTAGGACTGGGTTCAGAGAGTGAGTGGCAGGCTAAAAAAAAAAAAAAAAAAAACAACAATTTACTCTTTGAGATGGGCTTTAGTAGCTAAATTGTTTTTTCCCCAGAACTATTAGTTGCCACTAGTCAATACTTTGCACCAGTGAATGCTAAATTAGACCTCAGTGTAACCCTACCTGGCATGTAGTCTACCAAGTCAGCTGTTTTTCCTTTTGTACACTAGAACTCTTACCATGTGTCAGGATCTTACCTGGTGTGGAGTCCGACATGCAGATAGTTTGTATCATTTGTGGCTTAAGTTCAACGTTTTTTCTTCATTGATTTTTTTAAGAAAATCCATATATTGCAGGAGAAAGAGGAACGACTATTAATATACTTACTACATTAAACATCTTCTGTTCAAGGACTCTTTACAAGTAAATGATTTATATAGGCATCCTACACTCTTATAACAAATCAAGAACCTCCTTTTAACTGGTTGGGCAGGTTTTAGCACTCCATACAGAGTATAACTCCTGCTCTCGACGTTCTGTTTTCGTTATACCTGTGAACAGATGAAAAGGCAGAATGATGTAAGAAAAAGCTCTACAAATCAAATTTCTAGACATGTGCAATTCGTTTTGATCTGAATGTAAATTCAGCCGAATTTTGGGCAATTCTGACATTTGCATGCTTCCGAAGTGCCGAATTTCGGAAGTGCCGAAGTGCTTCGGATTTCTGAAAAGTGGCAAAACAAGAGAGGGAGGGAAAATTACATGAATGATGACAGGACTCTTGACCAATAAGCTAATTCCTGGCACTGCGAGCCCTACAGATGTGGTTGTGGTGGGAGCCCTATAGCTGTGTAAGTGGTTGTGGTGGTTAGGTGCCGAACCAAAACCAAATTATTTTACTTACCCGAATTTCCAAACTGAAACACATTTTTTGACCATGCACATCCCTACTAATTTCTAAAACTCTGATCACCAACTGATCTGTGTTTCAGAAATACATAATGCTGGGAAAACTGCCTTGGGATGTAGATCACTGAAGTCAAATAAAAAAAAAAAAAAAGAAAAACACAAAATGCACACAGACGTTTGGAATCAAGACAGGGCATGGGTTATTCGGAAGATAAAGTTTTACAAACCCGTTCCATGCTTGCATCTGTAATAACCACCAACTGTGGATGGACTGAATTGGAATTAGGGCTGACTTCTCATGATTGATGACGAATCCCAAATTCTCCAAACAAGGGGGGGAAGCGAGAGGGAAAATTCTAAGAATATAATAGAGATAGATTATATTCTTCGACCTGGAGTATCGCCCATGACCGTTTTCAAAAACGTGGTGAAGCATTGGAGTGAAGAACATTCAAGTGAACATTCAAACCTGACCTCTCCATTGGGAATGAAGATCCCACCGACAGTACTGATGCATTGATAAGTGACAAAAGAATTCAAGTCTCAAAGATTTATGATCGGTACTAAATCTTCCATCTTATTTCTGATGAGGAATATGTTGCTTAGGAAGACAATTCTTTGGCAGCTTTTCCATGAAGGGTCTGAATCCTATTGTCAACCAGACTTCAATGATGATCACCAGGTATGAAACGTGAATAAGGGACATTTTGCCAGTACGTATGTTTGCCTTCTGCCTGATATTGTATACCAGTTCCTGGCATGACTTCCCATCCTGTGGACCAGTCTCTGACATTGCTTTTCTTTTGCTCCTGACCAGTGTCTGGTATTATGTGTTTTAGTTTTTGTTTCCTCTCTTGGTCTGTAGTCTGTTTCTTAGTTTAGTCCTGTTACTTCCTAGAATAGATCCTGCTTTACGTTAAGCCTTGGCCACTTCAAGGTCCTGTAATAAACCTCTTCCTATCCCTCTCTCTTTGCCTTTACTAAGTTGCGGTCTCATCTTGCTAAGGATCCGCTAGCCAACCCTGACAAGATACTCATACATCTGAAGTAACAGTTGCCCTGCAATAGGAAGAGAAGCTCTTACGTGTCAGAAAGAAAGGGCGACCACAACCCAATTAGTCTCATTCTACAACCTACTTTGTATCTGAAAACTTAAGCTGGCCTGGTAAGAGGCATCCGTAGATCCCTGAGGAATGGTGGCCATGAAAGTTTAGCAAAACTGGCTTGCTGCTAGCCAGCCCTGGGAAAATCACCTCTTTGGCTAGTACTTTCTTGATAGAATACTGGGCCTTATTGAGAGAAGTGAAAAAAGAGAATTATTTTTTTTCCATCTTTCGAACAAACAGCAGGCCTTGTGTTTCAGGGCCCAGTTCTGTGTTGCTGAGATTTCCTAGTTTTGGATCCAACCACAACAATGCTGCCTTGCGGCAGGAGGGTCACAGTGTTTCGCAATAAGCAAATATAGCACTGGGCCCATGCCCGGATGCTTTGCAAATCTAAGCTTGAGCCAGAAGAGTGGTCCTCATCTTCCAAGAACAGATTTGCTTATGCAAAGAGAAAGCATCATCTTCAGCAGTGGAGTAGCGGAGATCATCCAGTGGCTCAGGAGTATGGACAGTCTACGACCTCATGACTTTGCCCATTGTAGACACACATCTCTTCCAGCAGCATTTAGAAGGCAGTAAGGTCTCTTGATCTAAATGATCAGAATCACAAGACTTCCCAGAGACATAAACTTCCGTTGCAGACACAGACTGGAGCTGCAAAGCCTTAGATATGGTCTTTTCTAAGCAAGTCACAACAGCTGTATTCATCTTAACCTGAAATTCAGCAGGCTAGGCCTAGGAAGACATCATTATATATTCAGTCAAACATAACTGAGTGAACAGAGAGGCAGCGTAGGGAAAAGCAGATGGTGATCAACCACAAACCAGGCAACTAATAGGGTGGCAGGTTCAATAGAAGCAGGGCCACAAAAAGTGTGGCTGCCCCGCAGCTCTGGATAAAACAGATACGATGAACAGACAGATCTAGCTGGGGCTCACCTACTAAAAAGGACTTACTTGCGGTCAGGAGAGAGCCTAACAGTAGAGCAGTGCAGCACATTCACATCGGAGAAAAAATATTGCCAGAATCAATAGGGGGAATAAAATGGCAGTTGAGTCTCTCAACATCCCAAATGCTTGTCCGGCACTGAATCCAGTACAGACTCCAACAAAATTGCAAGTGCGTTCCTGCATAAAACAAGATTGCAGTATCCAAAACGCCACATCAAGTCTCTGGGTGCCAACTCCCACTACTCTTAACCCTGCAAGTGTAATTATTGCAGTTTTCATAAACTGCAATATTTACTTTGCAGGGTTAACTCCTCCTCTAGAGGCTGTCTACTAGACCGGCACTAGAGGGCACTTCCGTGTTTATAGCACACGAAAAGTGTGCTATAGCGTCGCTGGACGTCCTCACGCTATGTGAGGACCTCCAGCGTCGCTAAAAAACCCACATCCATTATGTTTTGCAGTGTGTGTAGTGAATGTAGTGGATGCAGATTGTGTATTTGTGTAGTGGATGCAGTGAATGCATTGTGTCTCTGTATAGTGGATGCAGTGTGTGTGTGTGTGTGTGTGTGTGTGTGTGTGTGTGTGTGTGTGTGTGTGTATAGTGGATGCAGAGTGAGTGTGTGTATGTATAGTGTATGAAGAAAGGAGGGGGGGTGACAGGTGGCAGAGTGACTGAGGGAGGGGTGACACAGGTGACAGTGGGTGACAGGTGGCAGAGTGACTGAGGAAGTGGCAGAGTGAGGGAGTGAGGGGGTGACAGGTGGAAGAATGACTGAGCGAGGAGGTGACACAATAAGGGAGGGGATAAAATGTGGCAGAGTGACTGAGGAAGAAAGGGGTTGACACAGTGGGGTGGGGTGACAGTGAGGGAGGGGATTGTAATTTTTAAAATACCTTTATTTTTTTCCCTGGTGGTCCGGTGAGCTGTCTCTCCAATCTGCCCTGAGAGGCAGAGAGCCAGCAGTCTGCAGCTCTGCCGGGTGTGAGCTGCAGACTATGCACTGTCTCGTGATATCCAGAAGTCAGAGCATTGCGGCAACACTGATTGGCCAGAGATCGCAAGACACTGCACAGTCTGCAGCTCACACTTGGCGGAGCTGCAGACTGTGCTGACTCTCTGCCCCTTATGGCAGATGGGAGGGGTCTCGCACCCAGCGGCAAACTGGGCAAGCCGCCGGGCCACCTTCTGGTGTCGGGTCCTCGGTGAGGGACCAAGGACCTGACACAGTCTGCCTGTCCTATGGCGAGTTAGACAGCTGCGAGGCCTTAGGTGGCCACATAGCTCGCCTAATTAGAGAGCCTCCGGACAACCACATAGAGGGGCAGCTGTCAGTGCTGCCTGGAGCCATGTCTCCACTGCGGGTTATGGACGGGCTCCCCACTCCCCCATAAATATTAAGGCACCCTCCTGCAGCCAATTTAAATGTTTAGTAGATATGCCCCAACCTGCTGCCTCACACGCAGGGTCTTTAACTATTTACTGCTGGCTGCTAGCTGGCAAATAGTTCAGATTTTTTTTTTTTTTTTTTTTTAAATCCTGGCCTGGATTTAAAGCCTAAAGCTGGATCAAATTCACTTTGCAGTCCAAATGGACTCCCTTCGAACTCTAGCAATTAACCCTGTTAGGCAGAAACAGCCAAGTAAAGTAATTTGTCCAAATTTTGCATTTTATCTAGTCAATGTACAGTGAATTAATCCTTATTTTTATAAAATATATGTAATTATATATATATTTTTTTTAAATGAGCTTTGCGCCTTGTTTATATTAGAAAGAAAAGCCTGGGGGCAAGAATTAACATGTAACCAGACTGGATAAAATGCAAGGAAATAAGTATAGATGAAATGTATCAATTCACAGGTTCCTTGGTTGTGTAGGCCTCTGCTCGATTTTGTCCCCTATTTCCTCTCCCGGGACTTCCAGCTGCTGGTTCTGAGGTAAAGGCAGCTTCTGACCACGTACCACAAGTGGTTACAAGGGAGAGAGGCAAAAATCCACAAGCATCTGCAACGTTTACCAGAGCCTGAGAAACCCAAACAGACAGTGACCGCAGCAAGCGCCACTAACCAAGTATGTGTGTGTATAATATACCAACAGAGGATAGTAATGGGACTTCTATACAGTACTGTAAGTGCATAGTATTGCCGGAAAACTTTGTTGCAGAGATACATGTGCTAATTACAAGCCAGGCAAGAAGCTGCTAAAAAAAAATAATAATAATAATAATAAATACACTTACATACTAAGCTTTTGATGTTACCATGCAACATACTGCATATGATCCTAACATTAAAGGAACACTCCATGCACCACAACTATTGTAGCACACTGTAATTGTTATGGTACTAGGATTAGCCTTCTGCCCAGTGTAAAAAGGCACACTATTACTAAATAGTTAGACTACTTACCTGGTGTCCGCTGGGCACCCTACCTCCACTGCAGCCTCCTCTCAGCTCTGGGTTTAGCGCACCGGATCAGCTGACACTCTCAGCCAATGAGGGGGTCCTGGATGCGCTACGACCTCCGAATTTGAGTGAGTGGATGCAGTCACTGTGCTATAGGCAATTAATCACACAATCACTAAACAGTTTTACTACTTGGGTGGGAGGGGAGACTGGGAAGGCAGGGCAGTCCAGGAACCATAACCACTACAGCATGCAATCCCTTTAGATGAGTGTGCTGTAGTGGATATTAAACTTGGAGTGATCCTTTTATATTTGGCACAGCAAAGTATGGGAAGGGTAGATCGATAAGACCTCTGTTATTCGGTTCCTCTTCTCATCTAGAAAATTACAAGATGTGCTTCCAGAGGAAATTTAAACACAGCAACTACATAGCATTGCAGTGGCAGAGACCTGAAAAATCTGTAGGATATTTCTGGATCTCAATTTCCAGAATAGAGATTGATGCTATAGGCCTTTTACAGGAGTCTGTGTGGCACCTGCAAAGTGTTCCCACTTTTTTGGACTAAACAAAAAAACAAAAAAAAAAAACACACCAGCCCTGGAAAGGAATGGAAATATGAAGAAACACCACCCTCAAAATAAATACAAATGTTGCCTGGACAACTGTTAACTGCATTGTTTAAGGAAGCACTGGATGAGTGGTAGGGTAACACAAGAACTAACTTTACACATTTTATTACAGAAAAAATAAAAATATATTAGGCACTTTAATAATGGTGCTAACTTTGATGAAAATTAAAGACAATCTAATCTTCAAAATCACTCATTACATTCAGTTACACCAGCATATGGAACTCCTATAAGTACCCAACACTTGGTACCAACTTTAGTTCATATTCAGTTAGGCTGAAGACACCATAATAAGCTAAAGATAGAGTAAGGGTCACAGGAAATGTAGTCTACAAAACATTTAGTGATCACTCTTTTTCTTGTAGAACGAAAAGATTCTATGCATGTCAGTCGTATAACTAGAACACGTGCATCAAATATTATGCCAGCATGGTAGAAATCTAATTTGATAATACGGACAGTTTGCCTTTTCTCATGCTGTGGATATTCACTAAATTATCCACATAGTAAACTATTCTCCACCCCAAGGCAATGAGTTGAAAATAAAAAATGCATTTTACAAAAATCTTATTCCAAGTCCCATTGCAAGAACAATGCACAGAAAAACAAGCTTTGTGCACGTTTAAAGGTTTAAACACTGAACTGTTATTCATGGAGAGCTGACAACTAACATTGTGGGGCCAGCTATTTTCCTTACATTTGGCAGCCTACAGTCGTCAAAAGATGAATACACATTATAACTGTATAAAATAAAAATAAAAACATCTCCGTCATTGCAAGCACTAGTTATCCATTCTTGCACAAAGTTAAGACACACAACTTCTTGGACCATTACCCCAAGCAGGCTGGAGTAAAGCAAATAAGTCCTGCAGCAGCTGGGGATGGTCACTAATCCATAATGCCATTGAGTTAAAAGTCAGAAACACTAGATGTGTGACAATGTGCACAATTATCATATAATGTTGGGTGCTATATGTATAATGGTTTTTAGCAGATGTTCCTAGATGTCACAAATTTACAATCTGAATCAGTCTTTTGAACGGCGATTGGTCTCTCCAACACATGCACTTAATATCCAGCTACCTGACTAGCAACATGTTTAAAACAGGGATAAGAGGTCAAGTGTGCCACCTAGTGGAACCAGAAAAAAAAAGTACCAGTATGATAGCTAAATATCTGCATTCTCTAGGCTTGGTATGGTACTATATTTAGGCAAAATATCTATAGCTGTATGTGTACATGAACAGGGAGGAAAGAGAGCATGACAGACAGGTGGACACTAGGGATTATCTATATATAGTTAAATCTATAAACATGGAGTCACATGTGTACACAGTGCTAGCATCTTAGTTTGTACAGATGTAGCTAGGTTTCTACTTCTGGTGGTCAGCTCCTGCAAAGAAAAATAAAGGAAAACTAGTTTTCAGAGTGGTGGAAGCATCTGGTGATGTATGTATATGTCTGTCAGACATGGGAGAATGACAAGGAATGGACTGTAGAATGTTAAGGTGTTTGGGAGAAGAGCGCCTACTGTTATTCACACACACACAAGGCTGATCTTGTAAAAGTTTCAATGTTTATTACAATAAAAATCACTCAGAGTGGATCCGGAGGGAAGTTCTCTGCAGTGCAGTGGTTAGAGGAGATACCGTCTACGTGGCCATCCTGTAAAAAAACAAAACATCAGGCTGTGTTTCAATATGTAATTTAAAACCCCTTAGTGACCAGATAGTTTTTTCAATTTTCTTATCATTAAGCACCAGGGTTGTTTTTGCGGTGTTTGTGTTTACTGTACCTATACATATTATATACAGTTTTTATCGACCATTAAATGGTCTTTCTAAAGATACCATTATTTTCACCATATAATATAATTTAAAATATATTTTTACAAAATATGATGAAAAAAATAAAATAAAAACACACTTTCTAACTTTGACCCCCAAAATCTGTTACGCATCTACAACCGCCAAAAAACATCCGTGCTCAATAGTTTCTAAATTTTGTCCTGAGTTTAGAAATACCCAATGTTGCTGTTTCTGCAAGTTATAGAGCTAAAAAGTACAAGTAGGACATTGCTGTTTCAAAATATATATATATATATATATATATATATATATATATATATATATATATATATATTTTTTTTTTTTTTAAATGTATCAATAGTGACATTGTAACACTTAACTGTAATAAATCTCTGAATCACACGTCACATGTACATTTTTTTTTTTTTTTTTTTAATGTAGACAACCCAGGGTATATAATATGGGGTATGTCCAGTCTTTTTTAGTAGCCACTTAGTCACAAACACTGGCCAAAGTTAGCATTTATATTTGTATGTTAAAAATGCAAAAAACAATTATGAACGCTAACTTTGACCAGTGTTTGTGACTAAGTGGCTACTAAAAAAGACTGTATATACCCCATTTGCAATACCTTGGGTTGTCTTATTTTACAAATGGTATGCCATCATGTGGGTAATTCTCATTCCTGGGCTACCATACGCTCTCAAAGGCAACATTCTGGTCTTTGCCAATCTGGAAATCAAAAGCCTTATATTTGACCCTGTAACTTTCAAAAAAAGAGGGAGGGGTGTTACTGTTATACCCGGGAGACTTCTCTGAACACAAATATTAGTGTTTCAAAACAGTAAAACGTATCACAACAATAATAGCATCTGTGAAAGTGCTGTATTTCATTGACCATATCATTGCTGTGATATGGTTTACTGTTTTGAAACACTAATATTTGTGTTCAGCGTAGTTTCCAGAGTTAAACAGTACCCCATGTACATGTTTTAGGGTGTCATGTAAAGTTACAGGGTTAAATACAGTGCTAGCAAATTAAATTCTCTGGACCTTCGGCCTGGGTTGTCAAGCAGGTCCCTCAAATTGCAATCAATAAAATGACTTAATTATGTAAAAATATTACATTAATATGCACATAGAATTTAAATATATATATACATATTTATATATTTGAAGTCTACGTGTATATTTATGAAATTATTTATGTAATTATGTATATGGATATATATATTTCAGATTATTATTATTATACACACATATACATACACACACACACACACACACACACTTTTTTTTTTTTTTTTTTTAATTTACAAAACATTTTTTTTATTTTACAGATGCAGGGAGACTACCTGACAGCCCCCCCTGCAGGCAGCAGTATGGACGCCTATTGCCCGTGAGGGCCTAATTTGCAGAGGAGTCACTGTCTGGGCTGTCAGGCTGCCCCCAGACTGGTAGCAACACCGAACGCCAGCGGGAGAACCCCAGTGATCAGGTAATCTTTATCAATTTGCCGCGGACGTACCTAGTACTTAAGGACAGTTTTTGTCGGACGTACCTAGTACATCCGCGGTCCTTAAGGAGTTAATGTAAGTAGGGGTACACTCATAAATGACAAGAGCATATAAAGTATGCCATACAGGTGGCACTGGCAAGGTAAGTCTTAAATAAGAGAAGATTAATTTGCCCAGTGTTGAGAAGAATATAGTTCGAGAAATTCACTCATATGAAGTAGGGGTGAAACTTCCTGCAGGACATATTGCTACCAATGCAAAAGTAAAAAAGAAATATGGATAGTTTAAAAGAATGTATAAAGGGGGCAGGGCCTGGCCGCCAACCTGGATAGACGTGAAGCACTTTGGCTCCGCAACGAATCTCCAATAACCAGCCTAAACTTACCCCCTCTCGCCTATAACAACCTCAAGCAGCTGTCGGTTGAGAAGGGAAATACAAGCAACGGACTCCTGAGCTAATGTTGGCTCCCGTCCTGCCGGCGGCACCGACAGATGGGCCGCTGAGTCTGCGGCCTGCTGTGAGGCTCTGGCGGGAGAAACGGCCAATCTCCCGTGCTTAGTCCGGCGGGACTTCTCTTACGCCTATCCAGGGCCCTGTACTCCCCCCCCTGTGGGCCGGTGGGTGTTATCCCGGCCCCCACCAGGGAAGCAATGCTCATTTACGGTAGCTGGGCAGCGAAGGGCCCACATGGAAAAACCAAGATGGCCGCCGCGTCCATCACAAGATGGAGAGTAGAGGCTGCATTACCTGAGCAGCGGTTGTGTACCCTACTGGAGGTTGGTGTCAACCTGCATGGCGCACGCGGACAATGATCCGATGGCTGACAGCGCAATCTCTCCGTTCCCCCTGACCACCGGATAACTCCAGAGGGAGAAAGCTTGCCACTCAAGCTGGGAGACACCTCAGCTCACTCACAGGAGCACTGTCTACACCATCTGAGGTTTAACCCTCCACCGTCCATGAACTGCGGGTATGTAGGGACTTTACCGGGACTCTGACACAGCCCATACTTGTGGGGATTATGGACATGGGGCACAAGCTCTGCCTGGGGTTGGCGCCAGCGGACTCACAGGAAAGAACACAATCCTAGTTGACAAGCACTCCAACACTCAGCGTTAACTACACAGGACCTGGTCCTAGTCAAGACACCGGCTGATCCAACTGAGCCCAAGATTACAGAAGACTACTGTATATTCGTTTTCATTATATAGTTATTTTTGTGTTTCTTTACAGTTTAATTTTTAATGGTTTAATTCTGCAATTTCTCACTGACAATACTTATATCTCCTGAGTCTCTGCATGTACACGAAACCTAGCTAGCCCAGTACCCTGCTGTCCTTTGGTGGTTACATTGCGCCACAGCATTGCACGCTGGTAAGAACTTACAATCGAGGTTGGTCCTATGTTACCCATCTGGTCAGTCACATATGTAGTAAGTGCAGTCACATGACACCTGATTTAGCTTATTTACTAATCAGACAGCACTACTAAGCTTGTTCATACATCCCAAGTAACAACGTTACTCTCGTCATGGGGGCAGTATTTCTCTTTAGCCAACAGCGACCGGCGCCAGTTGGTACTTACACTAGCCAGCTATGCATGATAATACCACTTATTCAATATGATCATGTTACCCAACACTTACTATCAGCTTGTTATATCCTATGCTAGAATTGGAAAGCGTCAGTCAATCGTTATACACCTTCCATAGCACAGTCAGTTGTCAAGCCACACAACCGTTCATGCACGCGCAATGACTTACAACACACTACTGTTTCTCATCTTTTACTTCCAAATGTGCAGTTACTCATGCCATGCCATGCAATTGTAATTCTCTGTCTCTGAAAACTGGCAACAGCTGTTGTGGCATTGCTAGACTAAATGTTATTTGTCTCATCAATGCACAACTAAAAATAAAGAATTAAAAAAAGAAGAAAAAAAAAGATAAAAATGTATAAAAAACAAATATGGTATTAATGTATTTTATATACACACACAATTAATACCATATTTGGTTTTAATGTAACAACGTGTAACATATATGTATCACCTGAAGTCCAGCACCATATCAGTCTCCTCAATGCAGCTGCTCCCTATCCAGTGAAGTCATCAATGATGACTTTTGTCCAATCTTATAATTCTCATAGAAACATGAGAGAAACACTAATCAAATGCTTCTTATAGAAGCACTGATTTCAATGGTTTTCTCTGAGAAGCATCGGAGGCATTCTGCACCAGCATGCTGTGCCGTGAATACATGGAACATGAAGATCTTCCCATTTTGAAGATCTGGTGAGGAAGTGCCTCAAGTGGCTGCCAGTTGGCAAACATTAAAGGTGTTTTGGTCAAGTGTATACATTGGTATTGATCGGAACAAACACACCGAGCCTATCACCATCCGCCAAATGAAACTTTACTAATTGCTGTGATGGCAGAGGAGGAGAGAGTAGGCAGTTTTGGGTGCCGGAGGGACAAATTAGGGTTAAACCATTTGCCTTAATCTTGTAAGATTATGAAGTCCCAGTGACTCCAAAACCCGCAACTTTTAATATTAAGTTATATGCTGTAGTGAGACAGGAGTGTAACTTTAACAGAACTTTGCCACCTGACTCCAGACCACATAACTTTAATTCAGTAAAGTTGTAATAAAGGCTTTGACTGGTTTAACTCCGAAGTTGGGTCCCCAGATACCCATCCTCTTTCTCCTCTTCAGGCCGGTGTACACTCCAGGAACATTTTCCTTAGCAGCCAGTGATAGGATGATTGTCAGCTGAGGCTCTCAGCCTATCACTGGCTGCCCATTGCGAGATATAGTACATACTATTATTTACATTTAGAAGTTCTAGGTTAAGAGCGTCAGCTGGCAAACCTTTCTGGACTGTATGGTGGCTGGAAGACTGAAGCAAGCAGTGCTAACAGGAGCTGCTGGAACAACTCCCGGCTTAAACCATTCGAAAATAGTTTAACCCTTGACGGAAAGAAAAGATGGTAACTAGACACTCCTCCCTCCATAACATAATGAACAAAGTTGTTATAAAATAAAGGATTTAAAAAAAAAAAATGTTAAGGAGGAGTAGGAGACAATAACGAAAGGGGCAGCAAACAGTAATTATTCTGTAGAAAGGGGAAAAAAAAACAAAACAAAAAAAAACAATAAGAGGAGGGTATTAGTGGTAATTATCCTAGCACAGTGTTTCCCAATTGGTGTTATGAGGAAACCCTAGGTTTCCGCAAGTACAAAATTGGGGTGCAGCGATTTTCCATTGGGTGGCCCAAGCATTTAGGGCCACCTGATGGGTATCACTAAACAGGGCTTCGTGACAGGGCCCCTGTAGTATGGGATGCTAGGAGGAAGTTACAGCACTTCTTTCCAGACCGAGCGCGCCGGCTGGAGGGAGAGAGGGAGCAGCACATCAGCCTCAGCCAGCAGAACTAAAGGAAGTCACCCTCCTGCAGATAAAAGGTAAGGGGGTTTCCACGATGTTAGAACACTATGTCCAAGGGTTCCACTGGTAAAATTAAAGGACCACTCTAGGCACCCAGACCACTTCAGCTTAATGAAGTGGTCTGGGTGCCAGGTCCAGCTAGGGTTAACCCATTTTTTTTATAAACATAGCAGTTTCAGAGAAACTGATATGTTTATAAAGTTGTTAAGCCTTCCCCCTAATCCTCTAGTGGCTGTCTCATTGACAGCCGCTAGAGGCGCTTGCGTGATTCTCACTGTGAAAATCACAGTGAGAGCACGCAAGCGTCCATAGGAAAGCATTGTAAAGGCTTTCCTATGCGACCGGCTGAATGCGCGCGCAGCTCTTGCCGCGCGTGCGCATTCAGCCGACGGGGCGGAGAGGAGGAGGAGAGCTCCCCGCCCAGCCCTGGAAAAAGGTAAGTTTTACCCCTTTTCCCCTTTCCAGAGCCGGGCGGGAGGGGGACCCTGAGGGTGGGGGCACCCTCAGGGCACTATCGTGCCAGGAAAACGAGTATGTTTTCCTGGCACTAGAGTGGTCCTTTAATTGGGAACCCCTGTCCTAGAGGATGGAAGGAGAAAACAAAGATGAGCAATAGCTGTGATCAAGGGAGATTAAAAAAAAAAAAAAAAAAAAAGAAAAGTTGAAGTTTACACAAATGCAAATTTCGAAGTATAAAATGAAAGAACTGAATAAATGCTAAAATTAAGTATTAATAAATAATTACTAGTGGAAATGTGGGGGTATAAACAAGAGTAAATTGATTAGCGAAACGGATCGATTAACAGAGATTTTGCGATACAGAAATAGCTAGTTAGCTGGTGGGAATATGGATTATCCATTAACGTAGATGGTGATATATAATATTCATACGACAATACTCACTTCATGACGTCTGTAAACTCCAAGCTTGAGACGACAGCAAATAAGATCTATGAAGAATTCAGCCAATCCATGAATCATTCCTGCCACCAAAAGATAAAAATGTAGCTAAAAGACTAGCTGTAATCACAGAAATACAGGTGTATACATGCAGCTCACGCTCTCTCACCTGTAGTGGTGAAAATTCCTCCAATGATGCCACAGAGCCTCACTAGAAACTTCCACAGAGGAATGTGATCTTCAGTGACTGTCACCATCAGGGAACTGATGTCATATTTCATGAAAATCCCAGATACACCATGGCTGCCAGTGGCATGATTTATCACTCTCTCCTGGATACAAACACAAGGTAACATTAAGTCTTTAATTAACTTTGTAAAAAGAAACAGTACAATGAACATTACTACCTACACAAGTAGCACAAGATTGTGGTGTAATATCTTTTGAGGGTTTGGCATTCTAAAACTTACTCTTTCTGTCACAGAGAATTGATGGTGGTCGCAGTAAACTTTTCTTGTGTTTAGCTTTGTTGGCACAATAGTAATAAAATACTGATACATTTGGTTACCTGCAAGAAATAGGAGCCATGGTGTTAAAAATAAATATATAAAACAAAAATGAAAAGGTAGGAACATGTCAGCCAACATGAAGAAAGGTAGTATAAAATCAAAAGTCAAGCATCTGGCAACAATTACGGGTGGCAGGCTATATGTGGTTACACTCACTGTCCATGGCTATTTTTTCAGTTCCATCCAAAGGATTGATAATCCCAGGCAAGAGTTCTCCAAATGAAAAGTGATCAATACGATGGGAGAAGTTGTAGCCTGTGGATTAAGACAAATTATATGTGAGCAGTACATGAAGTGTTACGTGATGGAAGAGGTCAATTAAACCATGCATTCATGGGTGGGTGAGGGGGGCAAATTATAGAAAATATTTGATATTTTAGGCACATGCATGCACAGACACTGATGGGGCCAACTCCATTTTAATAATTTCCACTCTTGAATGAAATACAAAAATGAAAAACAAATTTAATCCTTCACAGCTAAAGTCCAACACTACAGGTTTCATTTTGATAGTAACACTAGAAAAATTCCCACTGTCCTATTGGTGTGAATATAGTCTGGATAAATAAATGGAAATACAAAACCGGACAGGTTTAAAGTGGGAGGAATTTTGCATTTAATCCTGGAAAACAATTTATAAAAATGTATTTGCTTTGACAGCGAGAGCAATAATGAACAAAAGTTTCTCACTTACTATCGTGGCTCACAAGAGCTGCAAGATGCGCGTGACCCCTTGGGTGGGGAATGGCTCTATAAGAGTAATGAAAATGCAGCATTAGATAATAGATCTGATATCCGGATAAAAAAAAAAATCATATAATCAGAGTGTTCGGTTAAACGTAGACTGCTGTATTGCAGTGGTGTTTGGTAAAATGAAGAATAGCCTTCCGCATAGTTTAATCTTGTACCAAATCCCTGTACTGGAATTGACTCACACAATACTTTCTTACAAGAATTGCAAGAACACTAGATGAGCAGTCACACGATAACTATGCACTTGGCAACTGTTATTGTTATATAGTAAAGCACAGTCTAGTTGATTGCAACAATGGATTTTTCCAAGACTATTTCATTTTAATTATTGCTAGCTTAGTTAACAGTTTGTCTTTCCTTTTCAATGCTAGCTGTTCCATTATTAACTCTGCTGCTAGATGAGTATATATTACAATTCTGTGCCCTACGATAACATGAAGAAAAAGGAAAAAAAAAAAAAAAAACAGCACAGTAACGAATAAGTTAAATGTCGGTTCACATGTTACCTTGGCCGTGATGAAATTGAAAAGCTGCAGTGTTTTTATGGGCAAAAATGTATATTATAAAAATATTTTTTTTAAGCACACAAATTAATAATGTATTATGAAAATAACATTTTCAGGTCAATTGTCAATTATCCATTATTAATTGCTTTCGGAAAGGAAGGGATGTGTGAATTTTAAGTTTACTTTCAGGGGAGGTCTGAGACTAATAAGGTGAAGAACCGCTGCCATGGAGCAATAAAAATAAAAACTTAACTAGGCATTGAAGGGACACTCTAGTCACAAAAACAACTTTAGCTTAATGAAGTTGTTTTGGTGTATTGATTATGTCCCTGCAGTCGCACTGCTCAATTATCTGCCATTTACAAGTTAAAGCACTTTGTTTATGCAGCCTAGGCACACAACCCTGCATGTGACTTGCACAAATACTTCCTGTAAAGAGTCATCTAATGTTTACACTTCCTTTATTGCAAATTATTTATTTTAAATTATTTATATTTTCTAATCTGCTGCACTGTACATAGCTTGCTAGACCTTGCAGGAGCCTCATGTATGTAATCTAAGTTTAATTTACAGAGCAGGAGATAAAACATTTTAAAGCAATTTACATCTGATTGAAAATGAAACCATATTGTTTTCATGCAGGCCGTGTCAGTCACATGGAGGGGAGGTGTGGCTAGGGCTGTTTAAACAGAAACAAAGTGAATTGAGCAGTAAGACTGCAGGGGCATGATCTATACACACAAACTGCTTTAGTAATTGAAGTTATTTTGGTCACTATAGTGTCCCTATAAAGTGCCATTTTGAGTTTTCAAACAATTTTAACTCACCAAAAAGAGAAAAAAATACTAAAAACTTTCCACTTAAAAAGGGCTATTGAAAAAGGTTTTGAGTGCTGAGAGATACACAGACTGAGAATAAAATAAAAAAATACAACAAAACAAACCGCTAAATAAGTATGCACAAAGAAAGCCAAGGAATGCAAAACCAACCCAAAAAATTTTTTCAAGTACATTAATTCTAAAAAAACAAAAAATTAAAGTGTAGGTACACTGAAAACAGAAATGGGTCTGTTAGTCAATGAAGACCAGGAAAAGGCAGACATTTGAAATAACTTTTTCTTCAGTATTTATTAATGAGGATCCTATGGCAAGAATATGCAAATGATTGCTGCAACAAACTTGCAGATAACTTGTGATTGGATAACTCGAGACAAGGTGCTACAGCTATTAAAGAAAATTAATGTAAATAAAGCTCCGGGGCCTGACTGTATCCACCCACGAGTACTTAAGGAGCTAAGTGGGGAAATAAGTGAACCTCTGTATTTAATTTTTCAAGATTCTTTTGTTTCAGGTATTGTACCGGAGGATTGGAGGAAGGCAGATGTTGTTCCTATATTTAAAAAGGGTTCAAAATCCTTGCCTGGAAATTATAGACCTGTGAGCTTAACTTCTGTGACTGGGAAATTATTTGAACGGCTATTAAGGGATAATATTCAAGAATTCATTGGGAAGAACTGTGTTATTAGCAATAATCAGCATGGTTTTATGAAACATAGGTCATGTCAAACTAACCTAATTGCATTCTACGAAGAAGTAAGTAGAAATATAGATCAGGGTGTTGCAGTGGATGTGATCTACTTGGATTTTGCCAAGGCATTTGATACGGTTCCTCACAATAGGTTAGTCTTCAAACTAAAAGAAATTGGTCTAGATGAATATTCTTGTTCTTGGGTAGAACATTGGCTTAAGGATAGAGTACAACGAGTTGTCATAAATGGTAAATTTTCAAGCTGGACAAAAGTGGTAAGTGGTGTCCCTCAGGGTTCTGTTTTGGGACCGCTTCTATTTAACATATTTATAAATGATCTTGAAATGGGCATTGAAAGTCATGTATCAGTGTTTGCAGATGACACAAAACTTTGTAAGGTAATAAAATGTGAGCAGGATATTGCCTTGCTGCAGAGGGATTTGGATAGATTGGGGGACTAGGCACTAAAATGGCAGATGAAATTTAACATAGAAAAATGCAAAGTTATGCACTTCGGGGTTAAGAATACACAAGCAATTTACACCCTAAATGGTAGTGAACTAGGGATAACCACACACGAGAAGGATTTGGGAATTGTTATAGACAACAAATTAGGTAGCAATATGCAATGTCAATCTGCAGTTGCTAAGGCCAGTAAGGTTTTGTCATGTATAAATAGGGGCATAAATTCTCGAGATGAAAATATAATTTTGCCTCTTTATAAATCGCTGGTAAGACCACACCTTGAATATGCTGTGCAATTTTGGGCACCTGTTCTAAAGAAAGATATCATGGCACTAGAAAAAGTGCAGAGACGAGCTACAAAATTGATAAAAGGAATGGAGCATTTTAGTTATGAAGAAAGGTTAAGAAATGTAAATCTCTTTAGTTTGGAAAAACGGCGCCTGAGAGGGGATATGATAACATTATACAAATATATTCGGGGCCAGTACAAACCATTATCTGGAAATCTATTCATAAACAGGGCTATACATAGGACACGAGGTCACACATTTAGGCTTGAAGAAAGGAGATTTCATCTAAGGCAAAGAAAAGGGTTTTTTTTACAGTAAGAGCAATAAGGATATGAATTCTTTGCCTGAAGAGGTGGTTTTGTCAGAGTCTATACAGATGTTTAAACTGCAATTGGATAAATACTTGCAAAAACATAACATACAGGGATATCATTTCTAATTAGTGGGGTAATAGCTGCTTGATCCAAGGAGACATCTGACTGCTATTTTGGGGTCAAGAAGGAATTTTTTCCTAGTTTGTTGCAAAATTGGAAGCGCTTCAGACTGGGTTTTTTGCCTTCTTTTGGATCAACAGCAAAAGCATATGTGAGGAAGGCTGAACTTGATGGACGCAAGTCTCTTTTCAGCTATGTAACTATGTAAAGAAAATCACCCTAGTTAAAATAATTTACATATATTTACAGATGTGTATGAAACCACACATAACATACTTGTACTCAGCTGTGGTACATCACTACCCCTTCTTTTTACACCAAGATGACATTTAAAAACTACAGTCTAATATGCAAATAGTTAAAATAATCCCATTAGAAATACTTAAAAACATTCCCTCCATAAACAATATATGTATAAATATAGACCGGTAGCAGCAACCCCTTAGAGAATAACATACTTGCCCACAGTGATGTGAAAGTTTCCAGCCACCTTATTGATTTCAAGATGACCATGGATCCTGCAGGCGTTGGGTGGCTCTGTGGGGGTGTCTTCCCTAACAAAAAAAAAAGCAGAGGACAGTAATTCAGTATCCTGCATTTTCCCATATTTGGCAGATTGTTCATTACTGTTTTTCTAGGTTTTTTATGCATTAAATGTTGGCTAAGAGGACTAATATAGGAATCAAAGGAATGGGATGAGTTTTCCTTTAACTGTAAACCCAGGACTTACTGGATACTGCTAGAACAAAACATATCTAGTCTCTGCAGAATGGGACACTTACTTCAACCAAAAGTTATATATATTCTCTTTTGGGGTTGTCAATCAGTTCCAGTTTAAATATCTATTGGAAGGGTCATCCAGCCCCAGGTTTACATAAATGTTGCAGAGGTCCTCAAGCCCCAACCTGTCTGTAAGGGAGTTCCTCTAGCATCTGCTTTAGATGTTCGTTGTAAGGTCATCTTCTAATCACCAGGTTTATGTGTTAGCCAAGCAGGGAATCTAATTCTCAGGTTTAGATGTTGGATAGACAGGCTACCCGTCTGGCATTTAATATATGCATTGCATATGTCGTCCAACGCTTTGTTACAATATGTCAACAGCATATGAGAAGATTCTCCATTGTAATTATGATGCACTCTCACCTGGGAGGCAAAGCAGTGACAGAACTCTTCATTGCACTTTTGAACAAGAGGTCCTGCAGAGACAACTCTTCCTGCAAACGGTTCTGGATATGTTGCAACATCCTGAGAAAAAAATGCACACTGCTGAAATGGCAACAGAATAGAGACTGTTTATTTGTTTATTTCCTTTCGTCTTACCATTGCCACTCCCTTTGCTGAGGGGAGAGGTCAAATGTCACCTGCAGAAACAACAAGAAACAAGTGTCAGACACTGGGTGAGATTAGGCATTAATCTACAGGTGGGATGATTGTAGCAATGTAACGAGTGTTGCACTCTAAATCCATGGACTGGAATTGGATGACAATTGTGTCCATTTTACAATGTAGTACATGTCCCTCTTTTTGTATTTGGTCCTGCAAAGTCGGCCTCTGCGGTGTTACTAATTAAACAGTACAAGTTCATTATTTAACAACCACTCGTGTTGCTGAAGAGAAAATGCACTGACCATCCTTACATTCTACTTAAATCAGGCTTTCTCCAGTTATAATTAACCGCTTCTCTACCAGCATATAAACATTTTTATTTTTTCATGTATTATACAGAATGAAGCCTCACTCCCTCATTTAGAATCTAGTAATGATTACCAGCCTGTGGAGGAATGCATTTCTCTGCCAGAAGCCTCTAGTCAAGGAAATAGTGTCTGGATGAAAATCTAAGCTTACCCCTTGTTTCCAAACACTATACATAGTTTCAATTGGTCATATCATTCCTTCTGTCAGTGAGGGGGAATGAATGAATGAATGGACACAGTCAATTTCACAGTTATCTTTACATTAGCATTCCAGAGACTGAAAGATTGCTATCGAAGTTTTAAAGGAACACTATAACGTTAGAAATATAAAACTGTATGCCTAACACTATAGTGTATCGTTGGCTCTGCACCCACCTTCACCCCAGTCATGAACGGCTTAAAACGTTTTCTTTCTTGTCATAGTGATGTGGGAATCTAATGCGCATGTGCAGCGAATAAAGCACACTCATCAGAGCTTCCTCATAGGAAAGCACTTAATCAATGCTTTTTTTATGGTTGTGACCATAAAGCTGTATTTTGGTCTCGTCACTCCAAATTACAGAGTGCCAGAAGCCGTGAGGCATGTCAAGGTGTTGTCGGGCATATTGTAACCGGGCTTTTTTGTAGCATTGGCTCAGTAAAGGCTTATTTCTGGCAACTCTAGTATGCAGCTCATTTTTGTTCAAGTATAGTCGTATTTTGCTCCTTGAAACAACCACATCGTTTTTTTTCTAGAGCAGCCTGTATTTCTCTTGAGGTTACCTGGGGTTTTTCTTTGTATCCCAAATAATTTTTCTGGCAGTTGTGGCTGAAATCTTTCTTGGTCTACATGACCGTGGCTTGATATCAAGAGATCTCCGAATTTTCCACTTCCACTATAAAATTGTATGCCACTGTATAACACTATACTGTCTCAATGCCTCTGCACCCGCCTCCACCCTTGTCATGAAAGGATTAAAACCTTTTATTTCTGGTCACCGCGATGGGGGAATCTAATGCGCATGTACAGTGAATGGAGCGCATGCATCAGAGCTTCCTCCCCCATAGTGCAGAACTCTGTCAGTTACTAAATGGTCCAGGTTCCTCCTTCCCCGACATCGGGGATCAACGGCGCATGCCCAGCAAGCACATTAGAACAGCCAAATAGAAAAGCATTGTATATTGCTTTTCTATGGGGTTTTATGTTAACGCTAGATGTCCACATGCAGAGCGTGAGGACATCCAGCGTCCAAAAAAAAAAAAAAAAAAATGAAATGACCCCTGTTCAAAAGTCTGCATACCCTTAGTTCTTAATACTGTGTATTGCTCCCTTTAGCATTAACAACAGCGTGCAGTCTTTTGTAATAATTGTCTAGGAGGACCCAAATTCTTGCAGATGTTATAGCTGCTCATTCCTCTTGGCAAAATGTTTCAAGGTCATGCAAAGTCTTTGATAGTCTTGCATGAACCGCATGTTTGAGATCTCCCCAGAGTGGCTTGATAATATTAAGGTCAGGAGACGGTGATGGCCACTCCATAACCTTCACTTTTTTCTTCTGTAGCCACTGTAGGGTCAACTTGGCCTTGTGATTAGGATCATTGTTATGCCAAAACATCAGTGAGCCACCACCATGCCTCACAGTAGATATTTTTTTCACTATAGGCCTTGTCGATCCCCCTCCAAACATAGCGCTTATGGTTGTGCCCATAAAGCTCTATTTTGATCTCGTCACTCCAAATTACCGTGTGCCAGAGGTGTGTCAATGTTTTCAGGCATATTTTAACCTGGCTTTTCTGTGGCATTGGCGCAGTATAGGTTTTTTTTTGGCAACTCGACCATACAGCTAATTTTCGTTCAAGTATCATTGTATTGTTCTCCTTCAAACAACCACACTGTCTTTTTTCTAGAGCAGTCTGTATTTCTCCTGAGGTTACCTGTGGGTTTTTCTTTGTATCCTGAACAATATTTCTGGCAGTTGTGTTTGAAATCTTTCTTGGTCTACCTGACCTTGGCTTGATATCAAGAGATTCCAGAATTTTCCACTTCCTAATAAGTAATTGAACAGTAGTGACTGGCATTTTCAAGCTTTGGATATCCTTTTTCATCTTTATAAAGTTCCATTACCATGTTATGCACATCTTTTGATAGTTCTTTACTGCTCCCCATGGGTCAGTATCTAGCATGCTCAGTGCATCCAAGTGAGAGCTAACAAACTCATTGACTATTTATACACAGGCACTAATTGCAATTTAAAGAGCCACAGGTGTGGGAAATTAACCTTTAATTGTTATTTTAACCTGTGTGTTTTACCTTGTGTGTGTGTAACAAGGCCAAACATTCAAGGGTATGTAAACTTTTGATCAGTGCCATTTGGGCGATTTCTGTTATTATGATTTTTAAAAACGAGCCAAGCAACCATGTGATCAAATAGATTCATATGATCACTATCCTGCAATAAAATACATTTTCATGATCAGTCACATTTTCAAAATAAATGCCAAAATTTCACAATTTCTGCCAGGGTATGCAAACGTTTGAGCACCACTGTATATTCATTTTGAATGTATTTATATGTCCAAGCCAACGAATGTGTGAAAAAGACAGTATTCCAGGTTAGTTATAACAGTGCCAATCAATGGTGTACAGAGGTATTTAACACTAGCCTCCACTCATATGCCCCCATTTCACTTTCTGCTCATTATTTTTCATTCATCTCCTCAAAAACATCAGCCAAGCAGCTTTCTTCTATAGAGCTTCACATAAGCAGAATAACCGTCTAGAGAACATATCTGCCACCAATCATAAGTCTTTTAAAACATCTGCATACATTAATTTCATTATTTTATAATTGTATATGTCCATTGTATGTATAAAAATGTACCTTTACTTGTATTGAATACAGGACTCAGGACACCTTTTTTGTAAATATTCTATAAATAAATTTCTAATGAATACTAAAACTACAATTATCCACATAAAGACTCAATGTGACACACTGGTGGGTTAGCAACTCAAGAAATATATACGCTGTGATCCATCTATATCAACTTCTCCAGCTCTAACGAACGTCACTGTTAATAAATTCTTACCGGCTCATACACAAGGCCCTCCGCTGAAGTTATCATAGTCTCAGCCAAATCCAACACATCAGCACCAATATCTGGGGAGATGAAGTGTTTATTAAACACACAGTGCAATTAATGAACCATCAAAGTAAAATTCTGCTGGGAATTAAAAATACTTACACTGACATCGCATTGCCACTGTGATATCAATGTTTAGTCTTAGTTTGCTGCAAGACAAAAGAACAGCACTTACAACACATCACAAATCCTGACAATACAGATGTGAACACTATGCACCTTAGCTTATCATGAATGGCATTTCCACCCATTTTTTTTTTTTTTAAAAGATACATAGTTACATAGCTGAAAAGAGACTTGCGTCCATCAAGTTCAGCCTTTCTCACATATGTTTTTTGCTGTTGACCCAAAAGAAGGCATATATAAAAAAAAAAAAAAAAACAGTTTGAAGCACTTCCAATTTTGCAACAAGCTAGGAAAAAAATTCCTTCTTGACCCCAGAATGGCAGCCAGATTTATCCTTGGATCAAGCAGTTATTACCCTACATTGAAAGATTATATCTTTGAATATTCTGTTTTTGCAAGTATGCATCTAGTAGCTGTTTGAACATCTGTATGGACTCTGATAAAACCACTTCTTCAGGCAGAGAATTCCACATCCTGATTGTTCTTACAGTACATGATTGTTCTTACAGTACATTCTTTACATATATTTTTATAGATGTATACTGTAACTGAACCCCTGTTCTTTTTGCGAAGGTTAATTTTTTTTCACGAACAAAAAAAAACACACAAACACACAAAAAAAAAAAAAAAAAAAAAAAAGAGACTGCCTACGCTCCTTCCCCGACGACGTAAGCTGGCATTGGGAGACCCAATGCGCATGCGTGGCAATGGCCGCGCTTACATCACAATTCTGGTGACGCTAGAAGTACTCATGCATAGCGGGAGGACATCCAGCATCAGTTAGCCGACCAAAACTGCAATAAATTACCTTTGCAGTGTTAAGGGCGCTGGGACTATGCACCGAAGACCACTTCAATTAGCTTAAGTGGTCTGGGTGCCTATAGAGTCCCTTTAGTTTGGCCAAGTCAACGTTGTGTGCGCTTGTAACTTTTCTGTGCTTAACTCAAAATATTCTTCTGTCTCAAAACTTTTACAGATTTGGTTGCAGCTACTTGACACCAGGCTCTTTCAGTACCGCCAGTAACATGCTATCTGTAGATGTAACTTCTCTGTCATCACAGAAACAGAATACTGTGAGGATGCTTAATCAGGACCTCTAGTTTCTGTTAACAGTTTGTATGTCATTATGTATTATCAATTCTATAATTGTAATATAATTGTTGCAGATATTTTTGGATTATCAAGCAATATCAAGAATAAAGTCACTTTCCCAGAACAGATGACCATTGCACCACATTTTTGTATGCTTCAGACAGTTACAGAAAGAAAAAAAAAAATATATATATATATATATATATTTAGCAAGCATGTGATTCCATAAAAAAAAAAAAAAAAACTAAAACAGATGGATCAATTTAAGTTTCAATAAAAATAGTTTCCCAAGTTTTGCAGTGCTAAAAATCTAATAAAAAAGCCATGACAAAATAAGTAGTCTTTTTGCCATATCACCTAATCCAGCCAAAGTGATTAAAGGGATACCATAGTGCCAGTAATACAAAGCTGTATTCCTGGCACTATCGCTTCCCCTCCCAAAAGAATGTTAAAAACTGGGTGCCTACAGTGTCCCTTTAATTGCACTTCAAGCTTTATAAAGGGTAATAAAGGAAGAGCTTCTGACAAAACATTACTGTATTTTAGGTGCCAATAACAGGAAACTAAATACATATCTAAGAATGTTGGATGTTTGTCTTATTCTATATATAATTACAGTAGCTATGTCTGACTCTTACACCCTAGCTATGGTATCACAGCCATAAGCAGGAAGGTACATGATTTATATAGCTTCAACATATCATGCAGTGCTGTACGATAGAATTAAATGTGTGCATTGTTTCCTAACAAAACATGTATGACATACAGAACAGTAGGTGAAAATGAGCTCACAATTCTAAGTGCTTTCATTACCCCTTGCCCATTTCTGATTAATGTCAATTTCATGTTTATTATTTTCATGTTTGTACACCACTGTTGAATAAGAAACAACAAATATACTGCAATTCTACATCATTTCGTTTGAATGAATGTACCTTGAAAAATCTTTGTCAACTTCATATTCATATTTCATCCATGTGTCACGATAAACCAGAAATTCCATAATAGTGAGTAGAGCCATAGCAGAGAATGCAAGCAGGGACACTAAATAAAGAGAGATTAGTGAATGAAGGAGGGGGAATACTTAAAGGAAGAACAAATGAAAACATTGAATGAATGAGGAATAAGCAAATAAAAAAAATAAAAAAGGGACATATAAAAGTGTCTGAGAAATTAGAAAGAAAATAAATTAAAGATTATAACTATGTATGTAAGATTGCAACTGACCGTAGACTATGCAATGCATAAACTCAAATAAGGCTAATGGACAATTTAACCACCAAGTAAACAAATACGCTTACAATAAAATAGAGATTAAAATTCAATAGTTACTAAAACAAGTGGAATAAAGTTTATTACTAAAGTGGGAATTCTAGAGACTTGACAAGGAATTTGTAATTTTTAGATTAAAATGACCAAACTAAAAAACGGAAAAAAGTAATTTAAAAAAATTGAAGATATTTTCAAATTCTGCTATTATGGCCTATAATTTGCAATTCTTCTGATCCCTAAAATCTTGAAGCGGAACTATCACAAGTGAGAATTTTCCAAGACTAAAAATTAGCTATAGAGGGTGCTAGTTATTTCTTAAAGGAACACTACAGGCACACTATAAGCTCATTGAAGTGGCCTGGGTGCATAGTCCCAGGTCCCTTAACACTGCAAAGGTAATTTATGTCAGGGTTTTTTTTTTTCTATAAACTGCAATAATTAGCTTTGTTGAATAACTCTACCTCTAGAGGCTGTCTACCAGACAGCCATTAGAGGAACTTTCGGTCACCTATTTTATGCTGGATGTCCTCACGCAATGCATCCAGGGGGCAGAGCTATACTGCCAAGATGGCACCAAATTCGAATATATAAACAGTGGAAGGGAGGGGAAACCTATACACCTGAGGAAGACTTAAGTTGAAACGTGTTGTGTGTGGACTCCATGGGAAATATTCTTTGCTGAAGGCACCTTATTTTGATGTAAGAACGTTTATGTATTTTTTAAAATAAATTGATGTCTTTTTAACTTAGAATTTTACTTTAGTTATTTATCAAACTATATTACCCTATGTTAGCCACCATTTATTACAGCTGTATCTGATAAAGAATATACATAAGGGTAATTATACCATCCTATAAGTGTTATACTCACCATTTCACTGTGTATAGTTGGTATTTTTTCCCACAGTGTGCGCCACCCACTATATATATTTTCTATGTTCTAAGATTGTATGGTGGAATTAAGTGATTGATTTCACAGTGTGGTTGGACGCACCTTCCTGTTTATCGCCTATATTGTGTTGCACTTTTATAAAAAAATAAAATAAAAAATAAAACAACCAGAACGCAAAAAAAATACAAAAACAGCAAAAAAAAAAAATCCTGACGCCAGAAAAAAAAAAAAAAAAAAAAAAAATCCATGTTCACCCAGCGAGGGAACCGCGCAGACTGAGCTCCGCAGGGCGAGGAAAGGCTTATAAAGCCTTCCCACACCCTTCAATTTGACTCAGAGGGCTCTGATTGGTTGGTTTAATCCAACCAAAAAGAGCGCTCTGATAGGTAAATAGTGAGCCTTACCTGATTGGCTCACTATTTACCTATCAGAGCACTCTTATCGGTTGGCTTTGAATCCAACCAGAGTGCTCTGAGTAATTTTACACAGCGTGGGAAGGTTCTTTGGCATTTTTGCCACGCTGTGTAATTTGACTCATAACACTCTGATTGGCTGACTTGGAATCCAACCAATCAGAGTGTTCAGAGTCATTTTATACAGCCTATTCTCCACCCCCCCCCCACTTGACATTTAGGGCCCTCACCTGCCGCTCATGGGTGGGGAACAGGGAAAATAGGTCCCCCGTCATTGTCATTTAGGGTCCCCACCTGCGGGGCACTCGCAGGGCGCAGGTGGGGGCTCAGGGGTGACACTATGTCCTCTCCGCTAGTTAATAGCTAGGTGGGGGGGCATTTTATTAGATAGGGGGTTCACAACAGTGAGCAGCCTACCCGCAGCAAAGCGAGTAGGGGCATTCAGGAGATTTTAATCTCCCTTATGCTATTATGAGGGTCATACTGACCCCCATGGAGTGAGGGAGGACATGTGGGGGGTTAGGCAGTGGCGAGGAGCACAGCTCCCTGACGCTTCAATTTTTACATATAAAAGGAGGGAGCCACGAGCCGGCAGCTCCCTCCTTGTAATAAACTAACTAACAAACGAACACCGACATTCGGTCTTTGTTTGTTCACTTGAAATTTCTATTCATTTATTTCATCTTTTTGACGAATGAATGGTCGAAATTCCCGTCTGAATGCCGAACTTGGCATGCGCGGGAATTTCACAGCGCTATCTAGTGTGGGCAGATGACGTGTCCCACAGGGAGTTCATCTACCCACAAAAAGATAGCGGCGCCCAGGCAGAAAATAAACATTAAATATAGGTAATATGGGGGGCTTAGGGGCGACCAGGGGGGCTATTAGATGTATTAGAGGCGGGAGGGTATTAAAAAAACAAAACAAAATAAAAATACGGAAACGGCCAAGGCAGTGTCGCTTTAAGAAGGCATGATGATTGGCTTAAACATTTCCTGGTCTTGGCACAACTCACTACTTAAACAGGTAACCCTGGAGAGTTACAGGATATGCAGGAAAAAAAGTAAGTTATTTTTGCATGTGTCGGTTTATTGCATTATGTATGTAATGTATTAGAACAAAAGATAGGGTCAATTCAATCCCAAATAGGGCCTTTAAACTACCCTTTACACTCTCAAGAGATGGACAGATTCTAACTTTTGTTAATGCTTGCACCCCAATTATTCATCCCATTGCTATGCTCTCCTCCCCCTCACCGGTCCCCCTGCTTGCTGAAGTCTCAACGTAGCTCTCTGGCACCTTGGGGAAAGCATCCAGCTCTTTTACCAGACTCAGCGTCTTCTTGCGGTTGAGACGCCTCATATTTCCAACCTCTCCCTGAGGCTTCAACACCAAGAAACTGCAAAGTGAATAAGTGCAAGGGACACAGGGAGAGATCTGTAAATGGAAAATGGAGACAGTTACCACACAGTTAGAAATAAATGCCTTAATAAGCATTACAAGGTTATCTTGCAGTGATATAAAATGTAAAATATTTAAGTTACAGCTGTTGCCCAATTATTTCCGTACTAACCTTTGTTGAACTATTAATTTCTAGCAATAGCCAATTACTAGAAGGTTGGCATAAAATAACATTTTCATGGCATTTTTTATTTCCACAAAAGGAATACAGTGTCTTTGTAAAGCTCATTACCAATTCTTTTCTGATGGCATATTTAGGTTCTGTGATTTGTTGAACTTTTGCATCTCTAAGGTTGTGTAAAACTGACAAAACATACCACCATTTTCTAACATTTTAGAGCAATACAGACTATAAACAAAGTAGTGAGATATGATGTCAGGAGGCTGGGAACACAGACTAAAAATGACAGAGAAAGTAGCGCTGAAAGATTAAATTTGTTTTCCTTATGCTGTAACATGAGTTAACAAATATTACTATATACAGGTTCCTGTCTTTGTTTTTGAGCCAGGAAAGAACAACATCTGCTGCAATAACACTGCAAAAACAGACATGGTTACTTTTGGATGCCATGGTTACATATACATTATAAACATATATAATCATTATAGTTAGGGTTTGGTGTACTTGCAAGCATGTGTCTCTGAGTAACAAATACAATGAAGCCTTAAAAAAAAAAAAAAAGTAATTCTCAAATCCCACAATTATTACCCATCCACCTCACACAATAAAAATCAATTATTTTACCAGGAGAAAAAAAAAAACCTGTAAATGAGGCAATACTATTCATTTTACATAGAATATGATTTTTTAGGTAAGAGCAGGCAGCATTAACACAACCCTAAAAAATGATAGGTGTCAGCTAAATAAACAATGGCTGACATGACAACCCCTAACTATATAATGAATACATACTACAAACGGATTAAAATTATTATTGGCATTTATGCTATAAATGAACTGTTAAATAAACAAATATAGCCTTAATATACTCCTCAGAGCATACATATTTTGCAGGCATTATCCAGATAGAAGCAGATCCCTTGGAGGGCAACAGGCAAAACAGAAAGCTGCTATAGGAGCAGTACATACCTTATAAAAATCAAATATATAGGGTCAAATTTCATACATTTCAAATTTGAATTTTAAATAAAATTCAATATAATTAAATTTTCCATAGGAAAAGAGCAATGTAAGTATTTGATTTTAAATTAATTTGAGTTACTCTGTGGTGTTGCTTTCTGAGTAAGTTATATAAGTGCAGTAGTAGCGAGATTTGGTACTGCAGATTTATGTGAACTACATTTCCCATAATCCTCAGCCAGCCTATTTAGTGTGCACTGAATGGCATGCAAGCTAAGGATACACAGTGTAAGCTGGACACACAGCATCATATACACTGTAGATAATAGAGAACATAAAGTATGAGTCACATACCGGCTCCGGTTCTCGGGGCCAGCCCCGATTTAATAAAAAGAGACGCTAGACGGCCACTCTGTAATCATAGCTTCCAGAAGCGTCACTTCCGGGCTCGTCAGCACAGCGGCAAGGAACCAGGTCACATGATCCCATGGATCCAGGTCACATGTTCACAGGTATCGGCGCCATGTTTAGTGATGGCAAATACCACACGTGGTATTAGAAGACAATATGGTCGTGATGGGATAGAATACCATTCACCTAATTAAAGATGCAGTATATGGGTTCGCGGAAACCACGTGACAGGTGAAGGGCTCCTCGCTGAAGAGAGGGTTATTCATTAAAACCCATAATTGTGGAGCACAGGCAAGAGCATTGAACATGTCAGGCCACAATAGCCAAGTTGGGAGAATTTTCCATTATATAGTTCTCTTCCAGCAATGCTGTGTTTCCCTATGTTGTCATTTTTCTGTTGCTTTAATAATGCAAATACAGGCACAGATAATTTCGGATACCATGGTTATATATATATTCATTTCTATACTTATTTTTTTTTTTTTTTTTTTAAACATTTAAGTTTATAGACTTGACCTAACTTGGAATTGTTTTATTAAAAGGTTACTCCATCCACCATGACTACTACGGCTTTTTGAAGATGTCATGGTGGTACGAGTCTGGATGTGCAGTGTTTCAGCTTGAAAACAGAGATATGTTGGAATGGTGTGAAGGGGGCAAGGTACAACCATGGCAGACGTGCCTTAGGCAGTGCAGTACTCTGGTCCGGGCTGCCTAATGCCAATTCTGTGCATATTTCACATCAACATTTGTCATCAACGCACACTGCACACTACTGACATACGTAAGCAGGCTTTGACTGGCCATCTCACCTGCCAGCCCATGCAGGGCAGCACCTGCCCTAAGAGGCACTACTGTCCTTTCATGGGCCGGACGAGAGATTCACAGGCTGGAGGGGAAAAATTGATCAGAACACGCTTTATTCGTGCTAGGCAGCCTCTGTCTTCTTGTGAGCGTTGATACACAGTGTAACAGAGCATTGTCATGGTAACCTGTGGCAACACTCTAAAAACCGGCGCTCGCAAGAGGCACAGACATGGTACACGCACGGTACAGACCAAATAACCAGCCAGCTTGACCCCCAGGGATCTCTGTGCAGCATGCTCCCTCTCCCACCTGCAAGGTAACAAGGGATAGGGGAAGTAAATGGTTAATAAATTTTATTATTAAATTAATCAAGCCACTATCCTACCCCCTATATACACATATACAGTACACCCCCTGCACCTAGACACTCTGTACCCCCCTTACATACACACAGAACACCTCCTGCATCTACACTCTCTGTTCTCCCTTTCATACATACAGTACACCCCCTGCACCTACACACTCTGTACCCCCTTAGATGCACCCGGTACACCCCCTGCACCTATACATACACTCTGTACCCCGATTTATACACACAGTACTGTCAGGGTATTTATATCGGCAGACATTTTGTGCTACGATAGAAATTAAAATGTATATTGTCAGAATCACTCTGAACAGAGCAGACTCCATTTTGTTATTTTCAAGCTAACACAAGACACAAGATTTGTATCCCTTCTGTAAAACTAACCACTTTGCCAGAAGCTAAGGAATGCTTAGTATATACAAACCAAATTGATAAGAAATGAGAACGGGGGATGGACAGACTGTCTAAATGCTAATGGAATATAATTAATTCTAAACCCAGACATTTGTGACAGACAGGGGCGGGCTGGGCCGGGGGGCAGGGAGGCAATTGCCCCCCAGGCCGCCCTAAATCCTTTTAAGACCGGCCGCGGCGGGCCGGCCCTTTAAATGCTGCAGCCGTCTGAGCGCTCTGTAAAGAGCCTCAGGCGGCTGCAGGACAGATTCTCCCCTCCTCTGTAGCATTGCTGAGCTCCTCTCTGGTCCGCGGTGCCCGGCTGGAGTGATGGGAAGGCGCACGCTCAATGTGCACTTCCTTTCAGTCCGG
Source organism: Pelobates fuscus (assembly GCF_036172605.1). NCBI lineage: Eukaryota > Metazoa > Chordata > Amphibia > Anura > Pelobatidae > Pelobates > Pelobates fuscus. Next base: position 174,117,699 of record NC_086319.1, read on the forward strand.
CCGGTTACAGGAAACAGAAACTCCTGTTCCGCGCTGAGTTTCTGTTTCCTGTAACCGGCCGGACTGACAGGAAGTGCACACTGAGCGTGCACCTTCCCATCAATGTGAACCGGGCACCGCGGACCAGAGAGGAGCTCGGCCACGCTACAGGGGAGGGGGTAAGAAGAAGGGAGGGGGGGGGGAGTAAGAAGAGAGGAGGGGGGGAGAGTAAGAAGGGGGGAGTTAGAAGAGGGGAGGGGGAGTAGGAAGAAGGGAGGGGGTAAGAAGAGGGGAGGGGAGAAGGGAGTAAGAAGAGGGGAGGGAGGGAGTAAGAAGAGGGTAGGGGGGAGTAAGAGGGGAGGGGGGAGTAAGGGGAGGGGCGGAGTAAGAGGAGGGGGGAGTAAGAAGAGGGGAGGCGGGGTGTAAGAAGGAGGGGAGAAAAGAAAAAGAGGGGGAGAGGAGTAAGAAGAGGGGGAGGGGGGTGTAAGAAGGAGGGGAGAAAAGAAAAAGAGGGGGGAGTAAGAAGAAGAGGAGGGAGTAAGAAAAAGAGGGGGGAGTAAGAATAAGAAGAGTGGAGAGTAAGACGAAGAAGGGGTAAGAAGAAGAGGGGGTAAGAAGAAGGAGGGGAGATGAGAAGAAGGGGGGAGTAAGAAGAAGAGGGGGTAAGAAGGGGGAGTAAGAAGAAGAGGGGGAAGTAAGAAGAAGAAGGAGGAGTAAGAAGAGGAGGGGGGAGTAAGAAGAAGAAGGGGGGTGTAAGAAGAAGGGGGTAAGAAGAAGAAGGGGGTAAGAAGAAGGGGTTAAGAAGAAGAAGAGGGGGTAAGAAGAAGAAGGGGGAGTAAGAAGAAGTAGGAGGGTTAAGAAGAAGAAGGGGGGAGTAAGAAGAACAAGAGGGGGTAAGAAGAAGGGGGAGTAATAAGAAGAAGGGGGTAAGAAGAACAAGGGGGGAGTAAGAAGAACAAGGGGGGAAGTAAGAAGAACACAGGGAGGAGGGGGGTAAGAAGAACACGGGGGGGGTGAGGAGAACACACAGAGGGAGGAGTGAGAAGAACACAGGGAGGGTGGAGGGGGGGATGAGAAGAGCACAGGGAGGGTGGGTGAGTGTGAGAAGAGACCGCTAGGGGAGGGTGGGGAGAGGAGAGACCACTAAGGGGCAGGGGAGAGCTCTAAGGGACAGCTCTATAGGACAGGGGGCAAGGCAAGGAGCTCTTTCACACTACACACACACACACACACAATGCATCCCTATACATACACAGAGACACACAATGCATCCCTATACATACACAGAAACAAAACATGCTTCCCTTACACACAGAGAAACACACAATGCATCTATTACACACACACACACACAATGCAACCCTTACACACAAAGACAATGCATCATTTGCACACATACACAGAAACATACAATGCAAACCCTTACACACACATGCAAACACACGCACTGTTTTTCTTACATATATACAGACACACACCTTGCATCCCTTATGCATACAAACACAGATTCACACAATGCATCCCTTACACACAACCAGAAACACATAATACATCCCTTATACACAAATACACACTGCTTCCACTACACACAAACACACTGCATCACCTGCACAAACTGGTATCCCTATACACTACATACAATAAGCACACATATTAGATCCATACAAAAACACATAACACATCCCCTACACACTCCACTCCCTGTGAGCGAACTCATGGGTGGGTGGAACATATAAGTTGCCTTATGAGTGGGCCTTATGGTTATACTCACCGTCAGGCCCTGGGGCCCAGACCTTGAGCTGTGTAAGAGGCCCCCAAAAAATGGAGCTGCTTCCAATTCTCCCAGAACATTACATTTTGTGACCACAGTTGCAAACAGCCTCCAGAGATCCTGTTCTACACCAGATCAGTGGAGCCAAACTGCAGCCCATCATCATCCTCATCTAATTGTAAGTAGGCAATCTAGTATATTATTAGTGACACTAATCTATAATTTACCTCACATTAAAGGGACACTATAGCTTAATGAAGTGGTTCTGGTGTCTATAGCTGGTCCCTGCAGGCTTTTTAATGTAAACACACACTGTGTGCAGCACTGGCGTTAGTTCATATGGCAGATCATATGGGTGGGGCATTGTAATGTCACATGGGTGGGCGGCAAATTTATATTTTGTCTAGGGCGGCAAAAATCCTTGCACCGGCTCTGATCCTGGGCAGGTGCACCAGTCTACTGGTGACCCACAGGAGGGGAATGCACTGATTGCACTGCACTCTCCTCCTGCCCAGACCCGTCTTGACCGCAGTGCAAGTGCCCTCTGCCCCTAATTTACAGTGGCTCACACTCACAACAAGCAGTGCCTGGAGCCCTGTGCAGAGACGGAAACAAAGAGGTTCTGCGGCAGCTGGCCGTCCTGCAAGCATTACATTAAACAGCTGTTCCCCATGCAGCCACAGGTGGCGTTGTGCTGGGAGACTGTGATTACTCTTCACTTCCTCCCAGCCTACAGAGCAGCGCATGGGGGAGAGAGAGGAGGAGGCATGATTTAATCTTACAATAAATCCTCTAAGCAAACTTTTATAAATTTGGGGGGATCAGCTCTGTTTCCACAGTTTATTGGTGTTTACTCTGATGTCTGTATTAATATTGAGGGATGTCTAAGTAGTAACGTCAGTGTGTGTCAGCAGGGCCAGCCGTTGGGGTGGGCAAGCTGTGCGGTCACGCAGGGTGCCATGACAACAGAGGCACCCGGCGGCCAACACAGCTCACAAGTTGGGTACACCAGCATATTTAATTGAAACGATTCGCTGGTGGTCCACTGGTGCGCACCAGCAGTAGGTGCAGTCAGATCATATCCTCTCCCTCGTGGTTCCGGCGCTCAGTTAGTGAGTCAGAGCACAGGCTCAGAGATTCTCAGCCTGTGCTCTGACAACATTGAAAGTCAGAGCCGTGAAGGAGCGGGTATGACAAAGAGCTACTGATTAGCATAACATCAATATCCGTTATAAAACCAGGAAAAGGTGGGCATGGATGGTGAACTGATTTGGTGGCGCAATGAGCCACTTGACTGGTTTTGCCCCCCAGGCCTAAGGCTGCCAGACATCCCCTGGTGACAGAGAAGGTTAAATAATTTAAAATTACTTTCGATATTGTATAACGTCCCATTGTAAGTTTAGGGGTCATATTTAGTTATAACTGTCATATTAGAAATTATAGCAGAATTGCCAGACACATAGTCTGAAGAAAGCCCAAAGAAACTCTTTGAACTGACAGAAAACTTAAATTATAAGTAACCATAAAGATAAGCTAAATGACGTCAAAATAGCCAACAGGAAAAGTTAACTCTTTCCTGGATATGAATGTTTAGCGGGATGAGACTGCCCTCTATAGACCAAATACTTAAATTGCTATCTGGAAGATAACCACACCTCCAGTTTTCTATTGGTCTATCACCTAGTGAATTTTCCCTTTAAAAAAGTTAAGACAAAGGGAAGAGAGGGAATGCAAAAGAAGCAAAGAAGCAAAGAGGTGAGCAGTCGGGGGGCAATGTAGAGAAATCCATGACAGATATCCACTCCAGGGCACTCAGAGTTCTTACACACCATCACACATCCATTCAGTTCCTGAGACTACCTACTGTTATCTGATGAAAATATCTACTCAACTGGTAATTATACTGGTTTCATTTAATTAATCTAAATTAATTAAAATGTTCTAATAGCATGATATATGACTGGATAAATCACGATCAGATTTCGATATTTAGAAATCTTAGTTACTAAAGAATATATAGTTATAATATTCTATTCTGCAGATAGAAAGGAATAATTATATATATATTAATGTGACATATCACATGTTAGCATATCGTGATATTTATCCAGGTGTATTGATTTGCTCTAAAATAAGATAAATTATCTGTTTAGGCAAGTTAAAATTCTGCTTATAGAACATGGTAGATTACTCTTATTGGATGGTTCCAGGAAATGACTAATGAGCTGGTTTAAATGCTATTTTATTTAAAATTACATGAGAATAGATCTTAATTACCTAGGAGGTCTAGCCAGCATTGAAAGGGTTATTCTAACTGTAAGCTAAAGTTTTATGGCCTTAAGCTGCAAGCTCTGTGTCTGTGTGTAAGTTTCACTTTCGTTTCTCTGTGAAACACCATCATAAATCATTGTTTGACAATTAAGACTGTATTAGCCATTGGAATATGTATTGCCATTTGTATTGCATACTCATGTTATACTGAATATTCATTGATTATTATCACGCATGTTACATATTATTATTATTTAATTTGTCACAATAAATTGTATCTATTTTTATAACAAATTGTGATTTTATTTATATGGAATACATTTCACTTACACGATAACGATCTTTGCGATCTGAGAATTGAAATAGTGGGCAATTCTCAACTGTTTACTATTATTATCACATAAATATCCCCACAGTACACCCCCTGCACCAACACACTTTGTACTACCTTAGATGCACACAGTAAACCCCCTTCACCACATTACATACACATAATACACCCCCTGCATCTACACACTCTGTACCCTTTTACATACACACAGTACAGCCTGTGCACCTACACACTCTCTACCCCTTTACATACACACAGTACACACCTACACTCTGTACCCCCTTACATACAAACATTACACCCACTGCACCTACACACTCTGTACTCCCTTACATACACACAGTACACCCCTTGCACCTACACAATCTGCACCTGCTTTCATACACATAGTGTACCCCCTTACATACACACAGTTCACCCCCGGTTTCCGCACGCTCTATAACCCCTTTACATACACATAGGATGCCCCCTGCACCTACATGCTCTATAATCCCCTTACATACACACCTACATGCTCTATACCCACTTATATACACACAGTACACAAAATCTATACACTCTAAACAAAAACTACAATCCTTGCACTCACACTCTCTATACCCCCTATAAACACACACACTACACCTCCTGCACTGACCTACACACTATACCCCTTGCACACACCACACCCCCTATGCATTCTCACACACTACTCTATGAACACACATTCTATACCCCTATGCACACTCTACATACACACACACTAAACCACCTATGCACACACTAAACCCCTATACACCCACTATACCCCCATGCACACACTGCCACACTTATACACACACATGTGCACTACAACCTCTATACGCATACGCACACTAAAGCTCCTAGATACACACAATGCAGCCATCTGCATCCCATAGAAACATGCAGTACAGCCCTCATGCACACCCCCTAGGCCCACACACTCTACAGGCCCTATAAACACACACACACTACAGCCCATAGCCACATATAGTATGCCAAAGACAGACCACTTTATACACAAACTACAAATAGTCTCCTATACACACATGCAATCGCACAAGCAACCTCCAAACACATACACCACAGGGAACACAACAAACTTTACCAGTCCTGTTCCACTTTTGTTCTCTCTGGTATCCCACTATTGAGGACACCAGAGATAAATCACTGTAAAATGCAGTGCATGTTTACATTACAAAAAAAACAGGACATTTACATCCAGAGCACTGGATGCTATGAAGGGGCATCACACTAAGAAACACACCAACTTTCTGGCTCCGCCCCTCAGATTGGGCTGCTCTGCCTTTAATTGCCCGGGCTGAATTTTTGTACCAGTCCAGCTCTGGACTTAACAGCTTCTCCCATGCAGGCAGAGCTTGCAAGAGAGAAACTCTTGCCTCCCCTACCATGCACACTAAGAGCAGCCCTAACCATGCCCTCCTCTATATTTTTAATTTCGCTCCCTCCTGCATTTGCGTAAAATGACGTAATCAGAGGATTCTTTATGACAAGACTTTGATTAGACCTTGGCTCAAATCCCAAGACTTCCGATTGGGGTGTGGCAGGACATTTGCCTGGCGCTGGCCAATGGTAAGTAAAAACTTGTTTTAGAAGTTTTTGGAAGTGACCTATAGAATAATGTCAATAGGACAGTATTCAATTCAGAACAAAAAACGGTTGGAGTAACCCCTTTTAAGAAACCCTCCAAGCACCCTAACAACTAGAATCAAGAGAGTGAGTAAGCGCTAAAAAACAATAAGGCTGCAACCCTTAAAGGGAATCCCTCAAAAACCCTTCCAATACAACAAAGATAAAAACAAATATAAAGGTTGCGCCAAAATAGACCAATAAAATATAATATAAAATATAATAGGATGGGATTTAAATATAAAAGTCTTAGCAGGACAGATCTTCTTTAGATCAGATAGTCTTTAAAGTGCTTGTATGGGAATAAAAAAAATGTATTACTCCCTGGAGAGGAGGTGATATAAAAAACATTCTTGGGAGAACTGAAATGGAATGGGTGTATAAGCTTCAGACCCTCATACCCCATGGTTTAAATGCTGACTTTGATTTATTAATTTTTTTGTAATTCAACTGTACTCTTCTTTATGTGCTTTATATGGTGTTACAAATCGCTATTTGTAACTGGCCCTTTAAATGAGAAATTGCCCTGCTTCCCGGGATTGTGGAGAAGCATGTTTGCCAGCCTCCTGCCTCATGACTATGGCCCCTGGAAGATTGTGCCCCTGAAAACTTATTGTGGCGAAACCAGCTTCGCCACTGTGAACTGGAGAGGCCTGGTTGCTAGCCTCCTGCCCGCTGACTATGGCCCCTGGACATGTTGCACTTTAAAAACTATATTTGGGCATGTAATAATTTATATTGCTGCTACTGGCCCTTTGAAATCAGCAATGGACATTTTGGGACTACTGTCCCTTTAAGACTGTGAAGCATATTCTATTGTACTGCCTGTATATTGTATATGTATTCATGTGTTAAGTTTAACCTGGGTGATATGTATGCAGCATTCATCTGATTGTTCGGTAGAATCACTCCATTCATTATATTGAGTGAAACTACCGAACAACCAGACCACCCAGGAATAAGTGTGCCTCCAATTACCGTTTGCAACAATGTTGCAAACAGGTAATTGGCAATCCATGTAATGTATTCTTTGTCCTCTGGGTGGCCGCCATTCGGGAAACAAACACGTGGCGGCGGCCATCTTAAACTACCGAACAGCGGTGTTTTGCCGTCGAGTGTCTGGAACTGAAATCGGACACTTGACTAGGCAAACACCGCTGAGACCTCCATACTCCCAGAAATTCGTATAGAAACTACCGAATGACCCGCCGTTCGGTAGAAAGAAACATACGAACTAGGGGATTCATGCGAATCCCCCTTAGTCTCTATAACCCAAGTAATTCGTCTGTTTCATTCACTTGTTTGTGACCGACCGCAGGGCCAAAATGCATGGAACTGTTTTCGGATACTTTACCCATGCGGTCGGTCAAATCTTTGGAACCTCATATCTCCCGAACCATTCATCCGAATGACCTGATTCTTGAATATGTTGTCCCCCTGAATAAGGGCTATCAGGGGATACCTGTTTTGGAGGTGTAGCATATGTATTTGGGGTACATCCAGGAATTGGGGAAAAAGGTGTACGGTATAATTATGTTAAGTGCTAATCTAAGGGGAGGAAATGTGTGGGAGGTACATCCATGTGATTGGTTAAATTCATCCTCCCCCTGGGAGTGTCCTGTATGTACTTGGTTGTAATAAAAGCCAGACTGGGTGTCCCAGTCCAGAGTTCTTGCTTAACCCTCAAAGCGATGTGTCGTCTCGGTCTTTGGGGGAATGGGATTGTATGCTGACTGCCAAGAGTGTAAGCCGATGTCGGCTTTTCTTGTTCAGCTGTTCCAGTGTTCGTGTGGTTCCAGTCGGGAGAATGGTGTTTGCAGTAGCTGCCTGTGCATCTGGAAAGGGGATTATCGCCTAAACTGGGTTTTATCCTCTTGTAAGTGAAACGGTCCGTTACAATTGGTGGCAAGCGGCGGGATCGTTCCTACAACCAGAGGGACAGCTACAGACAACACCATTTCTGGATTACAAATTGAGGGCAACGCTAGTATCCGTACAGCGACCCTATCTACAAAGGAAATCAGGAAAATGGAAGGAGACAGAGTCGCAGCTGCTGCAGCACCTCCGAGGGAGGAGGAGGAATCCGAGTTTGCCAGGGAATATAGGAGCAGGATGGCTCTATTCTCACCAGGCCGAGCGGAGCGGATGGCAGACCGGGTCTACAACGATGTACAGGCGTACCTCATGCTGCGAACGACGCAGAGGAACCAACAAGCTGCGGGATTGTTCCCACAGCCAGAAGGACAGCTACAGAACACCAATTCCTTGGAGTTACAAATTGAGGGCAACGTTAGCACTCGTGCAGCGCCCCTGGCAGCAGAGGTATCCAGCGACTTGGAGCAGACAAGTATGGAAGGCTCTGACGCTGAAGATGATTTTATGGCCAAGGTGAGGCAGCAAGTGGCCCAGTATGGGGGTTATATATCCATGGACACATTCCAGGGGATCTGGAACCAGGTCATGGCTGAGCAAAACTCAAAGATGGACGAAGAGTATGATGAGCAGGAAGAGTGGTACAGCAGCAGAGTAGAGGCTGCATCCGAGGAGGTTAGCCGCCCCCCCCTGAGGCGGCAAGAAGAACCCGAAGTAGGGGTCCTCATAGATTGGTCCTGTGAGGAACCACAACAGGCAGGTGGAGATGGGACCGAGGTCTCTCTACCAGCCCTACAGGGATGCTGGGCAGTCGGCCCAGATCCCCAGCGGCAGTGTGTAACCCAGGGAGCTGATGGTGTCGTCCATCCTCCCCAGCGGCAGAGTAAGTCCCAGGGAGCTAAAGGTGTCGTCCTTCCTCCCCAGCGGCAGATTGTATCACAGGGAGCTGAAGGTGTCGTCCTTCCTCCCCAGCGGCAGATTGTATCTCAGGGAGCTGAAGGTGCCGTCCTTCCTCCCCAGCGGCAGTGTGTGTCCCAGGGAGATGAAGGTGTCGTCCTTCCTCCCCAGCGGCAGGCTGAGTTACAGGGGGCAGAGGTTGTTGTTCCTGCCCCCCAGCAGAAAAGTGATATGCCAGGAAGGCAGTGTGAAGTAAAGGGAGAGGAGAGCAGTGTCCTCCCTCCCCAGCGGCAGGGTGTGGCTCAGGGAGCTGATGGTGTCGTCCTTCCTCCCCAGCGGCAGTGTGTACCCCAGGGAGCAGAAGGTGCCATCCTTTCTCCCCAGCGGCAGTTTGCCATCCAGAGAGAGGAACTTGTTACACCCTCTCTCCCACGGCAACCTAACCCACCAAGGGGAGATGTTAAGCCCCACAACTGTGCAGATGGGACCGTAGTCTCTGCACTTACAGCACAAGGGATAGGGACGGTCGGTCCTGTTCCCCAGCCTCAGTGTGATGGATCCAAAGGGGAGACAGTCGGTCTCCCCCTCCGGCAGTCGAGCTGTGCACCTAAAGGGGAGACAGCCAGTCTCCAGCAACCAGGCGCCCACCAGACTACTCCCGTGGTAGTGCTGGCAACCGGACAGAGTACCGCTGGTCTCTGCCCCCTCAGCAACCCACCAAGGCAGCCTACCCGTCTCCCACCCAGGAGTGGTGAAACACCAGAACTTGGACAAAATTCTTCCTCACCCAGATGTAGTAACCGGTTAGTGTGGGTGGGCTGCTCTGTTATTTCTGTTTTGTGGGTGGGTTGCTGGACTAACCAGGGCACTGACCGGCAGAAAGTCAGGTACCCTGTTAGTCTAATTGGCAAAGGGGAGAAATGTGGCGAAACCAGCTTCGCCACTGTGAACTGGAGAGGCCTGGTTGCTAGCCTCCTGCCCGCTGACTATGACCCCTGGACATGTTGCACTTTAAAAACTATATTTGGGCATGTAATAATTTATATTGCTGCTACTGGCCCTTTGAAATCAGCAATGGACATTTTGGGACTACTGTCCCTTTAAGACTGTGAAGCATATTCTATTGTACTGCCTGTATATTGTATATGTATTCATGTGTTAAGTTTAACCTGGGTGATATGTATGCAGCATTCATCTGATTGTTCGGTAGAATCACTCCATTCATTATATTGAGTGAAACTACCGAACAACCAGACCACCCAGGAATAAGTGTGCCTCCAATTACCGTTTGCAACAATGTTGCAAACAGGTAATTGGCAATCCATGTAATGTATTCTTTGTCCTCTGGGTGGCCGCCATTCGGGAAACAAACACGTGGCGGCGGCCATCTTAAACTACCGAACAGCGGTGTTTTGCCGTCGAGTGTCTGGAACTGAAATCGGACACTTGACTAGGCAAACACCGCTGAGACCTCCATACTCCCAGAAATTCGTATAGAAACTACCGAATGACCCGCCGTTCGGTAGAAAGAAACATACGAACTAGGGGATTCATGCGAATCCCCCTTAGTCTCTATAACCCAAGTAATTCGTCTGTTTCATTCACTTGTTTGTGACCGACCGCAGGGCCAAAATGCATGGAACTGTTTTCGGATACTTTACCCATGCGGTCGGTCAAATCTTTGGAACCTCATATCTCCCGAACCATTCATCCGAATGACCTGATTCTTGAATATGTTGTCCCCCTGAATAAGGGCTATCAGGGGATACCTGTTTTGGAGGTGTAGCATATGTATTTGGGGTACATCCAGGAATTGGGGAAAAAGGTGTACGGTATAATTATGTTAAGTGCTAATCTAAGGGGAGGAAATGTGTGGGAGGTACATCCATGTGATTGGTTAAATTCATCCTCCCCCTGGGAGTGTCCTGTATGTACTTGGTTGTAATAAAAGCCAGACTGGGTGTCCCAGTCCAGAGTTCTTGCTTAACCCTCAAAGCGATGTGTCGTCTCGGTCTTTGGGGGAATGGGATTGTATGCTGACTGCCAAGAGTGTAAGCCGATGTCGGCTTTTCTTGTTCAGCTGTTCCAGTGTTCGTGTGGTTCCAGTCGGGAGAATGGTGTTTGCAGTAGCTGCCTGTGCATCTGGAAAGGGGATTATCGCCTAAACTGGGTTTTATCCTCTTGTAAGTGAAACGGTCCGTTACACTTATTAACATTTATTGGGTGTGTATGGCCCTTTAAGAACCGTCTGGGGACATATTGTGACTTTGCTGAACAATGTCCCTTTAAGACTATGTCCCCAGACCTGTAAAATAACTTGCCCCTGGCTTTCTCCCACTTGGTTCAGTAAATAGGGCTTACTGAACCAAGTACCACACAGGCGGACCACCCAGAAGTTAAAGTATGCAGGCAATTTACCTCCCAGGCTGTGAGGTTACTGCAGGTTAATTGCCGAGCGCTGGGTGGCCGCCATTCGGCAGCCGAACACGTGGCGGCGGCCATTTTAGTCATTCGAATGCGGTCAGCGGTGTATGCTAAAGATTCTGTGGAACTAAAATCGGCTACACATTCTGCCGAACACCGCTGACCCTTACCTTCTTCCATACTGAACTTGCAGCTCCAGAGACTAAGTCCCGTTCGAAATGGGACTTAGTCGTTTTTTCGCATGAAATTGACCGACCGCACAGCCCAAATCTATGGAACTGTTTTGGGCAGGAAATTGTGCTTGCGGTCGGTCATAAAGGGACTTCCAGCTAACTTTTGATCCACTGGAGGGATTTGGCTGATTTTTGGAAGTGTTTATGTTTGATGTATGCTGAGTCTGAATATGTAACTTATATTGAAATTGAATGTATGGTTTTAAAGTTACAGTGTGTATGTGAAAACTGTATTTTTATTTTATGTAATAATTGGTTTAACTGTTTATCTGAGGGGAGGGAACCTGTGGGCTGTACTATGCTGTTATTGGTTAATTTCATCCTCCCCCTGGGAGTGTCCTGTGTGTACCTTATCCTAATAAAAAGCAGGCTGGGTGTTCCAGTCCTCAGACCTCTTCTGACCCTCAATACGTAGCCTTGTCTCGTTATTGGAGGGAACTGCTATATCACACTGGGGATTGCTATGCGCTGCATATTCCCCTGAGCTCTTAATCACTTAGCTCTTGTAAGAGCTTGTTCCGGATACGCTCTCCTGGAGGAGAGGTCTTCCCCACACGGTCCTGGAGGACAGAAGCCGATCCAGGGTGGAAGGAAGACGGCGCGGCTCCAGTTAAGCTACGGCGGTTGTGGAGCCTGCAGTGGTTGTGGTGTCGTCTGCAGTGCTTGGAGTCCTCTGAGAGCGCTAGGAGCATCCATCAACGGAGGGTACTCGGTCGGAGTACACGGAGCTCCATTACATTGGTGGCAGCGGTGGGATGGCGTCCTAGTGCGAGGAGAAGCAGCTCAGAGACACTGGTAACGTTTGGAGTTACAATTGAGGGCAACGCTAGCCATTGGCCAGCGCCCCTGGCTACAACAGGATGGAATCAGCTGGTTTGCGGACAGCGTTCCATGATGAGGAGGAGAAGGAGGCCGCAGATTACAGGGATGCAGCCAGAAGGGAACTCTGGTACGATGCCCTGAAAGATGCCCAGTGGCGGCGAGGTGAGAGGCTCCCCAGTGATGAGCAGCGGCTACAGAAGCGTGTGGCAATGCGAATGGGTCTATTGGGAGAGCAACCCCTAGATGAGTGGGTGGCAAGACTGGAGACCCTGGTATGGCGAGAGATCGGGCTAGACAACACATACCAGGCCCTCTGGTGGCATACCATCCGACTTACCCCCTGGACAGCCGAGCACGACTTACCGGAGGGGGATGATTACGATGGTCCTGGCCTACTTCAGGATGCCATGGCGGAGGAGCTTGATTTCGGCAGCACAGAGGAGTTTAGGTTTTGGGACATCTACGATTACCGGATGGGCATGTATGTCTGGGCTGACGAACGCGAGGTGAGAGAAGACATGACCCACCTGGTAACAAGGGAGTGGGAGCTGGAGCAAGACTACCTACACCTGCTCAGCTCCGTGCAGCCCCAACCTACCCGACAAGCAGAACCAGGTCTAGAGCCCTTCAGCTGGAAGGATATCGTAGAGGTTTACTGGGAAGATCCCCAACCCCAGAGTGAGTGTCAGGGAGCCGAAGGTGCCGTCCTTCCCCCCCAGCAGCAGTGTGTCCTACAGAGAGCAGAGACAGTTGGTCCCTCTCTACAGCAACAGGACAATGGTAAGGGAGTGGAGACAGGCGGTCTCCCTCTCCAGCGGCAGTGTGTACCCCAGGGGGCCAAAGGTGCCGTCCTTCCCCCCCAGCAGCAGTGTGTCCTACAGAGAGCAGAGACAGTTGGTCCCTCTCTACAGCAACAGGACAATGGTAAGGGAGTGGAGACAGGCGGTCTCCCTCTCCAGCGGCAGTGTGTACCCCAGGGGGCCGAAGGTGCCGACCTTCCCCCCCAGCAGCAGTGTGTCCTACAGAGAGCAGAGACAGTTGGTCCCTCTCTACAGCAACAGGACAATGTTACGGGAGTGGAGACAGGCGGTCTCCCTCTCCAGCGGCAGCCTGTGTTTCCGGGAAAGGAGCACAGCACCCCCTCTCCCCAGCGGCAGCTTACCCTAACAAGGGGAGACACCAATCCCCCAGACGGCGCAGATGGGACCGTGGTCTCTGTGCCTGACCTCCAGGGATGCTGGACAACCTGTCCAGATCCCCAACTGCTCTCACCTGGACAACAGGAGGAGGGGGTAAGTACAAATTCCCCTCCCCAGCTAACTCCTAGCGTGGCACCAGGGTTAACAGAGGCGATGTTAACCCCTACTGACGTCCATGTTCCCTTGGCTACTGAGCCGGACTATGGTCTCAGTACCCCAGCAGACGAGCTGGCAGCTGGGCAGAGTGCAGTCGGCCTCTGCCCTACCTTTGTCCCTGGTCCAGAGCCTGATGTCCCGCAGGCTACCCCAGCAGAAGAGCTGGCAGCTGGGCAGAGTGCAGTCGGCCTCTGCCCTACCTTTGTCCCTGGTCCAGAGCCTGATGTCCTGCAGGCTACCCCAGCAGAAGAGCTGGCAGCTGGGCAGAGTGCAGTCGGCCTCTGCCCTACCTTTGTCCCTGGTCCAGAGCCTGATGTCCTGCAGGCTATCCCAGCAGAAGAGCTGGCAGCAGGGCAGAGTACAGTCGGCCTCTGCCCTCCCGCAAGTCCCCACAGCATGTTACCACATCACCACAGCAAAATACCCAGGTGCAGTAATTGTGTCTTGTGGGTGGGTCACCCTTGTACCTGTTTGTTGTGGGTGGGCTACTCTGGCATTTGGTTATTGTGGGTTGGTGGATCGACTAACGGAGGCACTGACCGACAGAAGGTCAGGTGCCTGGTTAGTCTTCCCCCCAAAGGGGAGATGTGTTACAAATCGCTATTTGTAACTGGCCCTTTAAATGAGAAATTGCCCTGCTTCCCGGGATTGTGGAGAAGCATGTTTGCCAGCCTCCTGCCTCATGACTATGGCCCCTGGAAGATTGTGCCCCTGAAAACTTATTAACATTTATTGGGTGTGTATGGCCCTTTAAGAACCGTCTGGGGACATATTGTGACTTTGCTGAACAATGTCCCTTTAAGACTATGTCCCCAGACCTGTAAAATAACTTGCCCCTGGCTTTCTCCCACTTGGTTCAGTAAATAGGGCTTACTGAACCAAGTACCACACAGGCGGACCACCCAGAAGTTAAAGTATGCAGGCAATTTACCTCCCAGGCTGTGAGGTTACTGCAGGTTAATTGCCGAGCGCTGGGTGGCCGCCATTCGGCAGCCGAACACGTGGCGGCAGCCATTTTAGTCATTCGAATGCGGTCAGCGGTGTATGCTAAAGATTCTGTGGAACTAAAATCGGCTACACATTCTGCCGAACACCGCTGACCCTTACCTTCTTCCATACTGAACTTGCAGCTCCAGAGACTAAGTCCCGTTCGAAATGGGACTTAGTCGTTTTTTCGCATGAAATTGACCGACCGCACAGCCCAAATCTATGGAACTGTTTTGGGCAGGAAATTGTGCTTGCGGTCGGTCATAAAGGGACTTCCAGCTAACTTTTGATCCACTGGAGGGATTTGGCTGATTTTTGGAAGTGTTTATGTTTGATGTATGCTGAGTCTGAATATGTAACTTTTATTGAAATTGAATGTATGGTTTTAAAGTTACAGTGTGTATGTGAAAACTGTATTTTTATTGTATGTAATAATTGGTTTAACTGTTTATCTGAGGGGAGGGAACCTGTGGGCTGTACTATGCTGTTATTGGTTAATTTCATCCTCCCCCTGGGAGTGTCCTGTGTGTACTTTATCCTAATAAAAAGCAGGCTGGGTGTTCCAGTCCTCAGACCTCTTCTGACCCTCAATACGTAGCCTTGTCTCGTTATTGGAGGGAACTGCTATATCACACTGGGGATTGCTATGCGCTGCATATTCCCCTGAGCTCTTAATCACTTAGCTCTTGTAAGAGCTTGTTCCGGATACGCTCTCCTGGAGGAGAGGTCTTCCCCACATGTTCCTGAATGCTGGAAGGAAGACGGCGCGGCTCCAGTTAAGCTACGGCGGTTGTGGAGCCTGCGGTGGTTGTGGTGTCGTCTGCAGTGCTTGGAGTCCTCTGAGAGCGCTAGGAGCATCCATCAACGGAGGGTACTCGGTCGGAGTACACGGAGCTCCGTTACATATGGTATCTATGTTTTATTATCTATGTTTTATATAAAGTTATGACTTTAATAAGTCATTGTAAGTTCAACTTTTAAATACCACCATTATTAATTTTCCACTATTTATCTCTCCTTCCCCCTTAATATATGTGCCTCTTTCTATTAGGCATGTGCCTCACTATACAAGTGTCCAAACGTCGGCACCCTAATCTGTACCTCCGCTAATTTTATTCCCCTGCCGTCAGCCACGGCTCACTCACCGCCCCTTACCCGCCCATCCATTCATTCACTGGCCGCATCTACTTGTTAGGCACGCCCCCTTTCATACGTCGGGCGCAGTACCGTGCGTGCCGACGCACACAACCTTCCGTGGAGGGACGCACGCGTCACATATATCTACATTTCCCATATCCCAATGCGGTGTCACGAAAGTCACGTGACCGCATAAAACTACCAAAATCTAACAAAAAAAATGCTTGTTTTTAAAATCTAATCTCAGCATTAAGTTATATTCAATGTATATTTATCAGATTCAATATATAAAATGTTTTCTTTTCTTTTATCTATTACTGTATTTCCATTGGCTGCCCTTAGTTTTCGCAGCAATTTTAAACAACTGTACCTTTATTATAACTTACCTTGCCAGGTATCATGTCTTATTCCATATTGAAGAAGCCTTGTTGGCAGAACACATTTGAGGATATTTATACTGTGTATTTTATTTCATTAAAGATTTTTTGGTCACCTTTTATTGTGCCAATTATCTTTTAATACACTTTAGATATTTTTATCATTTTTACTTGCCATTTTATCATTCTGGACTCCAAGTAATACTGAGGTGGGGATCATACCACCAACGCTGTTGTCAAGGAGCAGTTTGTCTGCTCCACTCTTGTGAGTACCATTTTATGTATTTTATTTACACTGTTTTACCCAGTGAGCACTATTGGTCGTCTCTCTCTGTTTTCTTTGAGTGTTGAACATACCTTTGCAAGAAGAAGCCTGCACCATATCCCATAAGCGGGGATTATACCGCAGTACACTTTTCATACTGGAGCTAGCTATAGCTCTAATACATGTGAGTGCATTACCATCTTTTTTATTATCTGTTGTACCATATCGGACATACTACACTATTTGGCTTTTTATCTGTTTTATCTTTTCATAATACCGGATCCCCTTGGGGAAGGACAGCGAGGACATTGTTCCTGAACAAGCACTTTAAAGACTATCTGATCTAAAGAAGATCTGTCTAGCTAAGATTTTTATATTTAAATCCCATCCTATTATATTTTATATTATATTTTATTGGTCTATTTTGGCGCAACCTTTCTTTGTTTTTAAGCTTAACAACTAGAGCCGCTGTAGTGGTTATGAGGCCAGGAGTGCCATGGTGCTCTCACAGAGAAATCTGTCAAACATTAGTATCGGTTGACACTTATCTGTGTCCCCCTACGAGTCCACACCTCATTGGTCTCCTCTTAGCAAGAGAAGACAGATGTCTGTTTGGGCAATAGATCCACCCACTCTTACATCCACACAGATAATGTGGAAGTTCACTTCTATGTGATCAAATGCAATTCTGTCCATCCTGCATGACAATGATAGGGTGGGAGAGCTGTGATAACCCAGAGGAATTTCCAAGGACTGGCCTAATATTGTTTGTGAGCTTTAGGCTCCACTAATACTTTGACAAAGCCTGTATCTAATTTTTGTTAATTCACAAATGTAATTACAAATGTCTTGTATTGTTTAAACCCAATGTCATATTATATGCCATACTGGAATTCTTTGCATTTGTTTTAACATGCATTAATAAAATTAAATGGGTTAAAAAAAAATATTTGGTTTTAAAACAAACAAGCCTAAATTCAATATTTATTGCTCCCATTCACACCTATAGAGTAAAGGGAGAGTAATATATACATTTGGACTAATGTATTTCCAAAACCTTCGACGCAAGCTGCTATAAAAAGAAACCAAAGGTTATCCAGTCTCCCTGTAAAATGGGTGTATCACCCTATGTGGTAAGCACATCAAGGTGAAAGAAAGCTCACCAGTACTGCCCACACAGAGAGAACTGTTGAAGGTTTTTCATAGAGCACAATTGCCTGGATCAGCATAGTGCAGCCTCAAGAGACATTTTCTTGGTGTCCCTAGAGGTGGATCTTCACTGAGGAAGAAACATTGGATGGCAGGAAACTGGCCCAAAATTTGGACTAACTTGTAAAATTTGGCACAGTTGACAGGTTAAACTTTCACCCTTAAACCTATGTCTAGCTCGCTCTCGTCTTATTGTTGGGTTCTGTAATACAGTCATGCAGTTCACACATTACTTTAAATATCTATTATTGTAAAGCTCTGATACACAGACAGTACTTTGCTGTGTATTATTAAATTCAGAGCCATTTGGTGCAGAGTATTTAAATAAACTGCGCACAATATATTAAATCCCAAAAAAGTTGGGAGCTTTTGATTTAGGTATTTGCATATCTCTACTTTTATACATAACGGGGAACATTTTCTTAGAGAACTGAAACGTCGACCACTTTATATTGTGACAGAGTGTTGGGGATGGTGGTCAGGGGTATATGTCTGGCACCCAGACTTTTGCGCAGCCACTATCCTGACATGTGGTTAAAGGACCACTATAGTGCCAGGAAAACATACTAGTTTTCCTGGCACTATAGTGCCCTGAGGATGCCCCCACCCTCAGGGACTCCCTCCCGCCGGGCTGGATGGTGAGGAAGGGGTTAAAACGTACCTTTACTCCAGCGCCGGGCGGGGAGCTCTCCTCTTCCTCTCCGCCTCCGATCCTCCCTTTCGGCTGAATGCGCATGCGCGGCAAGAGCTGCGCGCACATTCAGCCGGTCTCATAGGAAAGCATTTACAATGCTTTCCTATGGACGCTTGCGTGCTCTCACTGTGATTTTCACAGTGAGAATCACGCAAGCGCCTCTAGCGGCTGTCAGTGAGACAGCCACTAGAGGATTTGAGGGCTGGATTAACCCATTTATAAACATAGCAGTTTCGCTGAAACTGCTATGTTTATAAAAAAAAAAAAGGGTTAATCCTAGAGGGACCTGGCACCCAGACCACTTCATTAAGCTGAAGTGGTCTGGGTGCCTAGAGTGGTCCTTTAAGCACATGCAGCCCCAGTGAAAGTCAAGTTTAACCCCTTAAGGACCGGACTGTTTTTGCGATGTTGTACATTTGCGACCAGGCAACTTTTTACACTTTTGTGGTGTTTGTGTTTAGCTGTAATTTTCCGCTCTCTCATTTACTGTTCCCATACAAATTATATATTGTTTTTTTCAGGACAAAAGGGGCTTTCTTTACATACCATTATTTATATAATCTCATGTAATTTAATTTAAAAATGAAAAAATATGATGAAAAATTGAAAAAAATACATGTTTTTTGACTTTTATGTGAAAAATCTTTTACTCATCTACAAAAGCGAATGAAAAAAACGGCTAAATAGATTCAAAATTTTGTCCTGAGTTTAAAAATACCCAGTGTTTACATGCTTTTTGCTATTTTTTTGCATGTTATAGGGCAGTGATGGCGAACCTATGGCACGCGTGCCACAGGTGGCACGCCGGGCCCTCTCTGTGGGCACGCGGCCACAGGTCCGCCATCACTGCAGAGTAGGCACCTGCCTGCCCGAAACGGCAGGCGCCTACTCTGCTTCCGGTTCGGGAGGCAGGGGGAGGGATCTGTGATGCTGATCCCCTGTCCTCCCGCGCGATGCTGTGTGGAGCGTTGCCGAGCGTTACCATGGCAACGCTCCACACAGCATCGCGCGGGAGGACAGGGGATCAGCATCAGAGATCCCTCCCCTGCCTCCCGAACCGGAAGCACTGCCTGCCACCACCGGACCACCAGGGATGACGGTACCACCACCGGACCACCAGGGATGGCTGTGTCCCCCCCCCCCCCACTTCATTAAAGGTAAGAAGTAGGGAGGGGGGGATACTGACACACAGCACCCCTACCCCCCCAGAAGTACCCTTACACCCCAGCACCACCCCTAGCCCCCACAGCACCCCCCCCCAGAAGTACCCTTACCCCCCACAGCACCCCCCCAGAAGTACCCTTACCCCCCACAGCACCACCCCTACCCCCCCAGCAATACCCCTACCCCCCCTCAGCAGTACCCCTACCCCCCCTCAGCAGTACCCCTACCCCCCCTCAGCAGTACCCCTACCCCCTCTCAGCAGTACCCCTACCCCCCTCAGCAGTACCCCTACCCCCATCAGCAGTACCCCTACCCCCATCAGCAGTACCCCTACCACCCCCAGCACCACCTCTACCCCCCACAGCACCCCCCCAGCAGCACCCTACCCCCCCAGAAGTACCCTTACCCCCCACAGCACCACCCCTATCTCCCCAGCACCACCCCTACCCCCCACAGCACCACCCCCCCCCAGCAGCACCCTACCCCCCACAGCACCACCCCTACCCCCCAGCAGCACCCCCCCCCAGCAGCACCCTACCCCCCACAGCACCACCCCCCAGCAGCACCCTACCCCCCACAGCACCACCCCTATCTCCCCAGCACCACCCCTACCCCCCACAGCACCACCCCACCCCCCCCAGCAGCACCCTACCCCCCAGAAGTACCCTTACCCCCCACAGCACCCCCCCAGCAGCACCCTACCCCCCAGAAGTACCCTTACCCCCCACAGCACCACCCCTATCTCCCCAGCACCACCCCTACCCCCCACAGCACCACCCCACCCCCCAGCAGTACCCCTACCACCCCAGCAGTACCCCTACACCCCCCCACACAGTACCCCTACCCACACACAGTACCCCTATACCCCCCAGCAGTACCCCTACCCCCCCACGCAGTACCCCTACCCCTCAGCAGTACCCCTACCCCCCACGCAGAACCCCTACCCCCCACGCAGAACCCCTACCCCCCACGCAGTATCCCTACCCCCCACAGCACCCCTACCCCCCACACACAGTATCCCTACCCCCCACACACAGTATCCCTACCCCCCACAGCAGTACCCCTACCCCCCAGCAGTACCCCTCTCACACACACATACAGCACCCCTACCCCACGCACAGCACCCGTCTCACACACACATACAGCACCCCTCTCACACACACACAGCACCCCCCTCACACACACACACAGCACCCCCCAAACACACACACAGCACCCCCCCAAACACACACACAGCACCCCCCCAAACACACACACAGCAACCCCCCAAACACACACACAGCAACCCCCCAAACACACACACAGCAACCTACCCCCCAGAAGTACCCTTACCCCCCACAGCACCACCCCTACCCCCCACAGCACCCCCCCAGCAGCACCCTACCCCCCAGAAGTACCCTTACCCCCCACAGCACCACCCCTATCTCCCCAGCACCACCCCTACCCCCCACAGCACTACCCCACCCCCCCAGCAGTACCCCTACCACCCCAGCAGTACCCCTACCCACACACAGTACCCCTATACCCCCCCAGCAGTACCCCTACCCCCCACGCAGTACCCCTACCCCTCAGCAGTACCCCTACCCCCCCACGCAGTACCCCTACCCCCCACGCAGTACCCCTACTTCCCAGCAGTACCACTACCCCCCACACACAGTACCCCTACCCCCCCACAGTACCCCTACCCCCCACAGTATCCCTACCTCCCACAGCAGTACCCATACCCCGCCAGCAGTATCCCTACCCCCCACACAGTACCCCTACCCCCCACACAGCACAGCACCCCCCTCACACACACATACAGCACCCCTACCCCACGCACAGCACCCGTCTCACACACACACACAGCACCCCCCTCACACACACACACACAGCACCCCCCTCACACACACACACACAGCACCACCCCAAACACACACACACAGCACCCCCCCAAACACACACACAGCACCCCCCCAAACACACACAGCACCCCCCAAACACACACACAGCACCCCCCAAACACACACACAGCACCCCCCCAAACACACACACAGCAACCCCCCAAACACACACACAGCACCCCCCCAAACACACACACAGCACCCCCCCAAACACACACACAGCAACCCCCCAAACACACACACAGCACCCCCCCAAACACACACACAGCAACCCCCCAAACACACACACAACAACCCCCCAAACACACACACAACAACCCCCCAAACACACACACACAACAACCCCCCAAACACACACACAGCACCCCCCCACTTACACAGCACCCCCACACACTTACACAGCACCCCTCATACACTTACACAGCACCCCTCATACACTTACACAGCACCCCTCATACACTTACACAGCACCCCTCATACACACACACAGCACCCCTCATACACACACACAGCACCCCTCATACACACACACAGCACCCCTCATACACACACACAGCACCCCTCATACACACACACAGCACCCCTCATACACACACACAGCACCCCTCATACACTTACACAGCACCCCTCATACACACACAGCACCCCTCATACACACACAGCACCCCTCATACACACACAACACACACAGCACCCCTCACATACAACACACACACACGCACCCCCACACACACACACACACACACACACGCACCCCCCCCCCACACACACACGCACCCCCCCCCCACACGCACCCCCCCCCCACACACACACGCACCCCCCCCCCCCACACACACGCACCCCCCCCCCCACACACACACACACGCACCCCCCCTCCACACACACGCAATTGCCGTGTTGGCACTTTAAGGAAAAAAAAGTTGGCATGTATTGCGGTTTGGGCACTCGGGCTCAAAAAGGTTCGCCATCACTGTTATAGGGCTATAAGTACAAGTAGGATATTGCGGTTTCAAAACATACATTTTTAAAATGTATCAATAGTGACATTGTAACACTATTATCTGTCATAAATCGCTGAATAACACCCCACATGTACATATTTTTTTTTAAAGTAGACAACCCAGGGTATTCAATATGGGGTATTTCTAGACTTTTTTAGTAGCCAGTTAGTCGCAAACACTGGCCAAAGTTAGCGTTCATATTTGTTTGTGTGTGAAAAAAGTAAAAAACTAAATTGAACGCTAATTTTGGCCAGTGTTTGTGACTAAGTGGTTACTAAAAAAGACTGGACATACCCCATTTGCAATACCTTGGGTTGTATTCTTTTGCAAATGGTATGCCATCATGGGGGTAATTCTCATTCCTGGGCTACCATACGCTCTCAAAGACAACCTAACCAACCTGGCCATTTTCAATGTAAAAATATTTGACCCATATATTTGACCCTGTAACTTTCAAAAACGCTATAAAACCTGTACATGGGAGGGTACTGTTATACTCAGGAGACTTTGCTGAATACAAATTACGGAAAATTTTATCATGCTTACCGTAATTTTCTTTTCCTGGCTATTATTCATGGCAGCATCACTTATGGGTAGCTCCGCCCCAATCAGGAACAGGACAGGATAAAATCAATTAATCAGACCAGGCTGGGTATAAAAGGTCCCTCCTCCTTCCATCCCACAGTCTAGTCCTAAAGCAAAAAACAAAAACAAGGGGGGGTTCGTTGATGCTGCCATGAATAATAGCCAGGAAAAGAAAATTACGGTAAGCATGATAAAATTTTCCGTATTCCTGGCTAATCATGGCAGCATCACTTATGGGTAATACCCAAGCTTCACCATAGGGTGGGAAAAAACAAGACAAACACATTCACCAGATGATGCTGAAATTTTTTTTTAATCTATATAGATTCAACAGAGGACAGAACACCTCTACCAAAGGCCGTAGAGGAAGAAGCCAAATCCAGTTTATAGTGTTTGATGAAAGTGAGAGGAGAAGACCACGTAGCTGCCTTACAGATGTCTTCAGATGGAACCTCTGCCCAGTTAGCCCATGATGTTGCTAAGGCCCTCGTAGAGTGTGATTTGATCCTACTAGGAGGAACCAGGTCTTTTAACTGGTAAGCCTTGACTATGGTATTGGAAATCCAACGTCTCAAGGTGGAAGTAGAGGCTGCCTCCCCTCTCCTGGATCCAATCGGTAGAACAAAAAGCTGTTGAGACCTCCGAAACTGACTAGAAGCTTCTATGTATTTAAGCAGGCACTGCCTGACATCCAATTCATGAAGTTTCACTTCCTCTGGCGTAGAAGGAGAAGGATAAAAGGAAGGAATAACAATTTCCTGTAGGATGTGGAAATTCGAGACGACTTTAGGTAGAAACTCTTGTCTAGGTCTCAAGATCACCCTGTCGTGAAACACTTGAAAGTGATTTTCATCGCAGGAAAATGCATGAATTTCAGACATGCGCTTTGCCGTAGTGACAGCTACCAGAAACAATGTCTTATATGTTAATAAGACCAGACCCAGCTCATCTAATGGAGAAAAGGGTTTTTCAGCCAATGCCTCCAGAACCATAGGTAAATTCCACGGAGGAGAGTAGTTCCTATTTGGAGGCCTTATGCGGATGGTAGCTTTAAAGAATCTGGCAATTAGAGGATCAGATGCCCAGGACTTGTAGCAGAGAGCAGATAAAGCCGAAGCTTGGACTTTAAGAGTGCTAAGACTCAGTCCTTTATCCAGACCTGTATGGAGAAAGTTTAGAATATCAATGTTAGACGGCTGAAGAAAATCCACACTATTTAGTTGAGACCAGGAACGGAATACTTCCCATATCCTATGGTAGCAGGAAGAGGTTGATACCTTTCTGGATTTTAGGAGCGTAGATGCCACAGCTTCAGAGATCCCTTGAGCTAGAAGTCTCTCCTTTTCAAGAGCCATGCCCCCAATTTCAGCTGGCTGGGGTTGGGATGAACTGCTGGTCCCTGAGTCAGGATGTTTGGGCTGAGAGGGAGAGGCCAAGGAGGTTCCAGGCTCATCTTGTTTAGAAGGGGAAACCAAGGTCTGCGAGGCCAGATAGGGATAATGGCAATGACCTTGAGGCCTTCCTTCAATACTTTCCTCAGTAGCCGGTAAATCATAGGTAGTGGAGGGAACGCGTACCCCAGATCGAATTCCCATGGAAGAGACAGGGCATCCTGTCCTACAGCTCGGTGATCTGCATGAAGGGAGTAATACCTCCTCACCTGAGTATTACGGTATGAAGCCATCAGGTCGATCTGGGGTACACCCCACCTTAGGGTGATTAAGTGAAACAAATCCGGGTGCAGTTTCCATTCTCCTTGGAGAATCCTCGTTCTGCTGAGGTAATCCGCCAAAAGATTCTCTGGTCCTGGAAGATATACCGCTTTTAGGCCTTGTAACCGTAGTTGGGCAAACTTCATTATCGGGGATAATTCCATCAGAAGAGAATAGCTTCGAGTGCCTCCCTGATGATTTATGTAGGATGCCACAGCTCTGTTGTCTGTATGTATCCTTACCCAGGCATGCCTTATAAGAGGACGGAACCCTATTAATGCCTTGAGAACAGCTCTCATTTCTCTTAAGTTTGAGTGAAGTTTTGACTCCTTCCATGACCAAGCTCCTTGAATCCAAGAGTCGTTCAAGTGTGCTCCCCATCCCAGGAGGCTGGCGTCTGTAGTTATGGTCATCCAGACCGGCTCTTCCAGGGGAAACCCATGGAGAAGGTGTTCTTCTCTTGTCCACCAGTGTAGTTCTTTTGAAATCCTCGGGAGAGAATGAATCTTCTGATCCCAATTCTCGGAGCTTTTCTTGAACTGTAGGAGGAAGTGTCTTTGAATGGGTCGCATCCTCCATTGGGCCCATTTTACTAGACCAATCGTGGACGTAAGGGACCCTAAGAGGCTCATGAATTCCCTTGCTGTGACAAAGGACTTGTGGCGCATGCTTCTGATCTTTTTTATTATACGATCTTTCCTGTCTGAAGACAGAGATACCAGGCCATTCACTGAGTCTATATTTGCTCCCAGGAATATCATCTTCTGAGAAGGCACCAACGAGCTCTTCTTGGGGTTTATCAGCCAGCCATGATCTTGAAGGCATTTGATGGTCATTTCCGTATGGACCTCTACTATCTGGCTGGAAGGACCTACGATTAAGAAATCGTCTAGATAATGAAAAATCTCGATGTTCTTCGTTCTTATAAAGGCCACCAGAGAGACTAGAATTTTTGTGAACGTTCTGGGAGCCAGGCTTAATCCGAAAGGAAGACCCTTGAACTGGAAATGATTGCCCGATATCCAAAACCTCAGAAACCGGCGATGACTGATGTGAATCGGAATCTGATAGTAGGCGTCCTTGAGATCGATGGAAGTCATCCAGGTCCCTATCTTGATGTTGGGCAGGATCGTGGAAATGGACTCCATCTTGAACGTTCTTGGAACTAAATAAGTGTTCAGAACTTTTAGGTCCAAGATCAGCCGCCACTTCCCTTGAGGTTTTGGGGCCAAGAATATAGTAGAGTAGAGGCCTCTGTAAAGTTCTTCGTAAGGTACTTCCTCTATGACCTGATTCCGCAGTAGTTGTAAGATGATGTCGTTCAGAGCAACTTCTTTTCTTCCTTTTGCCACTCTTGAACGGACAAAGGAGGTTAGAGATGGGAATTCTTTGAATTCTATCTTGTATCCTTCTTTGAGGATAGAAAGAACCCAAGAATCTTGAATACTTCTGGCCCAAACCGGATAAAAGAAGCGAAGTCTGCCTCCTATAACATCTGGCTGGGCCAGCAAACGTTCAGAAGCTTTTATTAGCTGGTCTAGATCCTCTTCCTCTGACCGGTTTAGATGAAGTTGACTGATAGTTTCTCCAATTAGAGTTCCTGGAGTATTCTCTTCCGGGCCTGTATGCTCTGACGTCTCGAAAGGATCGGTCTCTGAATTTTTTATCCTTCCCGTAGGAAGCCCCATATCTTCTTTTCCCTTGAGGTAGAAAAGCTTTTCGTCCATCTGCTGCTTTATGGATAGCATCTTCCAGTACTTTGCCAAAAAGAAGGTCGCCTTGAAAAGGGAGCGCACATAGAGAGGCCTTAGAGGCGTAATCTGCCCCCCAAGAGTGAAGCCATAATGCTCTCCTGGAGGCTACAGTCCGCGCCATACTTTTAGCTACCATTTTGGTGAGATCCAGGGAAGCTTCCGAACAGAATTCTGTGGCCAGTTTAAAATCATTAAGACCTTCCAATAGGCGTTCTCTACGCACTCCCCCAGAGATGTCTTCTTCTAGATTATTCACCCATATCTTAAGAGCTCTGGACAAGGTGGTAAGGGCAATTGCTGGGTGTACAGCTGATCCCAATGCCAGGTATGCCTTATTCAGGTCGGCGTCTAATCGCTTTTCCATTGGCTCCCTTAAATATGCCATTGAGTCTATAGGAAGAGTCGTTCTTTTTGCCATGTGAATGACCGCTGCGTCAATTTTCGGAATCGACATCCATGGCTTGCAATCCTCAGGAGCATACGGGTATAGTCTAGGAATTTTGTTCTTTAGAGTTACCTTCCTCTCGGGTCTATTCCATTCTTCAGCAATGACTTCCTTGATGGCCGAATGCACTGGAAAAGAGGGTCTGTTAGGCTTCAGATCTTCAAAGTATCTGTCGGACTCCTTCTTCTCCTTGCTCTCTTCAGGGATTCTTAACGTGTCTCTGATAAGACAAACCAGTTTATCTACCGACCTTGAATCCAGTGATTTTGAGTCATATTCATCCTCCTCTTCCTCAGAATAGTCTTCCATCATATCAGACTCTTCTTCAGATTCCACATAATTCTCTACTCTGGGACGTTTAGAGATAGACATCTTATTAGAGGCTTTAAACCCTTCAGCAATAGCTTCCGATATCCATTTCTTTAAGTCCGTCTGAGGGGAACTGTCTTTCGCTGCTTCCGTCAGGCAAGATCTGCACAAATTATTCCCTGGAGGAGCCACTTGGTTGCAGTTTGTACATCGGTTAGATTTTTCTCGATATTTTCTGGGAGATAATTCTTGAGATTTTTCTGGGCTGAAATAGAGGCCAATATGAAACATATTATAGGCCTGTAGTGGCACTCTTTTCCCCCCTATTATAGAAGAATATATGTGGCTCACCTATGTCTTCTAGAGCGAGATCTTGAGGCAGAGGGAGAAGCCATCTAGAAAATAAAACACTTATTGCAGAACCAAATTAAAATAAACTGAAAAATGTAAAGATTAAACAAAAAATTTAAAGTAGGATTTTACCTTAAAAACCGGATTCTGGAGGAAAAGGGCAGCTTTCCTTGTTACCAGATGCTCAGGGAAGATACAAGGATCAATTTTGAGCGATTTCAGAATTTTCGTTTTTTTGGCGCGATATACCTTTAAGCGCACAACTATCCCGCGCATGCGCAGTACCGTCGGCGGCCGCTTTGCGCATGCGCCGGCAATCCAAACACAGAAGAGCAGGATCGGAGGATACACAGACCCTGCCAGTCAGTCAGAATGAAGGTAAGGATCAACTGACCGAGGAAACAGATAGGTGATCCGATTTTAGAGCAAGAGATATCTTGTTCTCTCCATAAGAATACAAGAAAGAATATACAGGTAAAAGAAAAGAAAACTTACCCTGGCTTCTCCAAAACACTGACCTCAGATCGGGGGGGGGGGGGGGGGGGGGGTGGATGTCATAAGGGGAAATTTTTAAGGCAACAGCCGACCCCACATCATAATCTCCTAATATAGATCTCTCCCATATAGTACAGATACTAATCTGTACTAAACTCAGTTAGTCCTGCCCGTGCAGGCTGTTTACTGAGTTCTTCAGATGAAGAGAGGCTGAACTTCATCTGGAGGCCCATGGTACACATGGGAAGGTGGCCCAAAATAAAATATCCTGTGTGTCCTGAAAGGACAGGAAAAAAGACTGTGGGATGGAAGGAGGAGGGACCTTTTATACCCAGCCTGGTCTGATTAATTGATTTTATCCTGTCCTGTTCCTGATTGGGGCGGAGCTACCCATAAGTGATGCTGCCATGATTAGCCAGGAAATTAGTGTTTCAAAACTGGGAAATGTATCACAACAATTATATCATCAGTAAAAGTGCTGTGTGTGTGTGAAAAATGCAAAAAAAGTCACTTTAACTGACAATATCATCGCTGTGATATGTTTTACTGTTTTGAATCACTAATATTTGTGTTCAGCGAAGTCTCCCGAGTAAAACAGTACCCTCCATGTACAGGTTTTAGGGTGTCGTAGAACGTTACAGGGTAAAATACAGTGATGGCAAATTAAATTCTCTGGACTTTCGGCCTGGGTTGGCAGGCAGGTCGCTTGAATTGCAATCAATAAAATAACTTAATTATGTAAAAAATATTACATAAATACGCACGTGGAATTTAAATATATATGCATATTTAGATATTTGAAGTCTACGTGTATATTTATATAATTATTTATGTAATTTTGTATATGACATATGAATAGTTCGTATTCTTTTTATTTATTTATATATACATAGATATATATACAATTTCATTCTAAGTGTATTTTGATATAAATATATATATATTAATATCAAAATACAGTTAGAATAAAATTTCGTATAGATATATAATTTTTTTTTAAATTTTTATTATTATTTTTACATGTTTAA
The DNA here is from genome assembly GCF_036172605.1 of Pelobates fuscus. Classification (NCBI taxonomy): domain Eukaryota; kingdom Metazoa; phylum Chordata; class Amphibia; order Anura; family Pelobatidae; genus Pelobates; species Pelobates fuscus. The sequence goes on from NC_086319.1 coordinate 174,146,700, forward strand.
TTTAATTTAAATTACTTATTTGTATTTTATAATAATATATATATATACAATATATATAGTTATTATATATATTATATATATATACGTGTGTAATTTAATTATAAGTGTATTTTTATATTAATATATGTACATATTAATATAAAAATACACTTAGCATGACATTATATATATATATGATATATAGACATATATTATATAGGTATAATATATGTCTATATATCATATATACACATATATAATAATATATTTTTTTTATTAACTAGAACTTTAATTTTTTTTTTTTATTTTACACTAGCAGGGAGACTGCCTGTCAGCACAGGCAGTCCCCCTGCAGGCAGACATATGGACACCTATTGTGACCATGTGGTCGCCCTGTTGGGCGATCACATGGCCACAGGGGTCCTAATTCGCCATGGGGAGACTGTCTGGGCTGCAGGCAGTCTCCCCACAACGGGAGCACCGCCGATCGCCGCCGGGGGAACGACGACGATCGGGTAAGTACATTTTAAATTTAGGACGGTTCAGGACCGTCGTCGGTCGGCAATGGAAAAATGCCGATGACGGTCCTGAACCGTCCTACGTCCTTAAGGGGTTAAATGTAGTTTTTTTTGTTTTTTTTCTATGTTGTTATTTGGGACCCTGGGGTGGAGTATTCGGAAGAGCAGGGTGGGCCAATTCTCCACCCCACTGTCAGAGTGGCTGTGCATGAAAAAGCCCAGGTTTTCTGTGGAGTTCTGGCTGCCTAACAAGGTCATTAGCCTCACCTGTAGGGGCTGTGAGCAGCTTTATAACTGCTGTTAAAGCAGGGTGGAGTGGGAGACGTGTTTTGTGAAGAAAGAAGGTGGTCTGCCATTTGTAAGCATTGCTGCTTTGTATATCCTGTTGTACCTGGCTACTTTTTAACAACAGAAAATAAACAGGCCAGAGGCCTTTGAAACTGGACTTTGTCTTGACCTGGCTTCCTTACCCTAGAGGGCTGTGCAGTTGCTAAAAGATCCTGGACAAACACACACAGGGAAGTAAGTTTGTCACAATGTGTAAATACTTTTGGAGTTCAATAAAGAAGATATCAAAGAAAACCTTGGAGTGGTGGCTTGTATTACAACTGTATTGGAAGTGTGGCTGAGCACCGGTAAATTAATCACGAAAGATTGTAGTGCAAGGTTAATATACATATATATATATACACACACACACACACACACACACTTTTTTTTATTTTATAAAGATCTAATTTTAATGAAAATTCTAAAGTAATAGTGCAACTTTCTGCAAATAATATTTGTAGGAATTCTGGAAAATAAGTTTGGAGTTGAAGATCCCACACATCCTATCCATATTGAATTATGACTCCTATTTTCTTCAAATGTATGTATATTACTGTACATTCAAATTCAAAATGTATTGTTTTAACGATTGTGGATTAGCCAGGTCTAAGCAGGGGGATTAGTTTTGTGAGGGATCCAGACAGACCTTTTTAGGAGTCAACAGAGCAATGTGTGCGGCTTGTTATGTATTCCCTCAGCAGTTTGGAATGGTGCTTACACACAGCAGGAGTCCCAAAAGTTTCAGAAGCCAATAAGGTAAAGTAGTATTACAAAATTCTTCAAGATTGTTTTTCCCCAAAATATAAACAGGTGACGCGAGAGTAATAGACTTGACTTTTCATCCACTAGAGAGCTATAGTCCCTTCAGATCCAGGATATTTATAAATATATGAAATACTTCACTGATTTTACATGGCATCTATAACATTTATTTGAAATTGTATATAAAAATAATATATAGTTTAAATGGTATATAAAAAATATTTCATATAATGTGTTGGTGATGACAGATATTATCAATTGATATTTTAGAATATTTCTAATTTTGAGAAATATTCTGTCTCTTTACTGATCCAATTTTAGTACGGGAGATCCCAGCATCCATTCAGTTTGAGCTTGCTAGTTTAGTGTAAAATACTGTGATCTTGTTTAGCCGTGTACAAGATGTTATAACACATTAAAGTTATATTGTTCAATCTCTACATATTTAAAAAGAAAAAAAATTGTTAGTATAATATGTGTGCTAACACATCTTTACTATAAGGCAATCAATTTGTAGTTTTCGGATGACCATACAACATTAGGAAAGGTTCAATATATTTTATTAACATCCAATATATTGACATATCCATTCTCTATAGGCAAATACATTGTTGTATACAGTCGGTGCATTAAAGTCACATTCATCGCTGCCCCAGCTCACCACACCAACAAGCATGTATTGGTTTTCCACCTTACAAATCAATGGTCCCCCAGAATCTCCCTGCAAAGAACAAGAAAGTGATGGATTGATTATCTAGTCACATAGAATTGGTTTTAAAACAAACAAGCCTAAATTATGGCCCAATTATGGGTCCAAACATCAAAGGTTCGAAGACACACAGAATAGTATTTCACAAATTTGATGATGGGATACATAAATTGGTAGTACACAACATAACTGTTATTAGCATTTCAATATACCAATAAACAATCTATTTATGAAATGTTTTTCTGTCCAGGGGCTCCACATTAGTTGTCTAACTTGGTGGTACTAATTGTAGCCACACTTGGGATGAAAACATGAGATCTACTAACAATCAAGGCTACACATTTGAGGTTTGAATTATCTGAGGCGTGTTCTGAGAACATTTACGGTCTTTGGTATTTCTAAGCTTACAAACTACAATGTACTGTGTGCTGAACTTCAAACAGAGGTCACTGTGGGCAGATATGGAAACATCTACTTACACAGTGAGAGAAGCTTTATTATCTATACCTATATTTTAACATGTAGATTTTCTGATAATCTGTCAACTTTATGTAGAGATTTAAATGTGCAAACTTACCTGAAGCATGTCTTGCCATGCACATGTTTTGTGTATGACAGGAGTTTAAATGTTTATTTACATTTAGACTAAAATACCCAAAATAGAAGTTACTCAATAGCAAATAATCAGCAATACACACTCTGCCCCAATCGAATGCTTTTTATAAAAAAAGCATGAAATTCTGTGCTTCTATATGGGTAGTCCACAATTCAGCTTTGAGCAAGCACTTAAAGCGAGTGAGTAAAAGAACACTCAAAGCTGGCTGAAAGAGTGGACATACAGCACTTCAGCAAACTTTGGGCTTTGGGGTGTTTCTTTAATAAAGAGGTAGGGATGTTAAGGACTGAGAAAGGATGAAGGATTTTGTTCTATAATAGGATTAGGTCTGGAGCCATGCAACCATGAGTTTTTTCATATGTATACTTTGAAGATCCATAATCCATTATATATCCTTTACTATCTTCTCCTGCAACCAATGGACAATCATATCATGCTAACTTTCAAGACCCTTCCCAGTCCCTTTCCTCCACCCCCAATAGATGGGGTGGAGAAACAGGGCTAAGCTGAGCACACAGCCCTTTGGTTAAAAGGACATGCTATGCACCATAACCACAACATCACAATGTAGTGCACATGGTGCAAATAGTCTGTGGAAGTTCTCTAGTTTTCTTTCAAACTATTTTAAAGAGATTTGAAGGGGGAAAAAATAAATCAGGATTCTCTCCAAAACAGGCCAGCAGAAAAAAAACTGAACTGATACACAGAGTACCAATGGTAGCTTTCCCCCAAAATTGTGATAGCACCAGTGATGTGTGGGAGTCAATACCATGCAAGATGTAGCTCCCATTCCTCCTGTACACACATTGCCATCGGTTACATCCGAACCCCAGTAACCAAGACACGATTCTATAGATAACAGGGATAGCTTGGCTTGCTGTAGCATCTTTGGGAAATGGTAATCTAGGAAGAGCAGAGAGGTGAGGGGTTAGAGGAAAGAAGTTAAGCATGCTAAAATCACTGAAAAAACTTGAAGCAATGCACACTGGGACTCGTGTTAGAAACTCCACAGCACTTCCTCCAGCCCCAGCACTACTAAGGAAGATATTTTCCTTCGGCATAGGTGATAAGCTGAGTGTCCGCTGATACCAAGGACAGAGCAGACATGCTCTGGGAGGACAATTTAGGGGTTTAAATATTTGAAACTGGTTTAATCCCCTAAGGTAATATGACAACCATGACATCCTGACCCCATAATTACTTCAATGAGTTGACAATGAGTGTCACTTTAATGTCTTGGTGCCTAGATGCTGTCCCTGCACCATTACAAATGTAAATATAGATTTTTTTTTTTTTTTATTTCAAACGGCAATGCTAACATTTCTCAGTCAGTGTCTCCCTAGTTGTTAAACAGGAGAGAGAACCCAGGCACGCCAAGGAGTCTCCCACAAAAGCAGTCTTATTGGTGTACAAGGTACAGCAAAGTTTAGGCTCATATATTGAGTCTTTATCAAGCCTAAAAACACAGTGTTTCACTTATACATTTATAGTGCATTAAATTCGCAAAAAAGTATCAGGTAAAAGGTGCTTCTTGCAGAAGGGAGGCCCAGGTTTGCAACAGTTTGTTTGAACAAAAGTGACGTCGAACGGCACCAAACCACGTCATGTGTCTTGGCACCACCATCAGGGGAGGAAAAAAAAGTTCTTATTTAACTCCTTAAAGACCTGCCCTCCCTTTCTGGATCACCCTTGGGCAAATACTCACAACCCTGAATGTGTAAACATAAAACTGGTTTTCATTGTCTTTAGTGGTTGTTAGACATCTACTAGAAGCATTTTCTAGTGAAGACTGTAAAAAATTTACAGTCTTTACGTTCAGCGCCATGACAACACAGATCTCACACGAGGAGCCAGTTGTGGGAAGATTAGGATGGCGCTGGTTGAGAGGGGAGTTTATTTTAATTTGTAAACTTGTCATTTTTAGCTATATATACACAGTGTAGACATATTGTTACATAGGCTGAAAAGAGAGATGTATCCATCAAGTTCAGCATCACATCTTTTTTTTTTTTATCCAAAATAAGGCAAAAACAAGTTTGAAGCCCTTACAATTTTGAAACAAACAAGGAAAAAAAATCCTTCTTGACCCCAGAATGGCAGTTATTTGTATCCTTGGATCAAGATGATGTTACCCCACAATTTAAAAATGATATCCTTGTATATTGTATTTTTGGAAGTATGCATACAGTTGCTGTTTCAACACCTGTACAGACTCTGATAAAACCACTTCTTTAGGCAGAGAATTTCAAATCCTTATTATTCTTACTGTTAAAAAAAAAATGATTTCCTTGCCTTAGACTAAATCTCCTTTCTTCCAGTCTAAACATGTAGCCTCGTGTCCTATGTATAGTCCTGTTTGGGAATAGATTTCCAGACAATGGTTTCTATGGGCCCCAGATATATTTGTACAATGCTACCATATCCCCTCTGTGGGGTCGTTTTTCTAAACTAAAGAGGTTTAGTTTAGAAATACATAGGTAAGAAACGTATTTACAGTGAGGGGAATAAGTATTTGATCCCCTGCTGATTTTGAATGTTTGCCCACTGACAAAAATGATCAGTCTATAATTTTAGTGATAGGTGTATTTTAACAGTGAGAGACAGAATAACAAAAAAAAAAATCAAAAAAACGCTGGTCAAAAAAATTATAAATTGATTTACAAGCAATAGTGTAGTCGTTACTAAGCAATGATATACAACAAAAAGTTTGTGATTCACTAGTGCTATTACATGGCAGCGGAGTGCTAGGAATATAGAAACAAGATATGTAAGGAAATCTAGGGCAGATGATTAGATAGATAAACCACTGGTATTACTAGGTATATAAATAAAGGAGCCAATAGAGTGAAAACACGTATATGAACAGTTAGATGTGTTGGAAAAAATAAAACATGATAAACGTGATAACAAAAACTGTAAGGAAAATTTGAAAAAAATATATACGTCATAGACCTACTACATCAGACTTCTAACAAAATAAAGCACTGCATGTGTGTATTATGCGTGCATGTAGTTAACAGAGTTGATACACACATGCAGTGCTTTATTTTGTATGGGGTCTGATGTAGTATGTCTATCACGTTTGTTTATCACATTTTTTTTTTCAACACACCTAATGTTCATATACTTGTTTTCACTCTATTGGCTCCTTTATTTATATACCTAGTAATACCAGTGGTTTATCTATCTAATCCTCTGCCCTAGTTTTTCTTACATCTCTTGTTTCTATATTCCTAGCACTCCACTGCTATGTAATAACACTGGTGAATAACAAACTTTTTGTTATATATCGTTGCTTTGCAACGACGATGCTATTGCTTGCGTCATCACGTTTGATCACGTGTCCCGCCTGTGCACATCCTGGCTCGGTCGGGTGACTGATCTCTCCACACTTCACTGGTAAGTGATTCTTTTCCTAAAAATGCGAACACTTTGCAATATACCGTTGATCTTAAAAAAGACCCGGGTCAAAACGTTGATCGGGACAATGTATATGTAATCTTCAATAAACACTTTTAAAAAAAAAAGAAAAAAAGACCTGTGAGTGCACCTACTATTTTGTGAATATATTTATACGCTGAGGTTGCACCAAGACAAGATTTCTAACAAGCATCAGTAAAGAGGTGAGTGCCAAGGATATATATATATATATATATATAGATATATATATATAGATATATATATATATATATATATATATATATATATATATATGTATATATTTGTGCTCGGAGTTTCAATAGGTTATGGATTGTAGAAGAAGCAAAGTTGGTTGAGGTGGGCCGAAACCAACATACGAGTAGGCCTGTAATAAAAAGAGGGCCCTCCAAGGTGAAATGTAATATGTAGATGGGTGTAGGTGGGTAGGGTCAATCAGCTTGAACAGCAAAGGTGAGTAGGGGCTAGGGGTTTAAGTAGGGCCTTAACTCCTCCCACAAATTCAGGCCTAATAACATTTTAACTTTTGCTCAGTGTTTCAATATGTTATGGATTGTAGAAGAAGCAAAGTTGGTTGAGGTGTGCCGAAACACACACACACTTTCATAACTTTTGCAGGAACAATTGCTTGTTTGTGTCATACTTACTCAGAATATTGGCAACTCCCCATCCTGCTGTCATACAGCTTGCATATAAAGGGACAGCTTTCTCTGGCAAGGATACACAGGCAACATCATTTTCTGAAACACATTAAGTCATTATATTCCTACCCAAGAAAGAAAGAAAAGAAAAAAAACACGAACATTTTGTTTTCACACAGATTACTTGCTTAGACTTATTACAATAAATAATACACATGTTCAGTAACAACATTAAAAATTGATAATATTGTTACAATGGCATCCATCAAGGGGTGGGATACATTGGGCAGCAAGTGAACAGTCAGTTCTTGATTTTCATGTGTTGAATGCAGGAAAAATGGGCAAGCAAAAGATCTGAGTGACTTTGACAAGGGCCAAATAGTGATGGCTAGATGACTGGGTCAGAGCATCTCCAAAACGGCAAGTCTTGTGGGGTGTTCCTGGTTTGCAGTGGTTAGCCCCTACCAAATGTGATGCAAGGATGACTGATGACCATTAGCAAGAGACGTATTGTAGTCCACTCAGATAATGCAGCATAGAAGCAAGGAGGAGAGTGATCTGAAGAAGCAGATTTCAGGCAAAACGCGTCATCACCTATGATGTCACAGACAAAGCTCTGCCTCCAGTAAGTGCTCTGCAAAGCTTATAGCCAGAGATTACACTACAGCTAGCGGCGAACAGGAAGGACTTTATCGGAGCAAATGGAAAGGAGTCTCAGTCAGGAGGTGATGGGTTACCAGTGATTTTATGGAAGTGTTTTCAATAAAGAAGTTTAATCTACTTGCTGCTACAATCCCTTTATTCGCTGCTGCTCTCTATTGGTTTGGATTGGAAAATATCCTAATGTACTGACAGAGTAGACTTCTCTGCTGTTCACTTGTGAGTGGGACTTCATTACCAGCCAATGAGTGTATATCATTTATACTGTATTACATAATATATTCTCTCCTGTTATTGAGAGTCTGGGAAGATATATATCCTTATTTTAAGCTGAGTAAGTGAATTACACAGTGTAAGTGTTTTTTCCCCCTGATATTTACTACAAGCACTTAAGGTTTTCATTGCACTTTAAATTGCACTGATTTGCTGTTTTTTGCGCATATTTTTTTTTAACACTGAAAAATAACATAGCACAGTGCACTTATTCAACTTTGGCACTTTAAGGTTGCTAGACTGCCATCACTATAGGATATAAACTAATTTCTAATGTTGTCTACACAGCACGCCTTTTTGATTGTTTATTGTAAGTGTTTGTGAGCTATAGCACTATAGCAAAAAAAGCTGCTTTTAACAAATTTTTGCACAAATTGAAATCAGTTTAGACATTGGTCTAGCGCTTTTCTACTTGTTTTGTTTTTGAAGAATTATATTGTATTATATGTATATGGTGCACAGACTGTACCTTTAATGCCTTAATGACATTGGGATGTTCCGTGCTGCTCGTCCTGAAACTAATGGGGATTAACGCCTTTAGGACGGTATTGAACATCCTTGGCATTTGGTACAATCATGGTTAAGTCTTAGTTCAATTGATACCTCAGTAAGCTATATTTAGTGGCCCCAGACTGAGAAATGAGCTGTATTTAGTGTCAAATTTAGCTCTACATACGGACGTTTAAATCCATCCAAATCACCACAATTGAACATCTGCGCCAAGGGTGGGCTGTACCAGCGGTTCAGTACAGATAAATGTGTGATTGGTAGGGACACCATGCAGGAATTTAAGCATGAAAGGGAGATCAGGCTGAGATGTATTTAGCAGCACTAACACCCACTGAGGCGTCCCCAGTCATGGGGGGGGGGGGTGCAAGAGCTGACCAGCTAATAGAGACCCTCCCTCTGGCGGGCGGCTTACCACCCGAGGTGGCAAGGGAGCTGTGAGCGCTCTACTCCCTCGCGTGCCTTTTACTGATGCTGTGGGAGCCGGAATATGACGTTATTCTGGCTCCCTGCATCAATAGACCGCCTGCGCGGCGCAAGAGAGCAGAGCAGAGAGATCACAGCTCCCTCGCCGCATCGGATAGTAAGCCGCCTGCCTCACAGCAGCCCCACTGGACCCTGGGGACGGATCCACGCCAGGTAGGTTGTGAGTGTGTGTGTGTGTGTGCGTGTATGTTTGTGAGTGTGTGTCTGAGTGTATATCTGTGTGTATGTAATAGAAAACACAACTGCTGACTGTAATAGAAAAACAGAAAAGAGGGAGTCAGCCTGTTAGACAAAAGCTCTGAAACTGGAAAGGTATAGGTATTCACCAAAAAACCTAGGAGAGAATATAGACAAATAATGGCTACTATACAAGATAGTAACCGTTTATCCAGGAGCTTACTTAGTCGTGGGAGTGAAATAAAATAAATAAAAAATAAATATAAAATTAGTCAAATTGAACTGAAGAGTGAGAAAAGTAGGTTACGTGACTTCCTTTGATATACTTAATGTGGATTAATCGTCTGATATAGTTATATAATTAGACCCAGTTATGTGGGACCCAGATGGGTAGGGAAGGTATACAAAGAAAATAAGATAAAATGTAACTTCAATACTTAGTTATAGAGAAAAATAAGAATAGGTATCTATTTAGAGGACACAGTAACCAAATGGTTAAAATGTGTCACTAAGTATCCAATATCTTCTATTTCAACAAATGATTTCTTAGAGTGAATAGGCTTAGTATAATAAAACTATTCTGTATTAGGCAATATAGATATATATCGCTAAAGACAACTGTAGGTATAAAAGTATTATTTATTAAAAATATAAAAAAATCCAAATATTCAAAAATAAAGTTAATAGCACATCCACAATATTATTGCCAGTCTATTATGGGTAAAAAATGCAAGACCACCTTGTTAGAAAGTATGGATGGATCCGGATGCTGTATGTGATCCTCTTGCCCAGATCCTAGTTGCCGGTGAGGACGGCGTGCGTTCCACAGAGCGTTCCACCTCGAGCCTCACTTTGGGGGAACAGCACTGCTCTCGCGGCGGTGTCAGTAATGTGCCTGGGATCCGGGACAGGTGAGTTATTCTGCAGAAATACCTTGGCTGGATAGAACTTGTGTGGATGTTCCTTCTTGCTGTTCTAGCTGTCTAACGCGTTTCGTGGAGAATAGCTCTACTTCATCAGAGACGGATAAAACACCCTCTACATGGGGGTGTTTAAATACCTTACAGTTGCTGTAAGGTATATTACTATATTTTTTTTTTAAATAGTTGGTGCATTATATGATGTCTCCCAATCAACTAATTTTAAACTCATTACATAACTATGATTATCGTTCTCTGTATTAACAATTGTGTCTCGTTCCAGGCTACCAGACCTCGTCTAAATGTTCACACTGTGTATATATAATGTAGACGAATGATAGGTTTCCTGTCCACGTTACCAGAAATATCTAATGGAAATATTTAATGTAATTATTTAATGAAAAGGTCCTTTGATTTCTAATGTATATCTCGTTGACCCAAAATCACCCTTTTGTTTATAAGATTATCACACTGATTTATGTATAAACACCTAAACAGATACTTATGTATCTATTTCCGAAAATAAGATTATTTGATAACGAACCGAACTTATACATAAGTTGATTCATGCAATACATTTAATTCTATTTATACGACAACTTTGGAATTATGGAAGATTTCCTTTGTCTATTGTATTTTCATCTTAAGTGGTATTCCGTTTTTAAACTTTTATCTACATTCATTTTTAGTTCAATCTATTACTTTTGCCTTGTATAATGATTCTCTTAAATTTATTTATGTTTATTTTAATTTATTATGTATAAAAAAACATGACACAAGAAGTGAAAGAATGTTATTAATGTATGCCTTTTATTCTGGTTTTTCTTGTAATGCCAACCATATTCATGCCAATTATATATAAGAAATAAGACACAACAAACGAAAGAATGTTTCACATCATTTGTTTTATTTTATTTTATTAAATAAATTTACAATGAATAATCTTGTCTCTGGACATCTATGTATTATACTGAACAAGTATTGTAAGAAAAAGTATCTTGATCTTTCAATTTTTCAATTATTAAATCAGCAACTGTAAGGTATTTAAACACCCCCATGTAGAGGGTGTTTTATCCGTCTGATGAAGTAGAGCTATTCTCTACGAAACGCGTTAGACAGCTAGAACAGCAAGAAGGAACATCCACACAAGTTCTATCCAGCCAGGGTATTTCTGCAGAATAACTCACCTGTCCCGGATCCCAGGCACATTACTGACACCGCCGCGAGAGCAGTGCTGTTCCCCCAAAGTGAGGCTCGAGGTGGAACGCTCTGTGGAACGCACGCCGTCCTCACCGGCAACTAGGATCTGGGCAAGAGGATCACATACAGCATCCGGATCCATCCATACTTTCTAACAAGGTGGTCTTGCATTTTTTACCCATAATAGACTGGCAATAATATTGTGGATGTGCTATTAACTTTATTTTTGAATATTTGGATTTTTTTTATATTTTTAATAAATAATACTTTTATACCTACAGTTGTCTTTAGCGATATATATATATATTGCCTAATACAGAATAGTTTTATTATACTAAGCCTATTCACTCTAAGAAATCATTTGTTGAAATAGAAGATATTGGATACTGAGTGACACATTTTAACCATTTGGTTACTGTATCGTCTAAATAGATACCTATTCTTATTTTTCTCTATAACTAAGTATTGAAGTTACATTTTATCTTATTTTCTTTGTATACCTTCCCTACCCATCTGGGTCCCACATAACTGGGTCTAATTATATAACTATATCAGACGATTAAGGGTTAATCCACATTAAGTATATCAAAGGAAGTCACGTAACCTACTTTTCTCACTCTTCAGTTCAATTTGACTAATTTTATATTTATTTTTTATTTATTTTATTTCACTCCCACGACTAAGTAAGCTCCTGGATAAACGGTTACTATCTTGTATAGTAGCCATTATTTGTCTGTGTGTATGTGTCTGAGTGTCTGTTAGTGCATGCGTGTGAAATCAGTGAGAGTCTCTGATTGTGTGACTATCAGTGTATCGGACAATGAGTGTCAGTGTGTGTCTGTCAGTGTGCGTCTGTCAGTGAATGTGTGTGTGTCAAATCAGTGAGTCTGTGTTTGTATGACAAAGTGTGCATCTGCCAATCTGTGTCTGTCAATAAATGTGTCATATCAGTGTGTCTGACTGTCAGTGACTTCTGTGTGTCTGTCATTGTGTGTGTATCTGCCAGTGTGTGCGTGTTTCAGAGTGTGTGCTTAAAGGGACACTATAGGAGCCCAGACCACTCCCAATCTCTTTAACCCTGCAAGTGTAATTATTGCAGTTTCACAGAAACTGCAATAATTACCTTGAGGGGTTTACTCCACCTCTAGTGACTGTCTACCAGACAGCAACTAGAGGGACTTCAGGGTGGCTAGGCAACCAAAAGTCGCCTAACTGATGCTGGACATCCTCACACTGTGCATGAGAAAATCAGGCGTCTGCTAAATCCCCATATGAACAAATGATAAAATGCTTTCCTATGGGGAAACCTATTGCAAGCGTAGAGGAGGAGCTTGAACCAGCGCCAAGGGACATCGGCGCTGTATTCAGGTAAGTGACCGAAGGGTTTTAACCGTTTCATTGCCGAGGGGGGCACTATAGAGAACTATAGTGCCAGAAAAACTGTTTTGCTTCCCTGGCACTATAGTTTCCCTTTAAAATTAATAGGAAAAGGTGTAGTTTAAAGAGGAAGAGGCGTGGCCTTGACAGGAAGGGGTGGGGCAAATTTAGATTAGGGAAGCACAAAACTAAAATACACCACTGCACTCAGGACAGAGTGCTCTGTACTGTGCAAGCTGGGAAATCCCTCTGACATCAGTATTGATGTCAGCAGAGGGAATCCTTCTCAAGGTTGATGCAGGGGTAGGGTTAGGGTAGGGTCAGCAGAGGGAATCCTTCTCAAGGTTGATGCAGGGGTAGGGTTAGGGTAGGTGTAGGTTAAGGATTAATGCTTAATTATAGTTAGGAATAGTGTAGGATTAAGGTTTGGGGTAAGTAAGATTAGGGTAGTTGTACTGTTAGGGTTAGTGTAAGCATCATGGTAGGGTTTGTATAGGATTAGGGCTAACTACCAAAAATTTTTTAGATCCTAGACATATGAGGCATTTAATAATTAGGAATCATACGCGAGTATATTTTAAGTTATTCTTCTTTAGTTGCACTTGATGTGTGAAAACTATTAAATGAAAAACTATGAAAAAAGGGTTCCAATTTTTGTTCTATTAGGTAAACATATAGGATATATGTATCCCAAGTATTTTCTGTCCTTTAAAAACATTATACAATATGTTTGGGTGCCCTTAAATTGAACACCTTAAATTATGGTGGAACAAACACAGAACAAAAATTATAGGCTACGTTTTGGTACAGAAGGTGGACAAATGCTTCTATATTTAAGAGAAACTGCCACTTTTCTGAATATTACACCAGTGAATAAAAGCAAGCATCACATATAATTTGTATTCATATTCGTATTCTCGTATTCTTTAGTTTCCTTTAAATATTACAAATGTGCAATGAGCAAAGCAAACAGTTTATCTTTTTCCAATAACTATGCTGACCAGTAGAAAAGGGCAATATTTACATGAATAATTAACAGGTAGCCAAGATGGAGGTGTCCAGGTTTGCCAAGTACAGGATATTAATAAACACAGGGAAACTATAAGCAACATAATCACTGTATCTTAATGTACTGTATTTGATGCAAATATGCTCTTCTTCTACAAATAATAAAAATATACCATACCACAGTACAATATAAAAATATATACAAAATCTAAATGCAAACATAAAGTACTCAGGATATCAAAATAATAGTCTATAGAAGATACTTTAGTTGTGTATAGCAGCAAATAGTCCAAAATGTCAATGCATAAGTCCAAACATAGAATTGGATAAATAGTGCACAGTAGTGTATCATAAAAATAGCATTATCAGCTGAGGTAATTATGAATTAATATACTTTCATGACAAAGGAAAGACAAAAAAATAATAATAAATAAATAAAAATAAATGTATTTATTTATAATTTTTTGTCTTTCCTTTGTCATGAAAGTATATTAATTGCATGATTTTGCTATTACATGACGAAAAGTCATGATTTTATTAAAGACACGGAGGCGAGTATTGCATAACCCTTTCTTTACTGTCCACCAATAGCAGCAAAGAATACAAATATAATGAAAAAATGAAGAACATACATTAACTTAGGCCCCTCCCCGCTCAGGTCCCGGTATATTAGGCAGCACTTCCCTTCCATATCCCTCTTTCTGAAGATGCGACCTAGTAACAATGTCCGAACAAGAACAAAAAACAGAGTCCAATAGTCCAAATAAGAGATTCTCGCAACAGGGAAGCACGACCAGATGAGCTGTAGTACCAGAGATTATCAGCGGGAGGAGTCCATTCAACTTGGATAACAGCATGCCATCTTATTGGATGAGGCTGTGAAAACATAAAGGAACAGGAGCCGAGAGGTTAAGATCAATAATCAAACTATTGTCAGGTACCAACTGAGGAGAAAAAATTCCAAACAAATACAAAACCCACATCCTAGGGTGATTAGTAAGCCTATCATAACATAAACCTATCCTTGAGACATGGCCCCACTTACCGTACCCAAATATTCCATGTGACTCATTGCAACCTATGAAATAAGGGGTGGGAGACATGAATAATAAACGTGGGTGGGACAATACTCGCCTCCGTGTCTTTAATAAAATCATGACTTTTCGTCATGTAATAGCAAAATCATGCAATTTTATAACAAGACACGGAGGCTCATATTGCAAGTTTAAAGCTGATTAACTACGGCCGTAAAAGAATGTGGGGCCGGGCGAAAGTAAAATTCACGGAAGGTAGATTCCCTAGACCAGTCGGCTGTCCTCATAATATCTTCCAGACGAGCCCCTGCAGTCATCATCGAGGATGCTGAGGCCCCCCGGACCGAATGGGCGCCGAAGATCGTGGTATCGATGCCTGCCTGATCCAATAACCATCGCACCCATCGGGACAATGTGGTGCTAGAGACCGGTCGGAAAGGTGGCCGAAAGGATAGGAACAGCTGTGGGGATACCTGTGAACGATGACATCTGGTACGATCTTCGTATTCGCGAAGGCAAGTCACAGGACATAATGCTGGAGAGGTAGGAAAGGCGGGGTAGGACACCTACTTGATAGAGGTTTTTGTCCGGCGACTGATGTTGAACGTGACCCCGTCCGGGGTGTATGACTTGGCATCGAAGTCCAGGGCTCTAACGTCCGAAACTCTCTTGCAGGATACGAGGCAGAGCAGGCCGACCAATTTGGCAGAAAGTTGTTTCAGGGAGAGCGCTGAGTTAGCGGGCCACGACGAGATAAAGGATAGTACAATGGACACATCCCATGACGTGGAGTAGCGAGGTCTGGGTGGTCGGGAGAATCGTGAGCCCCGGAGGAGCCGGCACACCAAGTGATGTTGACCCGCCGGGCACCCATCGAAACCTTGATGAATTGCCGAGATGGCTGACCTGTAAAGGTTGATAGTCCTGTAAGCCTTCCCCGCCTCGAAGAGGGAAGTCAAAAATTGCAGAACCATGGTTACAGGGGCCGAAACGGGATCCACGTCCCTAGCCATGCACCAGCCAGTCCAAGCTCGCCAAGCTGACCCATAGGCTCGTCTAGTTCCTGGGGCCCATGCTTCCGCCAACAGGCGTCTAGTTGTGTCCGAAAGTCCTTGGATTTCCCAGGGTCCCCGGAGATCCGCCATGCCAGGAGCGGGAGGGAGCCGTCCAACCGGAGCGGATGACACCGTCCCATCGGGTCTAGCAGCAGATTGTGGCGTGGCGGTAGCAACCGTGGGTAGTCCATCGTCATCTCGAGAATCTGGGGGAACCAAGACTGGGTTTCCCAGAATGGGGTTATCATGACTAATTCCGCCCGGTGTCTGCGGGTCTGAAGGAGGGAGCGTGGAATCATGGAAAACGGTGGAAAGGCATATAGGAGGTCCCCGCTCCAGTCTTGCAGGAAGGCGTCTACTGCCTCCGCCATCGGGTCTGGCCTCCAGCTGAAGAATCGAGATAGCTGGGTGTTGAGTCGGGAAGCGAAGAGGTCGATAGAAAAGGGACCCCAGAGAAATGATAAACTGGAGAACACCTCCGTGTCCAATTTCCAGTCGCTGGAGTCTGAGAGATAACGTGACCCCCAGTCTGCTTGGACGTTGTGCAGACCAGGTAGATACTCCGCGTGAACCATCAGGTTCTGTTCCAGGCAGAATTCCCAAAAGTCCTTCGCCAGGGTGGCTAACACTGCTGATTGTGTACCCCCCAGATGGTTGACATATCTCACCGCCGAGACGTTGTCCATTCGTAGGCGGATGCATGTTAGGGCACTGTCCCTCGCGAAGCTGCGGATGGCGAAGGAGCCTGCCAAAAGTTCCAGTGCGTTGATGTGTAGCCGTGACTCGGCTGCCGACCAACGACCCCCTGTAGATATCCCGTCGCAATGGGCCCCCCCATACGTGGAGGCTTGCATCGGAATCGATTGTGAATTCCGGTTGTGGGCCGAAGATCGCCTTGCCGTTCCATGCAGAGAGGTTGAGAATCCACCAACGCAGTTCGTCTTTCGTTTCGGTGTCCTGTGATACTTGGTCTGCGTAAGACGCACCGGTTCTCAGGTGTGCGATCTTCAGGCGCTGCAGTGCCCGGTAGTGGAGTGGGCCCGGGAACACCGCCTGTATAGATGAGGCCAGTAGGCCAATGAGCCGTGCCAGTTGTCGCAGGGTGAGTTGGGGCCGAACTAGGGCTCTGCGTAACTCCTTGCGTATGGTGAGAATCTTGGACCTTGGCAGGCTCAGAGTCGCCTCCTTTGAGTCCACGAGGAATCCTAGGAATTCCATTCGCGTGGCGGGGGTTAGGCATGACTTTTCCCAATTGATAACGAAGCCCAAGCGGGAAAGGAGGTCTATGGCCAGCCGTAGGTGGGCAAGGAGAGTGGAGCGATCTTGAGCCATAAGGAGTATGTCGTCTAAGTAGACGATTAGACGAACTCCCCGGCTGCGTAGCCATGCCATGACAGGACGTAGTAGCTTTGTGAAGCACCACGGTGCTGAGGCCGAAGGTCAGGCATGTAAACCGCCAAGTCTCGCATTGCCATTGGAAGCGTAGGATGTCTCGGGAGTCCGAGGCAATTGGCACTGTCAAGTATGCATCCTTGAGGTCTAGCTTTGCTAGCCAGTCCCCGTGAAGGAGAAGGTCCTGTAATAGGTGAATACCTTCCATTTTGAAATGGCGGTATCGGACCATGGCATTGAGGGGGCGTAGATTTATGACAGGCCTCATTTGTCCGCCTTTCTTTTCCACTAGGAAAATATTGCTTATGACCCCTGTGGGTTCGGGAGGTGCTCTTTCTATAGCCCCTTTGGTAAGAAGGGTGGAAAGCTCCATGTCGATCCGTCTGCGATCCTGGAGTGAAAAGCAGATCGGTCGAGGAGGGAGAATGTGTACGATGTTGTCTATCAGTTCTATGTGAAACCCTCGAATGGTAGTCAGTACCCAGGGGTCTGAGGTAATTTGTGACCAAGCTGGCAAAAAATGTCGGAGTCTGCCCCCTACACAAACAAGAGAAAAAACATGAGGCTTGAGGTAACTCACCGTAGGGTCGTCTCGAACCAGGTTGTCCTCGGAAGCCTCTAGATCACCACGGGCGTCCTCGAGATGGGAAGAAGGAGGGGCGGGTGTTAGCCTCCTGGTATTGGGAACGTTGGTGAAAGGAGCCTCGTCCCGTGCCACGGGATTGGAAATAGTTCCGGCCGGACAGACGGCTCCTGGATCTGCCGACCCTGGTAGAGACCCGTCCCTGGAAAACTCGCCTCATAGAGGATTGAGCCTTATCCAGTGCAGTAAATGCCCCAACCAAACGCCCCAGGTCTTTTATAAAGGAATCGCCGAAGAGGAGGCCTTGGGCGTCCTTACCGGCTTCTGTTAGGGCGAGGTTAGCCAATTTGGGCTCTATCTTAAATAAGATAGCCTTACGTATCTCAATAGATAATGAGGTGTTAACATTCCCTGCAATACAGATTGCTCTCTGGACCCAACCACGTAGGTCTTCAGGGTCAACCATGCGGTTTTCCGCTCTGGCGTCTTCCGCCAAATCAAAAAGTTTAGCCAATGGGCCAAATATGTCCAGGTGCTTATCCTGGCAGGATTTTAAGGCGGATTCGAGCCCTTTACGGGGGTTCCAGCCTAGCTTGGTAAGGAATTGGGTCATCTTGGGGTCTACCTCTGGAGTGTCGCAAACTTTGTTAGGCACAACAGGCCTTGGACACTCTGCCCTCAATTTGTTGCGTGCCGCTTTAGTAAGTGGGTGTCGCACCCACTTCTCTAAATATGTGGCAACATGGTCGGCCGGGAGCCACTCTGCCAATCTCGGATGGTGTAAATCATCCGGGTCGAAGAGTGGAACGCCCGACGGGTCCACAAGGGCGGACTCCGCGGTCACGGAGTGTCTAGTCCCTGGTTCGCCTCAGGACGTCTCTGCCTGGGCAGACGGAAGGAGGTCAAAACCTGAATGAGCGGCATCCGCTTCGGAGTCGCTGTCAGACTCAATCCTAGCCTCCTCACTTGACCCAATTTCTGAGTCGGAGTCGCTCTCTACCTGTGCTCTGGCACATTTCCATAGCCGCGCCCGTTCTGCCTGGCGCGGAAAGGCTCTCTTGCGTGGTTGTGACACGCTTTCAGGGGCGACCGAAGGTACGCCAGTCATGGTGTTTCTGGAGGCAGAGGGACCTTTAGATTTGTGGGTAGCCTTCCTGGGTAAATCTCCCGGTGGGTCCACAGGAGGACGCGGCTGATGCGTCGTGGAGCCCGAGTAGCGCTCGTCCAAAGGACGTGGCTGGAGGGCCTGGGAAATGGTGTGGGAGAGAGTAGAGGACATGGACCCCATGGCTGCCATAATGGCGTCTGTCACTGAGCGCTGTAGCGCTAAGAACTGAGTCCCATCTGAGTGGGTAGTTCTGTCGGAGCGAGCAGGTGAATTACCTGAGGTGACAGGGCCTTCTCCCCTGCTGAGTGGGGTATAAGACTCCCCAGAGGGAGGTGAACCAGAATTTAGTCTGGGTTTAGGCATTTTAAATAGAGTGGGTATAATAGTGAATCAATAAATCTAAGGAAAAAACTGACAAGGAACAGTTTTTGGGTTAGTCACCCAAAGTACTAACAAGCAAAACAAAAGCGATCTCACCAGGGCCCAGACCAGTGCACACTCTGACAGGGAATAGGGAAGAAGACAGGAGGTTAGAAAATGGCCGCCGAGAATCTCGCGAGATTCGCGGTAAAATGAAGTAAGGTGAATAAAAGAAAACCAAACATTCGGTAAAAAGAGGTGAATTAAGTGAATACAATGGTGAGTATAGGACAAAATGCAAAACTGCCGAATGGGCCGTTTGCAAGAAACAGGCGAACGCGGCAAAACAGCCGAATGGCCTTAACTGCCGAACGGTGATAGCGATGTGAGTGCACTATGAAAAGACAGCTAGAGAAAAAATGTGCGCAAGATGGCGCCGATGTGGGAAAAACAATGAAGAAAGCGAAAAACGGGGAGTAAGAGAAGATAGAGGGGTCTGGACCCTGGGCACAAAAAGCAACTACCAAGTATAGTAGAGAGGAAATACCATAAAAGCAAGAATCAATAAGGTAATCAGGATAGCAAAAATGATAATACAAAATTAATAAAATATATAAAATACCAATAAAAAAGAATAATAACAATAATAACAATAACGATAGCTAACGGTTATACAGAAAAAACAACTAATACTGATAATATAAATATCAATAAATGTAGAACAGTATTGAAAGAAGTGACATGTACTTATCTTTGATCGGAGCAGCAAAGAAAGAGGGATATGGAAGGGAAGTGCTGCCTAATATACCGGGACCTGAGCGGGGAGGGGCCTATGTTAATGTATGTTCTTCATTTTTTCATTATATTTGTATTCTTTGCTGCTATTGGTGGACAGTAAAGAAAGGGTTATGCAATATGAGCCTCCGTGTCTTGTTATAAAATTCATAATTACCTCAGTTGATTCTGCTATTTTTATGATACATATTTAAAAAGACTACTGTGCACTATTTATCCAATTCTATGTTTGGACTTATGCATTGACATTTTGGACTATTTGCTGCTATACACAACTAAAGTATCTTATATAGACTATTATTTTGATATCCTGAGTACTTTATGTTTGCATTATTTCAGATAAGGCTACAAGTTTTGTGATTCATACAATTTAGATTTTGTATATATTTTTATATTGTACTGTGGTATGGTATATTTTTATCTACATTCTGCAAGCTCCTGGATATTTGTATTTTCCTACTTGTGATAACCCTTGGGATTTGGTGAAACCCCATTTTTTCCAGTTTTTGAGCTTTCACTTATTTCTGTATCTTGTTCCCTCTTATCTATTTTCTGATAGCCATTTTCTTTGACTATTAGGATTTATTTATTTTATTTTCAATGATTTAATGTTTGACATTGTCAAATGGACTCATTGCTTCTCTATGAGAAACATTCAAATGGCAGAAAGCAGTGCATATACTGGTGGGCCCAATCCATCAGAATGATTTCGGAAAAGGAGGAGTGGCTGCCATGGCGAGACCAGGTCAAAGCTGGATAAAAGTGATTTTATTTTAAATTTTTAAAAAAAAAACTTTAAATAGGGGGCCCAATATTCTAAAAATGCAAAGGAACATGCTAATGTTCTAAATAAATACAATATATAATGCAGGTATATATTTTGCAACTGCAATTAATGTACTGTTTACCTGATTGACTCAAGATTGTTATTACATTAAAATGCTAGTGTGAGAATTAGATTTTCTTGGAAATTGTAGCTCCAAAAAAGTATGATTTCCTTTTTTATAAATTTGAAAGTAGCAAACTGATCATAGAACACAGCTAAAGTGAAAAGTCTGGGGTCAAGATTAAAGGGATGAAAAATGTGTTCTTTTTTTACCTGTATTAATTTTAACTATATATTGTGCAAAGGTAATGGCTAACAAATGTATCAAAATTATTTTGTGTAACTCCAATAAGAAATATTGAGTCATTGATAGTTGACAAAGCAATTACAAAGATGGTTATCAGATAAGAATGCAGACAGGTGCTTAATAGGGTATCTGCCATGAAACGACATGTACACCATACAGTGAGGCATGCTATGTGTGTAATTTAGCAGCCACTTCATTTAAAACAACAATCTCCGAAGAGACAAATTATTTCCAGGCATATATAGATTTTGTCTATACAATTTCACTAGCACACTTTATGATGATGCAAATAACTACTTGAAGCCAACCTTGTCATCCATATATCTCTTAGATGACAGAGTCCCTTTAAAATGGGAGCAGTCAAAATAATGAAGGTACCAGGTGCCTGCAGGGAAATATGTGACTAATACAGATAGGCAACAGTTAGATTATTAGATTGTTTTTACAAAACAAACCACTTCAATTACATTTCCTTCATTCATTTTATAGTGCTGGTATATATGTAATGTCAAATCTGATTTCGTTATTTTTGCACTATTTCTTACCCAACAAAAGTGGCGGGTACACTTCGAGTAGAGTAATATCATTGTTTGGCGGCAAGACATCTGGGTCATAAGAAGGGTGCACATAGGAATTAATCACAAATGCTTCAACACCATTTCCTAGTGACAGGTCTGTTTGCCCTACAAATAACCTGTCTGTCCCAACTCTAAGTAGGGATTGAGGAAAAAAACAAAAAGCACACTGATTAGTTTTTGTAACCATACAATACAAGTAATTATTGGATAAAATTGTATAATGTGCTGTTCACGGATTAAGGAATGTGCCAACGTAATAAATATTGTTTATAACAAATGTATTAGTTTGTTTCAAGTTCAGAATAAGATGTAATGCTCAGGTGCTCCATCTATTATATATTCTGTCAATCTTGAAAATGCAGCCATATTTTAGATGAAAAGAAAAAAATATATATATTTTGTTTAATCTATGTGCATTTAGTGAAATTGAAAAATAATTCAATAGACCCTGAGGAGGCAGACCAAAGGGCTAGTTGGGAACAGGGACATGTGTGAGTAAGGGAGAGTGTGATAAGTTCAAAGAAAGGAGGTCCTGTAGGTAAGGGGGGAGGCCTAAGTTAAGGGGAGTGGATATAGATATATATATATATATATATATACACATATACATATACATATATATAGACATTTTCTGTTACCCTCAGCCATCTTAATTATCCGGCTTGTGAACAGCTTCCATTGGTGTTCCCTAGCTACATTCGGCCAGGGCCTATGGATGTGTAAGATATTTTGGCGGCCCTCAGGGCTGAGGCCTTGTAGGATGGTGTTCACTGATTAAGGAACTGGCGCTGCTGCAGGCTGCTTCTGGGTCGGCCAACCCGCGCCTGGATGGCCTGCGTCGGCGGGCGCGTCCACAGGCCCGTTTCAGCCCCTCCACTGGAGACCGGGCTTCTCCGTGGCGCAGGAGCACCAGCCCTGCCTTACGGCCCATGCAATCTGCGACCGTGAGGAATAGGAGCTCCCCCTGCTTCCCAAGTGCTGCCTGCATTACTGGCCCGTGCCCACCGGACGGCTGAGCATACTAGGAGCCGCAGTCCCACCTTGCGGGCGTCCTGGTCCTGGCCAAGTCACATGGGACCCAGTGTTAGACGGGTGGGCGGGGCTTTCAACGCGGGCCACGAGACCCGGTCAAAGCTGGATAAAAGTGATTTTATTTTTAATTTTTAAAAAAAAACTTTAAATAGGGGGCCTCCAGTGCCTCAGAGAGTCCCCTTCCATCACCCCCGGTCTCCCCTTAGCCAGCTGGGTACTCTCTGCCCCTGCTCCCCCATTGGAGTGGGCCTGTGGATGCTGGGCTGGGTGGGAGGGATGTTCTCTCACCTGTATGGTCTTTGCAGACCGTTATGGACCGGGCCTCAGTTCAGGAGTCCATGGCTCCTGCTCTTGGAAACGGCAACCTGGATGCTGCCGTTTCGGCCCAGCTGGCTTCTCCTAGTTTGGCTCCGCTTCTCCAGTCCATGTAGGCGCCATCTGGTGAGTGCTTCAACTCTTCTGGGTTGGGGGGGCGCTAGCGAAGCTGGGCAGCGGGATTGGCATAGGTTAGTTAGTAGTATGCGCAGGTTTTTGTTGCAGTGGGAGCGCAGCGCGGGGATGGCAATGGTGCAATCCGTGTCCATTGATATGCAGACATAGGCCGGTTGGGATCCTTCCCCTATAGGAAGTTCTGTTCAAGGGGAGGATGAGTCGCCACAGGTTAGTGGGTCGCCCCGGTACCGGGGACAATGGTCGCGGCAGCCTATATGTGCTTGTCCTGTCCATTGGGCCTTTATTTGAGGCAAGAAGTTAAGGAGAAAATCTGGATAGGGGACTTTGTGGATCTGCCCCCTCCCAAAAAAAAGCGTCTAAGGACTCTGACAAGAACCGGGAGAAGTTCTGGTTCCGGAAGATCCTGAAAACATTCGGGAATTGTATCTTAGCTTTTTTGATCTTAGTTAGCGTGATTGGGGAAAAAGGACAGAAAAATGTTCTGGCCTTTTCTGTTACGAGGACTTAGTGTGGAAGGCTTGCCGCGTGTAGGGGGCCTTAGATAGTGGTGCTATAATGAGCAATTCCATTAGTGCCTGGCAGTTTGCATGGTGACGGGCTGGGACCAGATGGACATTGGGCTCTGGTTGGTTATCATGACCCGGCCGGCGTCTCACCAGGACAGACTGTCATCCTTTCTTGGGGTGGGCCTCTGATGCTGTTGGCTATATAATGACAGCCAGTGAAAATGGGGGACAAGCTGTAAATTCAAGCACAAGTGTTCGGTGTGCGGAGGCAGTCACTCCACGGCCAGGTGCTTCAAGTGCGGAAAATCGAGGGACAAGGGTGAAGATGCCAGTGGACATCGCCGCGATGGCCCCTTGGCTAAGCCACTATAAGAACCAGAAAGCGGCGGAGGTGCTCCTGGGGGGTTTTGCAGAATGGGCTTTGGATCCCTCATCGGGAGTGGGGAGCGACAAGGGTGTGTCAGAATTTGCGTTCCGTACGGGAGCATTCGGAGATAGTGAGGGACAAGTTGGACAAGGAGGTGACCTTGGGGCGCGTGGCGGGCCCCTTTGTTTCCCCGCCGTACCCGCACCTGAGGGTTTTGTCCCTGGTGCCCAAGAAGGAGCCGTGTAATTACCGACTTATTCACCATTTGTGAATGGGGATATAGATGAGGAACTTTGCTGGGTCTCTTATGCCTCATTTGACGCTGCAGTGTCTATGGTTCACGTGGTGGGGCCCTCATGGCCAATGCCGACGTGGATTCAGTGTACCGTTTGCTCCTGGTGCATCTGGGGGGGTCATCACCTCCGGGGGTGCGTCTTCGAAAGAAAAGTATTATGTGGACTTGTGCCTCCCTATGGGGTGTTCAATATCATGCTTTTATTTTGAATGTTTTAGCACTTTCTTTGAGTGGGTTGTGCGGATGGAGTCGGGTTTGCCCTCGATCCTACACTACTTGGATGACTTTCTGTGTGTGGGACTGGTGGTCTTGCTAGTCTACTCACGGCTGCTGAGATCCCTGGAGTCAGTGTTGCAGTACTTTGGGGTTCTGCTGGCGCTGGATAAGACGGTGGGTCCGGCTACCTGTCTCAGCTTTATAGGGATCAAGATCGATTCCATGGCCAGGGAACACCGCCTGCCTATGGACAAGGTGGTGAAGTTGCATAGGTTGGTGGCGACTGCGAGGGAGCAGCGGAAGCGGTCATTGCAACTGCTCCAATCGCTCTTGGGGAAATTGCAGCTTGCTTGTCGCATAATGCCGATGGGGTGTTCAATAGGAGGTTGGTGGCTACGGCTGGGGTGTCGAAGCCACACCATTTCATGCGACTTACGCGTCCACTGCGGGAGAACCGAGCAGTGTGGGATATATTTTTGAAGGGTTCCAACGGGAGGGCCTACTGGAAGGTCACATGGGTTCGGTATGGTAAGGCATGGCAGGAATGGTTAGCGTTTGAGGAAACCTACAGGGGTTTCATTTGGTCCAGGCGCGGCTCCAGGGTCTGCTGCATCTGCTATGGTCGTGGGAAGTGTCGGGGTGCTCGCCTTCGGCTGTTTCGGCCAAGCTTTCGGGCCTTAGCTTCTTGTTTCAGCTGGCTAAGGTCCCGGACGTTACAAAGGATTTCCTGGTAGTACAGGTGATGAAGGGTTGGCTTAAGGGCCCTAGGGTCCCAGATTCTCGTAAGCCCGTCTCTGGGAATTTGCTGTTGGGTATCTTTGAAGTCTTACCTCAGGTGTGTTCTTCGGAGTTTGAGTCTTGTTTAGGTTCGAGTTTGCATTCACGTTTTTTGGGGCACTGAGGGTGAGGGAACTAGCTAGCCCCAGCAAACTGATCCCTGGGGGTATCCTGGCAGGGGATGTCGTGTGGGGTGGTACAAATTCTTGTCCAAGACAGAGGTGTGCCAGCCGGTTTCCTGTGGTAGAGTGTCTTGCGTCCGCCTGGGGAGGGCCTCTTGTTGGTTCATCGTGATGGGGGACACCTGTCCCGATTTCAATTCAAGTTTTTTGCAAGTCGGTGGAGGCTTTGGGCATCGCGAGCAGTGAGTTTGGGTGCCACCATTTTTTTAATCCGGGCGGCGACTGAGGGGGCCAGATTGGGATTCTTGGAAGTGGCTATTTGGAGGATCGGTAGGTGGGAATGGGGAAGATTCCGGTCCTACATTCGCCCCTCTGGGCTGATTTTCTTCCCTGCTCTGTTTTTTCCGAAGGTCCGGTTGCGCACTCCTACGTATACTGAGCCAGGCAGCGAGCCTGTATTCATTCCCGGGGGCTTCTTCTCGGACAGTCACCTATGGCAGTGGAAGTTCGATGGTTTACGTCCAGTGGATGCGCTGGGTACATCTGCTCCCGGAGCTGGTTCATTTATCCCGTTTACTGGGAGTGTCGGATGTCTTGGTGAATTATCTTGGGGGTAATGACTTGGGAGCAGTCCCAGTTGGGGGTTTGAGGATATGATGCCCAGGGACCTGGCGCAACTTATGATTTTGCTCCCGGACGTTTACTTGATATGGTCAGAGGTTGTTTCACCGAACTACTGTAGGTGCACGAGGGACCAGTGGGCAATGGAGTGCAGTTAAATAAAAGGGTATCAAAGTTTGTGCGTGGTATTGGGGATTGTACAGTGCGGCACCGCATTTTCGAACAAAATGCGGCCATGAATTTTCACAGTGATGAGGTACACCTCACGGATGTGGGGTTGAATCTTTTCAATCTGGTGCTGCAAGACACTTTGCAGGAGGCCATGGTGGTGTTGGTGGGACGGCCCCGGTGCGTTTAGGGGTAAAACAGCGGGGGCTTGTGGTGGATGAAGGTCCTTGCCAATCAGGGTTGGACCAGCGGTTCAGTGGAAATGGTTCAGGGCTGATCCATCCCCTAGCCTCGGGATAAAGTTATGATGAAGGACGTGCCCACTGAGCCAAAGCCAGTGGTTAGCATGGATGGTATTTGAAGGCCGATTGTGGTGTATGGACGAGGGGGGAGGCAAGCGCCCAGGTTATATTAAATAGTTGGCAAGGATCTGGTAATGGAAGTTGCAGTTATTGAATGCCATGTTAATGTGCTATGTTAATAATGGCATTGTTTTAAATAAAGCTGTGGCCTGCTTGTCGCCATTTATGTCTTGCGTCAAGTTATTCTGGGTAAATTGTTATAAGTAAAAGGGGTTTCTTCCTACACTATCCCAACTACCTTCACACCTGAGGGGTTCCAAAGATAATATAATTAAAAGAACAAATGGATAGTGTTAAATGAGACATGTACCCACCATCAAAATTACAAATATTAAACCTGACACTGGTTAATTAAAACATAAAAACAATAGTAACCTAACAAAAAAAAAAAAGTGTTTTTTTTCCCTGTGTATTGTGAGATATCTGAAATTTCTAGTTATTACAGTTATGTAGGTTTAATATGGACAGGTTTCCTTTTTCTTGTATGCACTAATTATTAGTAGTGGTGAGCACTGGTTTTCATGTGGGTTGCAACATTTACATATCAGTATGAAACAAAATGTCAAGTTTAGCATATTTTATTTCTTGTCTGCCCTATTTTGGATCTACTTGGCAGTTGTGTGAAACAGTTCCTAACAAAGACCAAGAACTTACATCTAGCATATTTGTGAATGCAGGTGATTGAAATATGTCTGCAGCGTAGCACTATTGTGTTTTAACCCTAGCAAGCACAAATGTATATTGTGATATCTATCTGTACTTATATCAAGTGGTGTGATTACCACGGCCACAGGGATCGCAGCTGCAACCAGGCAGGTCATTCCAGGGGACACAAAGGGGCTGGGGGAGGAAATGAGACACATGGAGGGGCTGAGGGGAGGGAATGAAACACATGGAGGGGCTGAGGGGAGGGAATGAAACACATGGAGGGGCTGAGGGGAAGGAATGAGACACATGGAGGGGTTGGGGGTGAGGGCTAGGGCAATTTTTGTACCAGGGCACGGTGGTTTCTAGTTATGCCTCGCTTATATATAAATATATAGTAGAGTGTGTCCATTCCAATAAGCTGTAGAAACTCATTAATTTAGTGTAAAGAACTACTTGCCTAAACAAGATAGCTGTAATTCAATATAACGGGTAGCTCCCAGGACTTTAATGATCAGTTACAGCTGGTTCATCTCAAGAGGGCTGTTTTGACTATAGAATTAAACATCAAGTATAATAAAGTTCATTCTGTTTATCAGAATGACGCTACGGTTGAGTATTGTTTCAGTGAATTTGAAGTTATTGAACCAAAACGGAGTGAGGCTAAATTTAGAAAGTCAAGTGCAGATTTGGCATTTAGTCACCGTATGATACATCCAGATAATGGCAAAAACCAGGCTGAAAATTTTAATGAAATTGAAATGATTGGAAATATATGGAAATATTCTCTGATTAGGTTTAATCTGCTTACAGTTTTACCTGAACTCGCAATGAGCTGCAGTCAGGATCCACTTCTCACCGAGCACTGTCCCTCCACAGTAATGTTGCCTAGATCTAGTCTGAAGGCTAGCAATCCAAGGCCAAGACTTTGAGGGTGCAGTTTGTCCTCCAACCACTCGGAATTTCACTTTTTCATTCATGGTAACTTTGTGTTGGAGGTTCACATTGTTGGAGTTTGCCACCACGTTGGATGTTTTAATTAAGAAGGGATCTACAAGGTATGCTAAAGTAAAAATAAAGTTATGCAATTATAAATTCCCCCAGATATTATTTATGTTTCTTTCTGAAGTATGCGTTTAAGATATTGTGGTATTAAATTTTAACAAAAATCTAACAAAAAAACTCTTGTAATGCAATTTAAGATGCTAGTTAAGGAGTGCATTAATCTAGTCATATCTTATTAAGCTGTTTAATTGCAAAATGATCACACAAGCATGTCTAGTTTGGGATAGCACTGAAAAAGTTAGGTTTAGGTTTTGCACATAAAGAACATAATTCTGTATGCTAGGAAGCCGGAATCAAAGGAAATCACAAAAATGGGAGAGTGATTGCATTGTATATGTTATTGATGTGTGTGGGGTCGTCACTGGCCTGCATATCTGGTTTTGCCCTGTAAATGTATTTTATTGGTAGAGGATTCACTGTGCGTTTGTTGGGATCATGAAAATTGACCTCCCCTTTCAGTCTCTACCTATGCTTTTACACCACACTTTTATCCCACTGTAAATTTACCAAACATCTCTTACAAAGCATTTATTAACACATGTAAATTCCTTAATTCCGGCCATGTAGAGGCAATTATCTGCTACCCCTCTCCAGCATTGAATGGCAGGGGTAGAGGAACTATATGTGATGGAAGGCTTTCCTTGCTACACTAGAATGAACTTCTGATAAATGTGCCCAGAAATGCACACCATGGCTTAATATATTTTCACGGGCATGCAAATTGTCACAATACCCGTTTTCTGTAGTTGACAACTTGGCACCACATCATCTTCTCCTCCTCTGCTAGCATTTCCAATGATAGACGCTGCATCACAGACTATTCATGATGCCGCGTCCTATCCCTTGAGTCAATCATCCACAAGGTGCCATACCTTGAGGGATTTTAAATATATGAGAGATTTTGCATACCTCTCTTGAAATTGCTTTTGTGTTTAATAAAGGTTATATTCCGAAGCTGCTGCTGTAGAGCGGTGTCTATTGAAGGAGCACTGGCAGTAATCACTTTTGAAAACCTGTAGCCTCAGCATCCATGGGGGGGGCGCAAAAGGGCAATTGCCCCCCTCTCCCCCCAAGAGCCGATGCTCTCCCCTGCAAGGCCAGTGCTATCCAAGCGCCGGCCCCGTTATGTGCCTTCACGGAACGGAGGGGAGATCAGAGACCTCCCCCACCAGTCCGCAGGCACTTTGCTGGGAGCCAGCAGGGGAGGGAGAGAGGATCCGGGAGCTCAGCCTGCAGCCCCTCCGGATCCCCCTCTCGCAAGCTCGGAGCATTGCCGCGCTTACCATGGCAATGCTCAAGATCTCGCAAGAGTGATCTCTAGACCAGAAGCTGCAGGCTAGAGTTCACGCTCACCACTAGGACCTCCAAGGATTCTCCACCAGACCACCAGGGCTTGAGAAAGATCCCCCTCCCTGAGCAAAGGTAAGAAGGGAGTGGGGGATCTAAAGATTATTTTAATAATATATATATATATATATATTTTTTTTTTTTTTTTAATTGCCCCCCTACACCTACACAAAATAACTTTCACATTCAAACACTATCCCTCCCCACACACACTGTACCCCTACCACAATGTGCACTCCTCACACACATACTGTACCCCGTCACATACACACAATGCACCCCTCACACATACTGTATCTCTCACACACATTGCACCCCTCCATGCATCCCCCACACCCTGCATTCATCACACACACACACCACTGCCCCTAGTATACCCTACTAGAGCCCCTATCCCTCCAGACTCCAGGTAAGTTGTCAAACTGTTCTAAAACGGTTTGACTACTTATTCTGGGAGGGCACCACGGCACTCCTGACATCAAAACCACTAAATAGTGGTTATTGTATCTTGATTGTTCCTTTAAATAATCTATCAGTGCCCCTCCCGAGATTAGGTTCCGGATCTGTCATTGAGCCTGAGCAACCTTTACCTGCTTTCAGTTTGTGAGTGAATTTAATTTTTAATTATATAAGAATCATTGTATCAGCAGTACTACACTATGTTTTGTCTTTTTTTCCCCCTTTTTTGCATCCATTAAATAGGAGTTGCCCTGCATTTTTTCCTGCATTGTAAGTGTTATTGAGCACGTTACACAGAATATGCACTTATTGTTGGAAGGAACTTTTATGTAACCTATTCAGAATATTAGGTTTACATTGTTTTAATGCACTTTATTGAAGTATTTAGTATTTATGAAATAACTGTGAAAAACATATTTTGGAACTATTTGGTATTGCACTTTTACATATTTAGTCTTATTAAGTTCACTTTTGTACCATTGCACTTTAGATGGTGGAATTACATTAGTTGTTACAAACACTTGAAGTGTAGATCTAAAGACACAGCCCACCTTATATTTATTTTTAAATTTGGGGAAGGGCAGACAAAGCTGGAGGGGTAACTCCAACCACAACCACTTTTTCATAACATTAATTTTGTGTTCATTCAAATACACGCATCTTCTGTTGGATAGTGGAATATACGCATAACCTAGCCCAGCTTAAAATAAGAGAATTTAAATGGTTAATCTTCACTTAGTGGTACCTATTTCAAATCTCTTATGTTTGTGAATCAAAGGAAGGTTTATAACAATCATACCAGTAGAGAGTAACCCCGTCTGACATCTTGAGTTACTGATTCCGAATATTGAATAAATGCTTTGAAACCTTTTATACTACAGGCCTTGGAAGCTGCCAGGACCATGTCTTTGTTGGTTTTTAAGAATCACTCTCAGACATTTTCGGACATCCTATTGTTAATCTTCTATGCATCAAAACACAGTGAATATTCTACATGTTTAACGATTTTGTTTTGAACAGTTGAATTACGTAACTGTTTATACTGTGACCATTACAGTGAATCTTCGGCCATTCTTAGTTTAATTCTGGTAAAACAGATTACAGGATATTTATGTTAAACTCTACTGGACATTTGTGCTAAAATTATCTTAACTTCCGAGCCTTTGAGGCTCATATGTTTCTTCCAACTTTGCCAATCAGTTAAGTTCTGCATTGATTAACAAGAGGGGAACCAGTATACAAAAGGAAGTGACATCCACTCTGTTTAACAATGTCAAGAGTAACAAAAGGGATTGATTTAGGGATTTATTCCCAAATCAACAGGTGACGTTTATGTTTGAGAAAAACTCAATGTGAGCTGAAATGTCTCCTTTTTGGTGCAGCAATAAATCCCCAGAAGCATCGCCTCTGTACCTGTTTTCTTTCCTTCTACTCCTTTTGTCAGTCTTCTTCTTCAGGCCTTAATTAGACTTCAAAGCCCACCCTTAAATTTTTTTTACATATTTGATCGTTTAGGAATGATAAAATTCACCAGGTGTTAGGATTCTCATTGATCTCAGTTATTTGATCTCAGTTATCTCATAAGGCCACGTTCCCTAGTCAGACCCACTAAAAGTCTTCAAGAGAAATAATCCATTACAATGTCTTACCAAACATACCATTATTGCAAGTGTTTTCCAGTATCCTAGATGTCAGAATTGAAGGTTCGGATATTTCCCAATAATTAATTCTGAATCCTCTGTAGCCTAATGACTTATCAGTGTAGAAGTGTAGCAATAAATAGCTTCCAGTAGATTCCACGTTGAGGTCAGTCTTAAGACCACATAGACTAACTGGGAAAGAAGGAATGTGTTAAGCGATAAGGTATCTCCAAACATAAGGCAAATACAATGACAGTGAATCAAACCAGACTGATGATTAACTCTGCCTAATCTCCTGTAACAGTGATTCCGAACCTTTTTCCACTTGAGTTCCCCATGGGAGTCTATTTCTATAAATTGTACCCCTCATATTGGCAAAATGTTTGTTATTAATATAGTTGCTGTTTTTTCAAATGTATGTTTTTCACTGCTCCATCTTGGACATGGGTGTATAGGTTAAGTCCAAAATGAGGGACCAAATTGGAGCTTCTCATCCAGTGTGCGCAGACAGACACCACCACCAGGCGACACTTTCCCTTTATGTATTTTCTTTGCACTCTTAATGCATTATGTCTATAATATGGGGTAATTTTTCATTAACTACACAATCCCTAATAATACACAATATGGGGGAGGGGGGGTGGAAAGCAGTTACAGTAACAAATCTATAGTATATAAATAAGATGGTACACTACTCCAGTAACACTTTGGAGGATTGGGCGCACCCCACAAACATGGATCCACATGTGGCAGACAAGATCCAAGGTGGTTCCCCAATGAAAATAAGTTATGGTATCCTATGCTATTCCATAGACCTATATACGTGGACAACTGGACCTTTTTTATGGCCAAACCTATCAAGAGTTCTGCTCTCACCAACAAAACCTTATATTCGCAGCATGTAGGGCCTTGGCAGCTGCCTGGCTCCAAGACAACAATTCCCCCCAGCTATAGTCATAGCATATATTAAGGATAAGTTAATGGATGAATTAAATGCCATGGTCCACCCACTATTTCTTCATTTCATACAGTGTGGGATATCTGGTCTGGTTATATCAGAGCTCATGATTTGGGTTTACATCAGAAATCTCAAGCTTGCGCAATGGATCCTTTGTATTTTCATTGTTTTACTTTATTTTGACTTTCTTGAGCTGTTTTTAGCTGATTTTCTCACAGTAAAATTTATAAAATCTTACTCATGACTGGAAACATTCTGTTACAAATGTACACTAATAAGTACACTAAATCTTAGTCACTGAAACTTCTTTGTATGCCTTCACTGAGCATTTAGTCATGAAGAAAAAAATTAAATATGAACATCATTTTTACAACCATTAGACTTAAAATTCATGTAAATGCAGCTAAACAGAATGCAAAATGAAAATAGAAGAGTCTATGAAAGTAGTATGAATCAATCCCATCCTGTGACTACTTCCTCTGGACTGCAAGAGCCACATTAAGGTAGTTCATGGCACGACCCAAAAACTGTAAAATCTGATCTGCTTCTGATGCATTGAGGAAGCTTTATGTAATCTATAGCTCATTACAACAAATCATCTAGATAAGATTAATTTGAATCCAGTATTCTGGGTCTGAAAAATACTAGTCAAAGATTGTTGCAGTAAAGGTGTAACAAGGCAAGTCACCAGAAAAGCCCAGATTCAGACAGATAGATAGGAACCGGTCACCAACATCTTGAACATATCCATTTATGTCATTTACGAATTGTACTGTTTAAAGCCTCACTGCTGTGTAATTGACATCAGCATATAACCATGGATATTCGAGTATTCAAAATAAGCCACGTAGAAATTAAGGTTCAGGCAGTTTGCAGTGGCCAGTTAAGAGTCCAAAAGAAGAGGGGAGCTTTTTACTTTACTTTTATTAGTGATATGAAAAGTTATCATACATATCCTAGTCTAGATGGTTACGATCAAATAAAGAACATATGAATTATAAGAATCTTCTGATTACATTTACTGTAGAGTATATGGAGGTAACTATTCTATATTCTGCTGTATGAACATACCGATCAATTGTGAGACATTATTGGAGCCATCAAAAACCTTTAGGTAGTCCCAGGTGCAGTTTGCAGACTCCTCTAAGTACAAGTCAATGATCAAAAGCCGTAATCGCAACCCTGAAGTGGAATAAATAAGCCACTGGCAGTCTACTCCATTTGGATATATGTCTGGATAATGAGGAGACATTATCTCCGCTGATCCAGCTGGGAGGAGGTCCAGAATTTGACAAGCTAAACACAAAACAACAGATAAATGCAATATCATGCAAAATGAATGCTTTAAAACATGTTCAGCCATCATACAGTAATTTAAAAAGTGTGTAGTGCATGCAGTTTCCTGGCATTTGTGGGATGCACTGACTACATTCACTCATTGTGTATATTGTAGACATCAATGACACTTTTCTAATTGAGATTTACTTTCATTCATGTTAGTGGTTGGTTTACTATAGGTTATGGATACCTGTAACTGCAGCTTTCCTTTGTGCATCCAAGGAACCTAAAAAATAATAAAAAATTAAAAAAGGTTTCAAGTCCTGCAAGGTATTTAACTTTCTAGATTTTCAGTGTTCTTGTTAAAGTGTTGATAACTCCTCTTCAGCAAGCTGTTATCACTGAAACTTTATAACTTACAGTAATTTATAGGACACATTTTCAGCAATCCAGTAATGGCAAAGTGATGTTGAAAAGTACTGTAATGATGAAATTGGGATTTTTTTTTTTTTTTTGCATCAGTCAATAAATATTTAATATGAGATTGCCAATTCTCTAAATGCTTAAAATAGGATGTGATTTTGTCACTGAAATTTAAAATATGTTACCACCAGATTTTTATGTGTTTTTCAAGAATTTATCAAGATATATACTTTTAATTATACCCCGTTTTTAAGTTGGTGATACCTGGCTGTAGCTCCCAGAAGGAATATTTTAGGGTGAATCCACTCATAGTCACTATGGAATTAGTAGTGAAGACTAAAGTTAGCTCTGGTCCATCCGACTTTAAAGAAAAAAGCTGCATCTGTCCACAGTAGGAACCTGCCAAGACAATTCTCAAATCAATAAAAGACTAATAAGTGTACAAAACCTGCTACCTTGTGGGTAGGTGGGTTCCTAATCCAGCTCGTGGTAACTCACAAAAATGCTAGCACTGTACTTGGGATAGATGAGTTTCAGCCATTAATTTAAGCAGCCCTAGCCACACCTTCCCTGCCTGTGACTCATACAGCCTATCTGAAAATAAATCAATAAAATAATCAAAAACGATCTACAGTGAAATTGATATCTCCTGCTCTAATGGAACTTTAAATTACACCCAGGGGTTGGGATGGAGAGGGGGTGGCAGGGGGGAGAATTCTACATGCTCTAGCAGGCTAAAGTAAGCACAATGTGTGATAAAGGAATATAATTTTTTTTTTACATGGTTGCCAAGAACTGAAGAGGAAAAGAGGTACTCCGTGTACATGCGAGATACCATACAGATAGGGTAACCTAGTACAAAGCAAAATGGTCTCCGTATGTAACTCTGTTTTAATTGCTGTTTAAAAACCTTGAATACTCACCCAATAAAGTTTTATTCTTTCCAGTTCCTTCATATATTAGAAGTTGATCCAGACAACCAGAATCATTCTTCTCAGTCTTTAATTTCAGTAAATCCAGCCTAATAATGTTTCGTAGTGGAGCGACTATTCTCCAGTGGCAGC
The DNA here is from genome assembly GCF_036172605.1 of Pelobates fuscus. NCBI lineage: Eukaryota > Metazoa > Chordata > Amphibia > Anura > Pelobatidae > Pelobates > Pelobates fuscus. Next base: position 174,182,137 of record NC_086319.1, read on the forward strand.
TAACAGGACAGAAAATATAAACACATTTTTTTAAAGAATAATTTAGAAATATTGCTGCAGAGAATGAGAAATATTCTTCAAAAACTAAAAGTCATAATCATCTGGAAGTATTAATATTTAATGACTTCTCTGAATTTCTAACATACAAAAATAAGCTCTGCGCACCAACTCCCACTACTCCTGTGCGGCAGCAATAACTATAGTACACATAAGCCTCAATATATACACGATAAAACTAGAAAGAAAAAAAAAGTTACCTGCGCACTATCCCAAATCCCTATGCACATCTAAATAACTGGAGTTTTTTTTAGTATTACTTCAATGGCAATTAAAGTGTAAGCTCACCTGCCAAGTCAAGGCAAAACCTCTTAGGTGAGTCCTACACTAACAATTCACCTTGCGGTCTTCACTACAAATCTCTAATCAGACAGAGTGGCATTTTTCTTAACCCCCTACACACTTATTAATCCTTAATAGGGAACACACCTATAATTACATCAGTGACAATAATTTGACCAATGCCGCCATAGTGAAGATAAATTATAGAAATTAAATGTTGTTGCTATCCACAGTACCACAATTTATATACTGTTTCTTCTGAAGTATACACTATTTTGCCTGATTTGTTTGCTAGTTCTTCTACTAATTATCAGTTGATAAGGAAATAAAACATGTTTTGGGGTGGGAGTGCCACATTATTATTATTATATTTTTTTGTTAATTTAATAAACAGGACTATGGTTCTCTTTGTGCCAGAAGAAAATGGAGGGCCAACAGGACACGTGTGCCCTCTAAAAAACAGTCTTCAATCTTGTTAGTTACCATAGTGTTGAATGTAACAATGACTAAATAATCTTAAAACATCAGATCACAAAACTGAATTTAAAGCTAGAGAAAATATTTTTATGATTTAAATAAAATACAGGATTACTTTTTATTTACGGATGCTTACCCAAGATCATTGGGGTAGTCATATGGATACCCAGGAGAAGATATTGCTCCATTATTTGATGTGAGGATCTCATCACTACAAATTTTCATGGGATTAGAGTTGGCACGGTTTAATTTTCCACGATATTGCTTTAACACCGAAACTGCAAAGGATGGGAAACCTTTCAACAGTCTTGCAATACATATGAATGGCTTCTAATTTGTTGGCAAGCTAAACATTTTACCATAATAAATAGATTTCTTTAAAAGGCCATAAATTGACTGTTAAACTTTTATAATCTTGATTTTAAATGCTTTTATTTCAGTGTCTCAATAATATTACAAGAGCATGTCTTTTGCAAGTAACATATACTCCACATATTTAAAAATTGTGCAAGAATCATTAACCATTCACTTGCATCAATGGGTCATACAAGTACCCACTTCTGTCAAAATCTCTCTTATGCTGCATTTACTCGAATCTAATGTGCACCTTTTTTGGAAAATAAAGTTTCCAAAATTTTAATGCACATTAGATTCGATGGCGTATTACATTCGGGGCAAAATCAAAATTTTCCGGCAAACTACATTCCGGCGATTCACCATGCGAATTCTAGTGATATCAAACAGACAAATTCAAACTGGTGAATTGGAACAGGGAAATTATGTTCCTGAAAGAGGGCTTAAGAGAGCATAGACGTAACATGTAACACTAACATTGAAATACCATCAATGTTACAATATATATATATAGCAACAAACAAACATTTTCATTTGAATTTGAACACAATTTTGTGTAGTAGTATCTACTTGTATAAATTAGCATTACATGTGCAAATTGCATGCGCTAGCAAAAACATTTTTCAGCTTCCAGGTTTCATAAATTGAGGTGCGCATTAGCTTCAATGGCACATTAGATTCTAGCAAATACTGTATTTATTAAAGATGTTGTGCATGGCTGTGCATGTGCTCTATTCTTTAAAAAAAATAAAAATTAAAAATTAAAAAATGTAATTCACAGAAACTAATCTAGAGCTGCAAGCCCTGTAGATTTGAAACATATTTAACCATATGTATTCAAATGCATTATCTAAATAATGCATAACAAATATGGCTTGAATCTATTCTGGTGTATTCCTTTAAATTTCTGTTTTTGGATAAGCAGAGACTTAACCTTTAATAGAAGATTGCCTCACCATGCACCCTCACCATGCTGTGGCCATGCCAGATAGGTCACTTTTCTCTTTGGTCAATATATATCTCTATTACTTTTTTTAATTTTACCAGAAACTACTAGTACATAAAATAACTTCCACATTGGTAAAGAATATATACCATCAGTTTACCTTGGCCTCCGTATTTTCTGAATATCATGGCAAAACCGCCTTTGCCATATGATCCTTTGGCGCTTGTGTGAAAAGACACTCTGACCACAGACCCATGGCTTACATATACTTCTGGAGAAATCAAAGAGCCACATCTTTTTGCTGAAAGAACAATAGCATCATGATTTAAACCTATTTCTTCTATAGAAAAACCTTTCATTCTTTAAAATCTCCTTTTTTTCAAAACTGTAAAAGTAAAAATTACAACAATTATAACGGCTTGCATACTACCATCACCATGGAGCAAAGATTTTTTTATTACCATTTGTAACTTACTCTTCCTGATAGAAACACAGGGTGCAATGCTAAAGTGATCTATTATTTGAAGTATTAAGGTAGGTACTATTGGTTAGAGAGCCAGTGTGCCTATGATCATGGTTCTCTAGTTTGAGTTTATTAATGATCATTGTATAGGCATTTTCAGTTTGACTACAAAGGTTGTGGTCAAGGAGGCTCTCAATCAAAGATGAGTATTTGCTATTCTACCTGCAAATACAAGCTTTAGAAATGGTTTGTTCTTGTGCATTCATGGCATGCAATCTGGAAACATCATGAGGTGTATTTGCAATGCCAGACCTAAAAGACAATAATAAAAACACAAAAAAACAATTACATTATTACAATGGGACCTGTCCTGGAGTGTTGGTTGCCATTTGCCTGACTGGAGAGTGATTAATGTAGTTGAGAAGACAAGAATCTTGGGGCTGTCACTCAAATTATTTTATGAATTTCTTTATTACATACAAAAATACAAAACAAAATAGCATTTTGCTAGCCACCATCATTCTATACAGGAAAAATCAAATCTAAAATAGAAATAAAAAGCAAGATGGCTGATCCCATGGGAGGAAGATTAAAGAAATCAGGTGAAGAAAAAGGGTGGGGGGTAGAGGGATCGTTTTTCGTTCCAGTGGAATTGATTTAAGCCTCCACTTGCATATTACAGAAGGTTTATCAGTTACAATAAGACAGTGAAGCTGTCAATCCATGGGGACCAGTCCAGAATAATAGGGATCATGCCATGCAAATAAACTCTCAATGTCTCCATTTTAGGGAGATATTAAGTGTGCAATGTGAAGAAGTTTCCCTTTAAGGTATGCGCAAGACACATTCAAACTGCAGCTCAGGTGCAAAACATTTCTTCACTGGCTGGAATAGGAAGCTAAATGCATTAACATGTTCTGCTAAGTTCTGCTAACTAATGTAGCCCAGGGCCTAGGGAATTATCAAGTTGAAGACAAGCACAGATCGCAACTGGCAAATAGGTTGAATCAGGTCACTATCTAACCATGTGTAGAGAAAAGTCCCCTCCGTATTTCTTAGTGTACCAGGTTTAAAGGACCACTATAGTGCCAGGAAAACACTCGTTATAGTGCCCTCAGGGTCCCCCTCCCGCCGGGCTCTGGGGAGAGGAAAGGGGTTAAAACTTACCTTTTTCCAGCGCCGGGCGGGGAGCGCTTCTCCTCCTATCCTCCTCCTCTCCTCCCATTCGGCTGAATGCGCATGCGCGGCAAGAGCTGCGCACGCATTCAGCCGGTCTCATAGGAAAGCATTATCAATGCTTTCCTATGGACGCTTGCGTGCTCTCACTGTGATTTTCACAGTGAGAATCACGCAAGCGCCTCTAGCGGCTGTCAGTGAGACAGCCACTAGAGGCTTTGAGGGCTGGATTAACCCATTTATAAACATAGCCGTTTCTCTGAAACGGCTATGTTTATAAAAAAAAAAAAAATGGGTTAACCCTAGCTGGACCTGGCACCCAGACCACTTCATTAAGCTGAAGTGGTCTGGGTGCCTAGAGTGGTCCTTTAAGGCCATCAATTGTTTGAGAACTCCAGAACATAACTCCTACATTTTGAACAGACAATCTATGGAACTGTAAGAGATATGAAATAAGGATGCTCCTTTTCACGTGTACATAGTGCACATTAAAAGGTACCTTAACCCCTTAAGGACCAAACTTCTGAAATAAAATGGAATCATGACATGTCACACATGTCGTGTGTCCTTAAGGGGTTAAGTTACTTATATTATTATTTTTTTTTAAATGCTGTTTTGGCATTGAGTGGTAAGAGTGTTTTGTTGGATTAAATTTGGAACAGGGATTCTGCAATTCACATGTACTCCATAAAGTATTTTGTACTATTGCTGCAAAGTCCAACACTTACTCAATAGTGTTCTGCCATTGCTGTTCTCTTCAAAGATTGACAGAGATTCTGATGTACAATTTGATGATTCTGCTATGGACAGATGATCCAGCACCATTTTAATTATTCCAGTAGAGGAAATTCTAATCAACCAAGAGCAATTAAGGCCCCCAGCATATCCATGTGGAAAACCCGGAGATACAATAGAGCCAAAAGCACCTTTCAAAAGCACCTCAGATTTACATCCTGCAAAACAACATGTATTAGCAATATGTAGTGACTTTATTTTTGCGGATTTACGGTGAAACGTTTAACAATGAGACTGGCAATACATAGAGACAGACACCGCCATACAGTCTATGGTTTCACTTTCATCAATGAAACCTGCAGATATTTTCTGCACACCACAAGAAGATTCCACTCTACCCATTATAATGTCTAAGACAAATATACTGCCCAATCAGGATAAGCAATGATTTGGTCTACTCCTGAGTTTTGGTTTTCACAGCATAGAAACTAATATTATAAACCCAGCGTGCCAACATTGTCAATGAATCAATTACTGTAGCTAATTTTGCACCAGGTTACATTTGGTATGTTTAACAACATGGACAGCGGAAAAATCTAGATTATACTTTAAGTATTCAAATGGCATTAGCCAATTTGCACTTAATAAAGGGTCAGTACATGGGCTGTTTACTAGAGCAATACTCACCATGGTTGACGGTCACCTTATCCTCACTGGCCAATGACTTCAATGTTTGTTTCTTCGGTTTGCTCATTTGGTTCCCTTCTCCTTCGACTAATACATAATGAGGATATCACGATCACTGATATATAAAGAGGCATTTCTCAAACCTTATTCCAACTGGTGCACCTGATAATACCTTGTTGTGCAGTTTGTATCCAACTCAAGAACTCTCGGACCTTGGTATATACAAAAGGCTTCAGGTCCGTTGCACAACCCACACCCCAGCTGGCAAGGCCATAAAGAACAAAGGACTTATTCATACTTGGGCAAACCAAAGGCCCTCCTGAATCACCCTGAAATAGAAAATATTTGTTTAACTAAAAAAAAAAAAAAAAAAAAAAAAGGCTGTATTTGCAATCAGTATTTTCCTAATGTTTAAGCTAAATTATTGAGATTTTTTTTAATTATTTTTTTTGGATTGCCTAGTTTCTTCATTATTACCTCTATGCTGCCAGCTACAGTTTACAAATCATTTTTAAAAACTACAACTCTCAACATACACATACACCTTGTTATATATTACATGTAATTTTCATTGAGGTCAAAAGCTGAAATGCTAAATATGTCATGCCTGTTTAAGATTCACAATATTTCATTACGATGCATCTCTAAATGTCAATCCCACTGACCTGACATGAATTTTTTCCTATAGTGGATGGAAACCCTGCACAAACCATGCGTTCTGTGAGTACCCCTTCGTAGTAGGTTTTGTTGCACACATTGATATCCACAATCGGGACCTGCAACTGCTGCAAACGGATGGAAAGTTGCTCATCTATGTAAAAAAACAACAACAAAAAAACAACACAAATACAAATACAAAGAATAAGGGGGCTGAAAGGGTGAACACCAGCACACAGTGAGTGTATACATAATTCCAATAAATGCTAACATAGCGTAATATTGTTTACATATATCCTAATCTATTACAGAGGTAATGGGTCACTCACACAAAAAAAACAACAACTTTGCAGAGTCAGTATTATGCTATGAACACAATAAAATCATATATCCTTAATATAAAGCTCAATACAGCAGTAAACCAAAATGTGTCCTGTCGAGTTCTGCCTTTATGACAATGACACTAATGTATACAGATCTAAATAAACCTAACTGAACTACAGTAGCTACAATGTTCAAATCTAAAATAATATTTTGGACCAGAAAATTCAGTTTTCACCACCTATTGACAGTAAAATGCACATTGATATGCTTTATAATATAGTGAGTTTAAAGGACCCCTCTAAGCACCATAGCCACTACAGCCCTGGTTCCCTCTCACAGTAAGTAGTCAAACCATTTAAATGGGCTGTAGTGGTAATGATCCTTGGAGTTTTCCTTTAAGCAGTCTACAGTTTAACCAAGAGTAATCAGGTCCTTATATACTTTTATTTTTAGGTAAACCTTTAGTAGTAATGACGTACGTCGAAATGAAGAAGAACAATAAAATAAGGAAAAAAAAGTAAAGCCAATGTTTATATGAAACTTTAGACTATTAGATAATAAATAATGCTATACATAATATCTAAAATTGTTTTGGCTTCATTTTTTTCAATTACTAATTGGTAAAGCATAGTATTGAAATTTCAGATGTGGGATGTCCAACTGCTGACTGACCAGGATCACAAATCTCCAGACATTTTTTATATTATTTCCAATATACTAAAAGAAAATATTCTCCATTAGTGATGTCGCGAACATAAAATTTTCGGTTCGCGAACGGCGAATGCGAACCTCCGCAAATGTTCGCGAACGGGCGAACCACCATAGACTTCAATGGGCAGGCAGATTTTAAAACCCACAGGGACTCTTTCTGGCCACAATAGTGATGGAAAAGTTGTTTCAAGGGGACTAACACCTGGACTGTGGCATGCCGGAGGGGGATCCATGGCAAAACTCCCATGGAAAATTACATGGTTGATGCAGAGTCTGGTTTTAATCCATAAATCACCTAACATTCCTACATTGTTTGGAATAACGTGCTTTAAAACATCAGGTATGATGTTGTATCGATCAGGTAGTGTAAGGGTTACGCCCGCTTCAATAGCTACAAATTTTTTGAACGCCTCAGACTCCACCAGCTTGTATGGTAAAAGCTGGCGGGCTAAGAGTTCAGACAAGTCAGCTGTCAGATGCAGGGCAAGGGGGTGACTTTGTGACATTGGCTTCTTACGCTCAAACATGTCCTTGACAGACACCTGACTGTGGGCAGATGAGCAGGAACTGCTCAAGGTGAGAGACGGAGGGGCGGATGGTTGAGAGGGGGCAAGGAGGACAGCAGTGGTTAATGTGGCTGAAGATGCTGGACCAGGAGGAGGATGGCGGCTTTGAGTTTGTGTGCTGCTTGTACTCATGTGTTGATCCCATAGGCGTTTGTGATGTGCGATCATGTGCCTACGCAAAGCAGTTGTACCTAGGTGGGTGTTGGACTTCCCACGACTCAGTTTCTTTTTGGCACAGGTTGCAAATGGCATCGCTGTTGTCAGAGGCAGACACACAAAAAAAAAATGCCACACTGCTGAACTCTGCAATTACGGCATTCTGGTGGTGGCAACAGCATGCGTTGATTGGCGTGCTGTCTGGCTGACCCCGGGTGCCGATGCATGCTGTGACTGTGCCACTAGCTCCTTGCGACGACCTCCCCCTGCTTCCAACTCGTCTCCTCCTCCTCCTCTCTGTCTCCCCATCTGAACTTTACCCCTGTTCCTCTTCTCTTCTAGTGGGCACCCACGTGACATCCACGGACGCATCATCATCATCAACAGCTTCACTTGTATCTGACAACTCAGCAAAGGAAGCAGCAGCGGGTACAACATCATCATCATCACACCGTACGTGTGTAATGGTGCCTGACTGAGACATATCCCTGTTATCTACATCCTCTGGCAATAATGGTTGCGCATCACTCATTTCTCCCAACTGATGTGTAAATAACTCCTCTGACATACCAAGTGAAGCGGCTGTGGTGCTAGTGTTGGTGGTGGCGGTAGGCGGGCGAGTGGTAACTTGAGAGGTGCCCGAAGCTAAGCTGGAGGAGGATGGTGCGTCGAGGTTCTGAGCGGAAGCTGTAGAAGATTGGGTGTCCTGTATTAGCCAGTCAACTATGTCCTCAGAACTTTTCAAGTTCAGGGTACGTGGCCTCTGAACACTGGGCATTATTCTAGGGCCAAAGGGAATCACAGCACCACGACCACGACGGCCCCTGTGGGGTGTCCTGCCTCTGCCTGTCATTTTTTTTTCGATTAGTGGTACTATGCGTGCAAGCTACTGTGACAACAGATATGAGTGGCACTGTGCAGTGTCAGAAGTTGGCAGAGTAGACGCTGTAGGCCTGACACACACGCTTGCAGCAACTAACTGCTATTCAATCTATTACAGTCAAAATTGAATTTTTTTTTTTTAAATGTACACTAATGTTACACCAGATATGAGTTGCACTGGTGTGACACTGTGCCCTGGCAGGCCCTGAAACGCACATGCGTGAAGGAAACTGACTGCTATTATATTACAGTCAAAAAAGTTTTGTTTTTTTCAATGCAAGCTATTGTGACACCAGTGAGTGAGTGGTGGCACTGGGCAAGTGGGCACAGTATATGCTGTGAGCCTGACACACAGGCTGACAGGCAGGCAACTGCAATTACATTACACAGAAAAAAAAAGCAGACTGATGTTCTAGCCCTAAAAAGGGCTTTTTGGGGTGTTGTCCTTACAGCAGAGATCAGATGAGTCCTTCAGGACTGTAGTGGACACTGAATACACTAGCCTAGCTATCAATTTCCCTATCAAATCAGCAGCAGCTACACTGTCCCTCCTCTCACTAACAATGCAGCTTCACAATGAATGTAAAATGGATGCTGTACAGGAGGTGGGAGGGTCTAGGAGGGAGGGTCTGCTGCTGATTGACTGGAATGTGTCTGCTGACTGTGAGGTACAGGGTCAAAGTTTACTCAATGATGACGAATAGGGGGCGGACCGAACAGCGCATATGTTCGCCATCCGTGGCAAACGCGAACAAGCGATGTTCGCCAGGAACTATTCGCCAGCGAACCGTTCGGGACATCACTATTCTCAATACTTACTAAATGTTTTCCCCTGGCTATTCCAGGGCAACATTATATTTGGGTAGCTATTCCCTTCTTAGCTGAATGGAAACGAAAAATGCTATAAATAGAAATACAGAAATACCCCAATTTCGGTTTCTGATTAGCACAAGGACTTAGGATATACTATATATGAAGATAAATGGTTGAGTGCCTTCCACAAAGGGCTAACATCCTGTGCATATAGAAACACTACGTAAGATAGCATTTAGATGACATATTGCCACAGCTAGTTGTACCCCTACCTCCAGTATTGAAAATGGAAAATACTGGAGATGTCCATTAGAAAGAAACTATGCTACATACTGGTCAAGAGTATGTACTGTTATGGGCCAATGCAAATATTACAAGTTTTAGAATGAAAGTTGTATTCTTAAACGGTTACTTTGTCTTTAAAATATATTGCAAAGTGACAAGGTGTTAGAAATGGAACATATTGTTTTTCATACAGGTTTCTTTAAGCAATAACCTCTAACCTACTTTCAGTGCATAATATGATTACGCCAATTTGTCTTAGCTTAATACAAAATCAAGTGATGCATAGCATCTTCAAGGCTAAACTACGTCATCCTGACTTACGCCATTTTGTCCTAGAAATATGTCTATGGCTTAATACAAATAATAATGCAATAACTTCAAGGCTATGCTACGTTATCCTGACCTATGCCATTGTTTCCTAGATTAATGGAAATTCCCCAAGTCAGGGAATTTCCCATGCTGTGTGCCCCCTTACGTTTTAGTTATGGCCTTGTATCTTTGCCAAGTTAAGGGAGGTCCTAAAATGAATAAAAGTAAAAGATGTTCATATATGAACTGTGGTAACCCTAAAATGAAAAACATCTAAGGTATTGTAGCGGTACTTACCCTCTCCAGGGGCTGGCCGGGGTCCTCTGTTCTCACCGCGCGCGGTCCTGCTTCTGCACGAGCCTCCAGTATCTGGTACATTGGAAGGTCTATCGGCTTGTGCGTTCTTTCCATTCTCGTTTTCCTGCCAGGCCTGGTCCTCCCCGCCCGGTGGGCGTGTCTTCAGGGGGTGTACTGTAGCGATACTTACCCTCTCCAGGGGCCAGCCGGGGTCCTCTATTCACGCTCCTCGCCTTGTGCGTTCTTTCCATTCTTGTTTTCCTGCCAGGCCTGGTCCTCCCCGCCCGGTGGGCGTGTCTTCAGGGGGTGTACTGTAGCGATACTTACCCTCTCCAGGGGCCAGCCGGGGTCCTCTGTTCTCGCCGCGCGCGGTCCTGTTCTCTGCTATAAATTATTGTAATGGATTTTATATGCCTATATTTATATAATTTTATTTAATAAAAATATAAAAAGACAAAACTGTATTGGTTCCAAGACAATCCTTATTTTATATTGTATTCTCAATTATTTACATATTTTAAATAGGGGATCTCTTACGGACTATATAATATTATGGCTAAGATTACTGCATGGTTAACCCAGCTAAGTTCTATGGTTTAAGATGTTATAGTGGTAAATAGGGGAACCAGCTGCGGTAACAGTACAATGACATATAAAGTAACTGCAATCCATAAAACCTGTGAGACTTAATCCTGTCTGCTATTTAAGCTACCTGAACACATCTCCAGGCATGTATTTAAAATTCTATTCCTTATCCTGATAATGTTGAAAAAATTTTATCAACATGAATTGGAAATCTAACACAGTAAATAAAGCCACAGGCATCTTTAAACTGCTTGTACAAACAGATAATGTTTAGATATGGGTGGAGATGTAGTAAAATACTGTGGGTCTGTGCATTGTGGGACGTCTTCCTCCAATCCAAATAGATGTGCTAAATTGAATCCATGGTGTAATGCGTAGGTATAGGAAGAAGTTCAAACAAACTATTTATATCAATGGTTATTCTAGGCTAAACTTGGAATCCGTGGCGTACACACAATCCATGGGGCCCCGGTGCGAAACAGATCCGTGGGACCCCCCAGACACATACATACAGATACAGACACCGGCACACACACACATCCCCTTGACAGACAGACACACACACACACACAAAAAAAACACACACATACAAACACATACATATACAAAATGTTTAAGTCACCCTCCTGTTTCCTTCCTCTTGCAGGAGGGTGAATTCCCTGGGGTCCAGTGGGGGCTCAGCCTGATGGGAGTCAGAGTTCCCATTCTGACTCCCTCCTCCTTTCTCCCGCGTGGCTCTGATATCTGGGATGAGTGACCGGGGCAGTCTCTTCCTCCCAGCTCTGTCTGATGTCATCACAGGGGGCCCGGTCGCGCTGTTAAAGCACCGGGCCTCCTGGAAATCCATACCCATCGGGTGGCCTTAACAGCATGGGCCACCCGATGGGCCCCTTCATGTCGCAAATCATGTCGGTGGGTACCCGGTCGCAGGGGTCCGTAGGGCGGCCGGGCCCAGTCTCACCTGTGACCACAGTATGTATGCCAGTGCTTGGAATGTACTCCTGTGTCTATGTATACATATTTAGACATATGTAGAAGCATGCTAATAATATCAAAACACAAAAAATATCGCTCATCAGGCATAGAAACAAAGTAGATGCTTCATGTACCACTCCCAACTAATCCCTACAACGTGGTCCCTGTTTACCAAATTATATATATTTATATTTTGTTACCCACACGTTGGTTTAATTTGTAGTTTTGTATGATTTGTATCCTTTTGATTTCTGTTATACATAAATTTGTCAACAGCAGTATATTTTCGACTTATTTGTGAACGCATTGCTATTTATTCTACTGTGGTGTATTCTATATGTTGTACTCGCTTACATGTCAAAACAATAACATTTCATATTAAAGTAATAAAAAAATTAAGAAAGAAACACCCCAGGTTTGTGACTAGCCAGAGTTGGCAGCACGATAGCTGTGAAAGGAAAATCCCAATAAGTATGGAGGATTGTTTTTCTATTCATGACTACTATGTAATAGCCAAACAATTGTTAATTTTAAGGGGAAGGAATAAGCACTCCAATAAAGATCCACATCAGTGAAATTGGTCAATATGTAAATGCTGTTTAAGAAATAGAGTTACCTTCTTGAATGTTCCCCCAACCTGTGACTACACATATGGAAGATGGGGCAAGAGGTTCATCCACACTGGGCATACATATAGGGCGCACAAAGTCATTAAACTCTAGTGGCTTCTCCAACCAAATAAAGACCATGTCATAATCAAAGGTTTTCAGATTAAACTTTTCATGGACATGGACCATTCTGACTGCTCTCATCTGTCAAAAAAGAAAAGCTGCATTTTAGAGGCATCACCATGAAGCTTGAAATTCTTCAAGTAAAGTTTATTAAAAATGTATAAGGACCATGGCAGATCCATTTCACTTTACCCTACCTGCTCTGTGGGCTCATTCAAGGACCGATCATGTTTTCCAGCAATTACAAACCAATGAGAAGCATCAAGAGATCTGTAAATATAAAGCAACATATTTTTTTCATTTTTTTTTATTCTTTATTTTTGTGTGCATTGATAATACTTTACAACTCATCTCACAATGCCACAACAGCTGTTGTCAGAGCTTCCATAACTATATAAAGACAAAATGGCATGAATATCGTTGCACATTTTCTATTAAATGAAGAAATAGTGACAGTGAGTGCGGTCAGCTACGTCGGCCTAGGGATTAAACGTTTCACTAGGATCGTCAAGGCTATAATTTGCGTGTACACTAATAAGACAAAAACAAAATGAATATTTAACCATGGAAACATATTAGAGTAATAAAAGTTAAATTGTTATACTGTGTGGGGGTGGATCGGTCAGGGTATGGCGGCTACGTCTTTTTAAGGGAGAGGAGCAAAGGTTTTGCATTCCCCTTGCAGACTAAGGTTGTCATAGTTTGGTGTGAACCTGAATTACCCTGAGGCACAGAGGGGGGGGGGGGGAGAGAGGGTTGGTCAGCTGATAGTCAGGTAGATCTGTGCAAGAGCTTGGGGCCTACATGTCAGTGGTTTAATGCATAGGCAGTCAAAGTAAAGTTCAACGTTTAAAAGATAGGTAAATAATAAACTTTATTTAGTGGGAGAATGTCCTGGAAAACTTTCCGTTTAACCCGGTCTGGGTTCAGGTTGTGGCTGCGGCATAAGATTCTGTGGTTGGCCGTCGGGGATAGAGTCCCAACTTGGGGGGCTTCGCTGACGGTTCGGATGGGCCAAGTGAATCCAGGGGGATGTCCAACAGCCTCAGAATTTTCGTGGTCTCTTGGTCTCATGTATGGTGTGCGTGGTGTCGCCTTTGGTAACTAGCAGAGCGTGAGGCTAGGCCCAGCGGTACCTGATGCATTGAGCTCGCAGGAGGGAGGCAAATTGTCACAGGGATCTCCTCCATGCTAGTGTTCCACCTGAGAGATCTGAGTAGAAGGTGAGGGCCATCTCTTCGAAGAGGTATGTTGGCTGGCCCCTGGTGGCATGTAAGACTGCGGATTTGTCTCTGGAACTGAAATATTAAGTCCCTTGTAGCTGTGAGTGGCGCCTTGGCTGGCCTTGCGGAATATTCCATCCAGTGCTACCGCTTTGGCCATTTTCGGCGTTAGCAATGCTGTGAGGAGCTGTCTTGCAAAGTGTGGTAGCTCAGCTTCTGGTATGTTGTCGGCGACACCTCTGATCTTCAAGTGTTTTAGGTGATGTTTGTCTTCCTGTGTGGCAAATCATTGTTCATGAAGCCTATTCTGCTGTCTGAGGTCTTGCACTGCCTATTGTAGCTCTGTAATCTGGTGTTCATGGGTGCTAGTGGTGCCTTTCACAGTCCAAAGTCGTCCAATTAAGCCCTGCAGGTTTTCCCGTATTGAGGCAACGTCGGATGAGATTTTCTTGTGGTGATCCGCCATAAGCTCTCCAATTGTCTCCATAGTTACTGGTGTGGGGGTTGCCGCAGGTGGCGGGAGCTGCGTCTGAGCTGGTGGTGGTATCGTCTGGGCAGGTGAGGGTGCCCCCTCCGCTTTGTCCGACGATTCTTCGTAAAAGTCTGAACAGCCCCCGTGGATGTACGCCATCATGGAACCAGAGGCGTCTTGGGCCTGCCGCCATAGCTCGCCGATATGCATGCCCAACCAGGGTCTTTCAGGCTTAAGCTTTTTAGTTTTCTGACCCATGGGGCTCGTGTGAGTTTTGGGGTCTTCCTGGGATGGGTTTGGCCCGTACCTGGGCGGTGAGAGCAGGTATATTTTGTTTTTGTGGTCTGGTGCTCAGCGGCCATGCGACCATTCGCTTCAGCAGTTAGGCACCGCTTTCCCACATATTCTTTTTTTATACGTTCTTCACAATGTATTTAGATTGTATTTTGTCCTTCCTGTGTAATTCTAGAAAACTAGAATATATGTTTAGGTTTTTTTCTGTATATATTAAATGTTAATGGCTGGTTTAGGAGTAAACATTATTTGAATTGGATTTTGTTGGTTTCATTTATTTGTACAAATTAGGCAGAATTGTAACACACTTTAAATAACTTTTTTTTATGTTTAAGCGGTTTAATGGAACAGCTCTTAATTAAGCATTTCCAAGGCGTGACTTTTCTCGAATAGAATTCTTCTTACTGTATGCAGTGAGCAGCAGACAGGACTGCTTGGGGTGAGATAATCACTCCTCCACACTGGAATGTATCAAGGAACAGTAAGGCCACCTGCCAAGGCCAACAGTTTGGGCAAGCTTCTTCTCCCCCAACAATACGTGGCAACATCCACTGGGGAGACAATGGTGCAATACCACAGACATCTGTAAGGCACAAATAAAGTCATCAAAAAAAAGAGGTCAAACTGTAAAGAATACAGAGTATGAAATCCACATCCAAAATGACCCAAAGCAGACATCTTTAATACAGCTTATTACATTATAATAATATGAGTATCAAACCATGATATTTTATAAACATGGTTTAATAATTATTGAAACAATACAGTAATAAAAAAAATGACTGAAAACATGCACGCAGCAACTAAAATACAGTATCTGTTCAAACTGGAGTGATCACGAAGACATTTATCAAGATATATTGCATCTATGTTTTCTAAACATCAAGACACAGAATATTGGTTTATGAGAGCATAACATACTTTTATAAACTCCCTTTCTAAACCCAGAATATAAAGTTTGCTCACTGACTACCGATGCCAAGTTCTGTGAACCTACCTTGAGAAAGAGACTTTTGTCTGGACGTATTTATAGTAGTAGTAGAATTTCCAGCCATATCAGATGGCACACTATCTGAGGATATAAATCAACACTCATTAATACTACACAGAGTGTATACAATGCAATTAAAATAATAATGCTTTAGCTCATTGATGGTAAATCAGAAAAACTCAAAGACAGTGCCCAAGGATATTGCCCCTCCCATCAAAAGAACAATCTTTAATTAATATATTGTAGAACTGGTTAATATATTAAATAAAATATTTATACTCTGGTTTAGTACATGATTTGACCCTGATCTCCCTTGGGATTCAAGCCCTCAATGAGGAAGTAGGAACATTGGGATCCAGCCGCTGGGATTCCAGCCTGTTCTCTGTCTTTCTCACTGAGCGCCAAACTGTGAGGTTTGATTAATATGGTCTGCCGCAGGCAGAGATAAAGACCATGCACTCTACCACTGGACCACCAGAGAGTCAATATTAAAACCACTGAACCATCAGGGATTTACTATTAACCCCACTGTAGCTTTAGGAATGTATTAACTAATACCACAGAACCACATTTATTTCACTTACTCCCAGTGGACAACCAAGTATTAATTATTAACCCCCACTGGACCATCAGGAAAGATAGCCTCCTCCATGCAAAAGGAGAATAGGGTGAAAGGGCAACATTTTATCTATTTTGTATTTTATTAAAGGGACACTCTAGGCACCCAAACCACTTCTGCCAATTGGAGTGGTCTGGGTGCCAACTCCCACTACCCTTAACCCTGCAACTGTAATTATTGCAGTTTTCATAAACTGCAATAATTACATTGCAGGGTTAACTCCTCCTCTAGTGGCTGTCTACTAGACAGCCACTAGAGGGCATTTCTGGGATTCTAGCACAGGTTTTCTGTGCTGGAGCGTCGCTGGACGTCCTCACGCTATGTGAGGACCTCCAGAGTCGCTAAAATCCCCATAGGAAAGCACTGAAAAGCATTTGCAATGTTTTCCTATGGAGAGGTCTAATGCGCGTGCGCGGCATTGCCGCACATGCGCATTAGGTCTCCCCAGCCTGCGGGCGTGATCAGTCTCCCACGCCGGCTGACGTGATGAAGGGGAGGAGCAGCGGCGGAGGAAGAAGCAGCGACGATAGACATCGTCGCTGCCTTTGGTAAGTGACTGAAGGGGTTTTCATCTCTTCAGCAACCGGGTATGGGAGGTGGGAGGGAGAGGGGAGCTGCAGTGCCAGGAAAACGGATTGTTTTCCTGGCACTGGAGAGTCTCTTTAATGCAGATAATTTAAAATAACCACCCAGTCATAAACGTGACTACCACTTTTACATTTAACTGCAGTGTTGGCACTTTGAGATAAATAAGTTGGTTTTGAGTTGCAGTTTGGGCTCTCAGGATCAAAAAGGTTTATCATCACTGATGTATTTTAGAATGAGCATTATACTTGTGCACGGCAACAAAATATAGTATGGACGAATCATTCAAAAAAAAAAAATATATATATAGATGCCTCAAATTTGGCCATAATTTTGATTTGGCAGAAGTTCTGTACCAAAAAACTGATTCGGAAAGCGAACTGAAAGGGTGCGAAAATAGTATTATAAATATATATTTTGCAGTACACGGACAGGAACATTTTTCGCACCATTTTGGGCACGGATCTATTTGGAAAAAGTAACCAATAGAGGGAAAAATGAGGAACAGAAAAAAAAATTAAAACATCTTTATTTATATATTGTATATTTATTAAATATATAGATTATTTTTTACTGCTCCTTCTGCTTCTCTCTAATCACATTTTTTCCATCAGTCAATCTTTTGTTTGGAGCTATAGGCTTCATTTCAGCTCAGAGTTTAGGAATTCGAAAAATTATCTGATCGGTATAAATTTAGAAAAAAATTGCAGTTCACAAGAATAGATGTGCAACATTTTATTTGCTATTACAGAGAATTTGTAAATGTTCTACATTATATTCCACCCATATTGCTTTTTTGAAATGATGATGAAAACTAAACTCTAAAGAGCAGGATTCCCTTTTCCTTTTGGAAATTTATTGTTACCCATTTTGTCAATTGCATTGATTATGAGTTGTATTTATTAATGAATATAATAGCAGGATGGTTAGGAGCAAAGTATAATAAATACTAAAAAAATCTTTTTTATAAAAAAAACAAAACAACTTACTTTGTTGGATAAAGTCAAAACGGGCTTTGAAACCTGGGTAATTGTTCTCTTGGTCGGTGATGAAATGAATGAACATGGTGTTATTTGGACTGAAGACAGGTGGTGGAGATGTAAATCCGCACAACCTGGCTAAGACAAAGATGCATAAAAAAATTAATGAAAAATAAAAACAACAAACCACAAATCTATGTTTTATCTAACCCCAGACTCTCTTTTACAGCCTGTACCTAAACAACATTTATACCAGTGTTAATTTTAGTTGACTAAAAAACTCGTCTAAAACTAAAATGGCATTTTAGTCAAAAGAATATGACTGAAACTAAATTGATATTTGCCACCAAATATACCACTGCAGAGAGGAAGGGGCTAAAGAGACAGACCAGGGCTTGAGAGAAGACACCTAGAGCGGCTGGGACGACACAAAGACACAGAGGCTGGGGAAGGCTGGCGATTTAGTCAACAAATCTACTAGAGATTTAGTTGACTAAAACAAACAATTCAATAGACTAAAATTAAATGTACTTTTTAGTCAAAAGACTATGACTAAGACTAAATTGAAATTTGCCGCCAAAATTAAGACTTTGCACTCAGGACTCAAAGCCAGCTACCTAAGCCTTCTGTAGATCTAGCATTTCCGCAATAAGAAGGCATCTTATTTTATTAATCAATTTCTCATTTTTGTATTGTATTCCTATCAGTTTACATCCTCTACAGCAGGGGGTCCAAACCCAGTCCTCAAGTACCCCTTACCAGTCCAGGATTTAGGGATTACCCTGTGGTGCCTAAAGTGTTTTTTCCCCTTAAAACACCTTAGACACAACTGGGTAATCCCTAAATCCTGGACTGGTAGGAGGTACTTGAGGACTGGGTTGGGAACCACTGCTCTATTATATTACTGTTTAATTAATTATTTCCATGCTCGGCTCTTGCTTTGTTAAATGTATGTTTAATTTTGTTCATGTCAGAGTGTGATGGAGCCGGCTCCGATCAGGTTTCAACTGGTGCAAAACTCAAAGTCTAATTCCGCCTAAAAAGAAGCAGCTGCCTGGTACAAATTACACCTATTGCCATTCAGTCCTCCAGGAGAGCACTAGTTGGAGGGGAGATGGGAAATATGAAGAACAATAAAAGCACACAGAGCCAGGGAGAACCCTCTTTTCCGGAGGAATGTTCATATTTGCACATGTGATTTGTCATTAATTATATTCAGCATATATTCATCATTGTATTTTTCCTTCTGGCTGGATCTTATGGTTCTGTTTCTTTAGATAAGTTGGAACATCATGATTTCTTTATTCATTAAGTCCTCTCATAATTGATTATTTGAAGGAGGTCTTATCTTCCTTTATGCTTTATTTTTCATGCATATTGTACTTTCAATCCAATTATTGAATTTTGCCAATAGTTAATAAGCTATTGAGATTTATGTCAATATTTGTTGTATATTTTCCATGAGTCACTTTATCCACTAGAATTTATATTAAACTTGAAGCTTGCTTCATGTATTATTATATGCCAGTTTATCTTGATGTATTAAGGGGGACATTTGATTCTCATTTTATGGAACACTAAACTATAGATCGTTAAGTGATAAAATAATGGCTTACTGTACCTTTAACTTCCTGACACTCTGCTCGAGCAGACTACATGTCTTGTTTTATATGTTACTTATGCATATGTTTGTTTTAACATGTGATGATACTCTTCAATTCACTTAATTTGGCTTAATTTAGGCTACAACACTTTGTAATGTTGTATCCCTTATGCATGAATAAGGCTCTGCTGAGCCAAAACGTTGCACTTATTTTTTGGTGAGGTGGTGAACCCATGAATAAAACTTATCTTCATTATCCTAGAGTGCTGCCTGTGTTCTTCTACTTTTGTCTCGGTTGGATGTCAGGTCCCGCCCCCGAAATCAACAAGGAATTCACGGAATTCCTGAGCCAAGTCTAAAATTACTCCCATACCCTAAACAGTACGAATCCTGATTATGTAGAGGCAGTCGCAAGGTTCCTCGACAGGGTTCATCTCCCTAAACCTAAAGAGGGGGCGCTTATCGACCTAAGCTCACGTATAACAGCAGATGAAGTAAACAGGGCCATAACGATGTTCAAGGGTAACAAGGCACCGGGCCCAGACGAGTTCAATGGATCATACTACAAAAACCTTGAAACCTGATACCACACCTGACTGTCATGTACACGGAATGGATGGAAGGGGGACACCCAAACCCAGACCTTCCCACAGCTAATGTGACCCTTATCCAGAAACCGGGTCGTGATGACACGAAAGTGTGGCCAATTACCGCCCCATCTCCCCAATTAACTTTGACTCTAAAATATTCGCCAAAATCCTCGCGACCAGACTGAATTCCTTGTTGACCACACTTATATGCGCAGACCAGGTTGGTTTTGTTCCTTGTTCCTTTGACCTTGTATGGTGGGCTGATAAGACCCGAATGCCTTCGCCTTCGTCCTATCCCTCGACGCAGAGAAAGTTTTCGACACGGTACAATAACACTACAATGAATAGGACTACCTCAGGACTATATAACTGCCATTAGAGTCCTCTACCCCACCCCACAGGCTCAACAGCATTGAGTGGCACACCCAACCTCATTCAAACTTAGCAACGGAACCAGACAGGGATGCCCACTCTCACCCCTCCTCTTCATTATTGCCCTGGAGCCCCTCCTCAACCTAATAAGACAACATCTGGATATCGCAGGTATGAAAATAGCAACAGAAGAATTTTAAGTGCTGGCATGCTCTGACGACATTCTGCTCACGATTACCGACTCGATGTCATCGCTCCCAAGTTTTAGTTTTGGTTGGTATCGGGATATAAAATTAATTTGGAAAAGTCAGTGGCCAAGCCGCTGGGGCTAACAGCTGGAGACGCTGCACTTCTGGGGGAGAAAGTAAACATAAAATTGACCCACCGCCATATTAAATACCTGGGAGTCAAATTAACGTCTGACATAACGAGACTATACACAGAGAACTACACTCCACTGCTAAAATTCCTAACTAAAGACTTAGACAGCTGGCATGAAAAACCTATCTCCTGGATAGGTCGACTTCATGCAATCAAAATGAACTTACTGCCGATATTGTTGTTTCTCTTTCAGGCACTGCCAATAAAAGTGACTAAAGGGGACCTACAACAACTACAAACCACGATAGACAACTTCATATGGGCACACAAAGACACAGGGTATCCCGACACACACTTTATTGACCAAAAGGGCTGCGAGGCCTGTTACTACTCAATCTCCACCTATATTACCTCTCTGCACAATTAACGAACAAATGAAATAATCCCAAGAGGAAAAAAAAAAAACAGGGGTCATAGGTTAGGGAGTCCCGTGGAGTATCACATGTATGTGTACTAAAACGTAACTTTTATTGATCACTCTTAAAATAGACTTATGGTACCCATATAAGTGATAGTGAAGCTTTTGAAATAAAAAATAAAATAAAAAAAAGAACAGGCTGACTGGACAAATGTATATAACAATCCTATATCAAACGGCTGCCAAGTGGTGCAGCTATAACATAATCTGAGGTGTACCACAGGGGCATACCTATTGTCTCGAGTCCATAGCCTTACTAGAGGAGGATAAGAGCGAAGTGTCCTATTGTTATGCCAGACGCTATGAACACTTGAAAAACTGAGAAAGTGTTTTACTAGTTAAACACCCTTCTGCTTTTTTCCATATAAAAAGCCTAAATAACGTGCTAAATAAGATTGTGATGACAAGAGGCCTTGCAAGGTTCAGCTACCTCGCTAATAAATTGCTTAAAATAGAGGCTGTCAAAGCACAATCTGCAACAGTCTCCAGTGAGAAACTAATAATTCTAGTGGCTACTTGCTATATACACTGTAGCACAATTCATCCTCCTCTTAATATAGACACAGAATTGCCAGGTCCTGCATTGCAGTAGGGGTGACACCGAGGTGTAACCTTAAGAGAACAAACCCTGGATGAGTTGGCTGTGATGCGTGACTAACAGGCACGATCTATGATAAGGTAGGTTACAGCAAACAATAGCCTCTGCAGTGAGCCGCTCTCGGGATAAACAGACACCCGTACCTGCAACTGTGGGGGGCCAAGCCTGTTCCTATGATCGATAGGGAGCACACACAAATCTCCTATACAACCGGAGACAAAATGCCCACATAACGATTACAATATACTAGGTACAGAGGCGTGGGTACGAGCGACAAAGCCTTGTATATCTGGGCCATCTATTTAAAATAGCCCTCGCCCTAATAACCCAAAGTCCCCCTGGAACCTCGAGGCTGCTACATGGCTACTGAACTCTCAAAAGTCATCTAAGCCTGTCCTGAAGCCTGACGTGCGTTTCGGTGCTGCTACAGTGCCTTCGTCTGAGGCATAGTGGAGTGCCGACCAACCTGGAGACAAATTTAAAAGATTTTTCATCCAATCCAGAGTGGGGGCATATAGACCCGGTTCCCGCCAGCATCCAGACGTGGGACTTGGCCCCGCCCCTTGAAGACGTGTCTTGCACTCATTGGCAGAGAAGGGATGAATGGAACCTTATGTGAGTGTTAACCCCCTCTCTGCCATAGGGGCAGACCAATGGGTGCTCGTTTCATTGTAAGCCATGCCAACCCAACTCTGTTCGTATCCGCCCTCAGTCAGGGTGGTAACTCTCACCTTCAAGTGTGAGACGTTATTATAGATAACGGATCCTTCACCAATATTTAATCGCAATTGCGATTATGATCCCTAGACTCAATATAATGATATTGCCGTATCATTGCTCTTGCTGTAAGCAGAGGAAATGATTATTAGACAGAGTGGCCCAAAATCTCACCACATATTAGTATGCCAGTGTCGACAGTAGGATAACCCCCATACAGAGGGAAGCTAGCTAAACTGGTACACGGATAAAGGCATCTTAGCCTAAATTCAGATTACTGTGCTCATGAAAACCTACCAGCCAACATGCTGCCCCTTACTATGTGTGTCGAATAAGGCTCCTATATCCGACGCACACTGATTAACCCCTTAAGGACAGGTGACATGTGTGACATGTCATGATTCCCTTTTATTCCAGAAGTATGGTCCTTAAGGGGTTAAAGGGCCTCTCTGAGTTAAGTCATGATACCTCCCTCATCATGACTCAGTTAAAATGGCAATGCCTGGTTGTGAGTGATATCTACCCGTAGGGAAAAAGAGTATGTTGTACTGGTGTATAAATTAAATCTCTGTAAACCCGGATACTCCGTTCATTAAATGGATGAAGCATAAGTCTCCTGGGTGGAAAGAATGTGGCACTTCATGACAACAAAGCAAAACAAAAATATGGGACAAAGTGCAATGTGAAAAAAAGAAAGTATATACACTATTATGTATACATAGACATATAGTCTGAAGAAATGGAATAAAATAAGATGAAGCACTCCTATTAAACCTCATTGATCTATGAAGGGAGTAAAGGTAAACCCTTAATTGAGTCCATTGGGGGCCAGAGTATTACATTTATATATCCAGAAGCACTCTCCACGGAGGAGGGTTTGGTTCAGGTCACCAACCCTCCGGCTCAGATGTACCCTCTCAATCCCTGTGAACCTCATACCGCTTGACAAGCTGTGGTGGTGTTAGTTTCTCACTGGAGACTGTTGCAGATTGTGCTTTGACAGCCTCTATTTTAAGCAATTTATTAGCGAGGTAGCTGAACCTTGCAAGGGCTCTTGTCATCACAATCTTATTTAGCACGTTATTTAGGCTTTTTATATGGAAAAAAGCAGAAGGGTGTTTAACTAGTAAAACACTTTCTCAGTTTTTCAAGTGTTCATAGCGTCTGGCATAACAATAGGACACTTCGCTCTTATCCTCCTCTAGTAAGGTGACCATGGACTCGAGACAATAGGTATGCCCCTGTGGTACACCTCAGATTATGTTATAGCTGCACCACTTGGCAGCCGTTTGATATAGGATTGTTATATACATTTGTCCAGTCAGCTTTTTCCTTTTTATTTATTTTTGTTATTT
This sequence comes from Pelobates fuscus, assembly GCF_036172605.1. Lineage (NCBI taxonomy): Eukaryota > Metazoa > Chordata > Amphibia > Anura > Pelobatidae > Pelobates > Pelobates fuscus. The sequence continues at coordinate 174,205,803 of NC_086319.1, forward strand.
CACAAGCTTCACTATCACTTTTATAGGTACCATAAGTTTTTTTTAAGAGTGATCAATAAAAGTTACGTTTTAGTACACATACATGTGATACTCCACGGGACTCCCTAACCTATGACCCCAGCGTTTTTTTTTCCTCTTGGGATCATTTAATTTGTTAATTAATACACAATTGTGAGGGTTATCCCCTATCAGGGCGTCGCAGACACACTCTCGCTAGCTCCCTTTGGGAATACTAGCCTTTCTAAGCTCTCTGCACAATTAGCACAAGTCATTGAATGGCACTTGTCACATGACACGTCGGTGGGCGGACCTGGAATCCTTAATAATGGGATCGGATCTCCCACAGTACTGGATATGGGTGCCAAAACAGGACCGGCCTCCCCTCCAAACAACCTGCCCAGCAATATTAATCTCTGTTAAGATATGGGACACAACAGCAAGCAAGTACTCATTAACCCGCAATCCCTCACCCCTTACACCTTATCTAAGGAACAGAGCATTTGAACAGGGACTGAGGGCAAGGGACTTTAGGGGACTGGAATACAGAGGGATGCAGCGGTATTGTCAAATGTACGATACAGACGCGTTTAGGACCTTTGACAAACTCAAGCTACACGCAGCATTAGCCACGAAAGACCATTTCAGATATATCCAACTGAGAGATTTTGCTAGGAACCAAAACATACGAGCAGCAGCTAGGGCCCCAATCACATTTTACAAAAGTCTTTGCATGATGGAGACAGTACGCAAAAAGGCTTGATCCCATCCCTATACGGCTAACTCAGCGCTCCTGAGGGCAATGCAGAATCCCTCTCATACATCACACAATTGGAAACAGACCTGCAACAGACGTCAGAGGGAGGAGAATGGCAGGACATCTGGGAAGCAGCGACCAAGGTCTCCATTTGCGTGGCGCTCCAAGAGCAGTCATACAAAACTCTCATGAGGTGGTACACCACTCCAGTTAAATTATGCAAATGGTAAAAAACCTTACGGATGATTGCTGGAGGGGCTGCGGCGCAAAGGGTACCTACATTCACATGTGGTGCTTCATCTAAGTGTTGCTTCTAAGTGTGTGTGGTTGGAGATATTCTGGAGAGTTTTACAGAAGCTTCAACTGTCTAAGAGTTGTGCTAAGAGTTTTCTTTTTTACTGTTACAGGTAAGATTCATCTATAGGAAAAGGTTACTGATTGATAAAGGTTTGATTTCCTGTTGGTAATTATAAGGCATTTGATTAGATTAGTTAGCTACTTGCTATTGATTGCTGTTTAAATTAGCTATTGTTTGCATATAAGCAGAGGCCTACCCAGGTGTTAAACATTCCTAGTGGGTGGTGATTTTAGGAGTATATAAGGGTTGTTGTCATTAGCTTGGCTAATATAGCTTGGTTGCTTCATCTCAAGTGTTGCTTCTAAGTGTGTGTGGTTGGAGATATTCTGGAGAGTGTTGCTTCTAAGTGTGTGTGGTTGGAGATATTCTGGAGAGTGTTGCTTCTAAGTGTGTGTGGTTGGAGATATTCTGGAGAGTGTTGCTTCTAAGTGTGTGTGGTTGGAGATATTCTGGAGATAAACTGGAGGTAATCTGAGGTATTCAGGAGGATAAATAAAAAGTTAAAATTAGTTTCATTTAAATTATTCACCTCATTGGAATGGCAGACTTAGTTCAGTGTAATAGTTGCTATGCATTTGTTTCACGTTCCACTTTTTGGAGGTTTGGTTGCTGTCTAATCTGTAGACAGTTCTCTATCTTGCGGCAGGAGATTGTATTTTTGAAGTCTGAGATTTGTAAATTACCTGGTAAACAAACTCAGGCTGGAACTGCTGCAAAGCCACTGCCGCAGAGACATAATAGGAATGGCAGATGGATCACTGTAGGATCTGGTAGACTTAGAGTTGTGGATAAAAGGCATAATGCACAGTCTGTTGCTCTACATAATTCATTTTCTGCACTTTCAGAGTGTAATGGTGTTATGGAGACAGGCACTGAGGCTAGTGGTGTTGGGGAGAGAGGCACTGTGGCTAGTGGTGTTGGGGAGAGAGGCACTGTGGCTAGTGGTGTTGGGGAGAGAGGCACTGTGGCTAGTGGTGTTGGGGAGAGAGGCACTGTGGCTAGTGGTGTTGGGGAGAGAGGCACTGTGGCTAGTGGTGTTGGGGAGAGAGGCACTGTGGCTAGTGGTGTTGGGGAGAGAGGCACTGTGGCTAGTGGTGTTGGGGAGAGAGGCACTGTGGCTAGTGGTGTTGGGGAGAGAGGCACTGTGGCTAGTGGTGTTGGGGAGAGAGGCACTGTGGCTAGTGGTGTTGGGGAGAGAGGCACTGTGGCTAGTGGTGTTGGGGAGAGAGGCACTGTGGCTAGTGGTGTTGGGGAGAGAGGCACTGTGGCTAGTGGTGTTGGGGAGAGAGGCACTGTGGCTAGTGGTGTTGGGGAGAGAGGCACTGTGGCTAGTGGTGTTGGGGAGAGAGGCACTGTGGCTAGTGGTGTTGGGGAGAGAGGCACTGTGGCTAGTGGTGTTGGGGAGAGAGGCACTGTGGCTAGTGGTGTTGGGGAGAGAGGCACTGTGGCTAGTGGTGTTGGGGAGAGAGGCACTGTGGCTAGTGGTGTTGGGGAGAGAGGCACTGTGGCTAGTGGTGTTGGGGAGAGAGGCACTGTGGCTAGTGGTGTTGGGGAGAGAGGCACTGTGGCTAGTGGTGTTGGGGAGAGAGGCACTGTGGCTAGTGGTGTTGGGGAGAGAGGCACTGTAACTAGTGGTGTTGGGGAGAGAGGCACTGTGGCTAGTGGTGTTGGGGAGAGAGGCACTGTGGCTAGTGGTGTTGGGGAGAGAGGCACTGTGGCTAGTGGTGTTGGGGAGAGAGGCACTGTGGCTAGTGGTGTTGGGGAGAGAGGCACTGTGGCTAGTGGTGTTGGGGAGAGAGGCACTGTGGCTAGTGGTGTTGGGGAGAGAGGCACTGTGGCTAGTGGTGTTGGGGAGAGAGGCACTGTGGCTAGTGGTGTTGGGGAGAGAGGCACTGTGGCTAGTGGTGTTGGGGAGAGAGGCACTGTGGCTAGTGGTGTTGGGGAGAGAGGCACTGTGGCTAGTGGTGTTGGGGAGAGAGGCACTGTGGCTAGTGGTGTTGGGGAGAGAGGCACTGTGGCTAGTGGTGTTGGGGAGAGAGGCACTGTGGCTAGTGGTGTTGGGGAGAGAGGCACTGTGGCTAGTGGTGTTGGGGAGAGAGGCACTGTGGCTAGTGGTGTTGGGGAGAGAGGCACTGTGGCTAGTGGTGTTGGGGAGAGAGGCACTGTGGCTAGTGGTGTTGGGGAGAGAGGCACTGTGGCTAGTGGTGTTGGGGAGAGAGGCACTGTGGCTAGTGGTGTTGGGGAGAGAGGCACTGTGGCTAGTGGTGTTGGGGAGAGAGGCACTGTGGCTAGTGGTGTTGGGGAGAGAGGCACTGTGGCTAGTGGTGTTGGGGAGAGAGGCACTGTGGCTAGTGGTGTTGGGGAGAGAGGCACTGTGGCTAGTGGTGTTGGGGAGAGAGGCACTGTGGCTAGTGGTGTTGGGGAGAGAGGCACTGTGGCTAGTGGTGTTGGGGAGAGAGGCACTGTGGCTAGTGGTGTTGGGGAGAGAGGCACTGTGGCTAGTGGTGTTGGGGAGAGAGGCACTGTGGCTAGTGGTGTTGGGGAGAGAGGCACTGTGGCTAGTGGTGTTGGGGAGAGAGGCACTGTGGCTAGTGGTGTTGGGGAGAGAGGCACTGTGGCTAGTGGTGTTGGGGAGAGAGGCACTGTGGCTAGTGGTGTTGGGGAGAGAGGCACTGTGGCTAGTGGTGTTGGGGAGAGAGGCACTGTGGCTAGTGGTGTTGGGGAGAGAGGCACTGTGGCTAGTGGTGTTGGGGAGAGAGGCACTGTGGCTAGTGGTGTTGGGGAGAGAGGCACTGTGGCTAGTGGTGTTGGGGAGAGAGGCACTGTGGCTAGTGGTGTTGGGGAGAGAGGCACTGTGGCTAGTGGTGTTGGGGAGAGAGGCACTGTGGCTAGTGGTGTTGGGGAGAGAGGCACTGTGGCTAGTGGTGTTGGGGAGAGAGGCACTGTGGCTAGTGGTGTTGGGGAGAGAGGCACTGTGGCTAGTGGTGTTGGGGAGAGAGGCACTGTGGCTAGTGGTGTTGGGGAGAGAGGCACTGTGGCTAGTGGTGTTGGGGAGAGAGGCACTGTGGCTAGTGGTGTTGGGGAGAGAGGCACTGTGGCTAGTGGTGTTGGGGAGAGAGGCACTGTGGCTAGTGGTGTTGGGGAGAGAGGCACTGTGGCTAGTGGTGTTGGGGAGAGAGGCACTGTGGCTAGTGGTGTTGGGGAGAGAGGCACTGTGGCTAGTGGTGTTGTGGAGAGAGGCACTGTGGCTAGTGGTGTTGTGGAGAGAGGCACTGTGGCTAGTGGTGTTGTGGAGAGAGGCACTGTGGCTAGTGGTGTTGGGGAGAGAGGCACTGTGGCTAGTGGTGTTGGGGAGAGAGGCACTGTGGCTAGTGGTGTTGGGGAGAGAGGCACTGTGGCTAGTGGTGTTGTGGAGAGAGGCACTGTGGCTAGTGGTGTTGTGGAGAGAGGCACTGTGGCTAGTGGTGTTGTGGAGAGAGGCACTGTGGCTAGTGGTGTTGTGGAGAGAGGCACTGTGGCTAGTGGTGTTGTGGAGAGAGGCACTGTGGCTAGTGGTGTTGTGGAGAGAGGCACTGTGGCTAGTGGTGTTGTGGAGAGAGGCACTGTGGCTAGGGGTGTTGTGGAGAGAGGCACTGTGGCTAGGGGTGTTGTGGAGAGAGGCACTGTGGCTAGGGGTGTTGTGGAGAGAGGCACTGTGGCTAGGGGTGTTGTGGAGAGAGGCACTGAGGCTAGTGGTGTTGTGGAGAGAGGCACTGAGGCTAGTGGTGTTGTGGAGAGAGGCACTGAGGCTAGTGGTGTTGTGGAGAGAGGCACTGAGGCTAGTGGTGTTGTGGAGAGAGGCACTGAGGCTAGTGGTGTTGTGGAGAGAGGCACTGAGGCTAGTGGTGTTGTGGAGAGAGGCACTGAGGCTAGTGGTGTTGTGGAGAGAGGCACTGAGGCTAGTGGTGTTGTGGAGAGAGGCACTGAGGCTAGTGGTGTTGTGGAGAGAGGCACTGAGGCTAGTGGTGTTGTGGAGAGAGGCACTGAGGCTAGTGGTGTTGTGGAGAGAGGCACTGAGGCTAGTGGTGTTGTGGAGAGAGGCACTGAGGCTAGTGGTGTTGTGGAGAGAGGCACTGAGGCTAGTGGTGTTGTGGAGAGAGGCACTGAGGCTAGTGGTGTTGTGGAGAGAGGCACTGTGGCTAGTGGTGTTGTGGAGAGAGGCACTGTGGCTAGTGGTGTTGTGGAGAGAGGCACTGAGGCTAGTGGTGTTGTGGAGAGAGGCACTGAGGCTAGTGATGTTGTGGAGAGAGGTTTGGAGACTATGGTGAGGCCTAATAGAAAGCAGGTGTTGTTGGGGGATTCCATCATAAGAGGTGTGGAGATGGACAGTGGTGGTCTTGTGAGGTGTCTTCCCGGAGCTACTGCTCACAGAGACAGGAGACGTATCTGTAATATTGTTAAGCGAGCAAAGCAGGAAGGGGAATTGGATGTACTTGTCCATCTAGGGACAAATGACTTGGCTTGCAATGAGGTTTCAGAGGTTAAGGAAGTTTTTAGTGTTTTTTCCAATGATATACGGCAGGTTGCTTCCACACGGTCATCCTCAGAAGTTCTGCCTGTGCATAACACTCAGAACGACAGGCGGATGCGTATTATGGACTTTAACTTGTGGCTTGGTGAATGGTGTCGGGAGCAAGGATTTGGCTTTATTTCTCATGGTAGCTCTGTTTGGAATGGAAATAAACTGTACAAAAAAGATGGTTTGCATCTTTCTCAAAAGGAAACAAATGTTCTCAGTGAGCAGTTCAGAGGTTTTGCTAGGATGTATTTAAACTAGGAGGGGGGGGGGGCAAAAGGGTGATAAAACATCAATTCAATTGTCCCCCAAAACAAGGACAGAAGGTGCCTGTAGCAAGTGTGTTAAAAAATGATAAGCTTAGAGTCATGTCTACAAATGCTCGCAGTTTAGGGAATAAGATCCATGAACTTGTGGCAATAATGGCAACTGATAATGTAGATTTACTCGCTGTAACTGAGACATGGTATAATGAGAAAAATGACTGGGACATAGCAATACCAGGGTACTCTTTATATAGAAAAGACAGTGAAGGCAGGAAAGGGGGAGGGGTGGCCCTGTATGTGAAGGATAGCATAAAATCTAGCCTAATAAAGGTTAGTGAGGTGAACATAGAGTCCATTTGTGTTACGTTAGAATTTGGTAATCATACAGTAATTCGTGTAGGTGTGATTTATAGGCCCCCAGGACAAATTGAAGAGTTAGATAATCTACTAGTTGAGGAAATAGCTAAAATGACAATGAAGGGGGAAGTTATCATCATGGGTGACTTTAATCTTCCTGATGTGAATTGGAAAACAAAAATAGCTGCTTGTGCCAGGAGCACACATATTCTAAACTCCCTACTGGGATTGTCTCTAAAACAAGTCGTTGAGGAGCCAACTCGTAAAGTGGCCATACTAGATTTAGTGTTAACAAATGGAGATTTGGTATCCGATATTACTGTAGGTGAAAGTTTAGGATCCAGTGATCATCAATCAGTGTGGTTTAATATAAGAACAGTGACTGAGTCACACCACACAGAAACAAAAGTTTTAGACTTTAGAAAAACAGACTTTTCTAAAATTAGAATATGTGTAAAGGAGTCATTATCAGACTGGAGCAATTTAAATGGAGTCCAAGAGAAATGGGATTATTTAAAAGTTGCACTACTGAAGGCAACAGAAAATTGCATTAGGCTTGTCAGTAAAAGCAAAAAATCAAGAAACCACTCCGGTTTGAGTGCAGTGTGTGTGCGTATGAGTGCAGTGTGTGTGTATGAGTGCAGTGTGTGTGTATTTTAAAAAACAAAAAGTTAGCATTTAGTAATTATAAAAAAAAAACAGAGTGAGGAAGACAGAATGATCTATAAGATTAGGTAGAAAGAGGCTAAGCAAGTTATAAGCGCTTCCAAATCACACACAGAAGAGAAAATAGCACAGTCAGTAAAAAAGGGGGACAAAACTTTTTTTAGATACATAAATGAGAAAAGAAAAGTAAAACAAGGATTAGTTAGATTAAAAACAAAAGAAGGAAGGTATGTAGAAGAGGATAAAGGTCTAGCTGACTGCCTCAATTAATATTTTTGTTCGGTGTTTACAGATGAAAATGAAGGAGAGGGACCTCAGTTAAGAAAAAGGACAAATTAGTTATTTATTACACGTGAGTTTACAGAGGAAGAGGTTCTATTTCAACTGTCAAAAGTAAAGACAAATAAGTCAATGGGACCTGATGGAATACACCCAAAGCTATTAAAAGAGCTTAGTGGTGTACTAGCAAAACCATTAACAGATTTATTTAACCAATCATTGTTAACAGGAGTAGTCCCAGAAGATTGGAAGTTGGCGAATGTTGTGCCCATTCACAAGAAAGGTAATAGGGAGGAGTCGGGCAACTATAGGCCAGTAAGCCTTACTTCAGTAGTGGGGAAAGTGATGGAAACCATGTTAAAGGATAGGATTGTTGAACATCTAAAAACACATGGATTTCAAGATCAGAGACAACATGGGTTTACTTCAGGGAGATCATGCCAAACTAATCTTGTTGATTTTTTTGATTGGGTAACTAAAATTATAGATCAGGGTGGTGCAGTAGACATTGCTTACCTAGATTTCAGTAAGGCTTTTGACACTGTTGCACATAGAAGGCTTATCAATAAACTGCAATCTTTAAGTTTGAATTCCAATATTGTTGAATGGGCGAGGCAGTGGCTGAGTGACAGGCAACAGAGGGTTGTAGTCAATGGAGTATATTCAAAACTTGGGCTTGTCACCAGTGGGGTACCTCAGGGATATGTACTTGGACCCATTCTCTTTAATATTTTTATTAGTGATATTGCAGAAGTTCTTGATGGTAAGGTATGCCTTTTTGCTGATGATACTAAGATATGTAACAGGGTTGATGTTCCAGGAGGGATAAGCCAAATGGCTAATAATGTAGGTAAACTAGAAAAATGGTCAGAGTTGTGGCAACTGACATTTAATGTGGATAAGTGCAAGATAATGCATCTTGGACGTAAAAACCCAAGGGCAGAGTACAGAATATTTGATAGAGTCCTAACCTCAACATCCGAGGAAAGGGATTTAGGGGTGATTATTTCTGATGACTTAAAGGTAGGCAGACAATGTAATAGAGCAGCAGGAAATGCTAGCAGAATGCTTGGTTGTATAGGGAGAGGTATTAGCAGTAGAAAGAGGGAAGTGCTCATGCCATTGTACAGAACACTGGTGAGACCTCACTTGGAGTATTGTACGCAGTACTGGAGACCGTATCTTCAGAAGGATATTGATACCTTAGAGAGAGTTCAGAGAAGGGCTACTAAACTGGTTCATGGACTGCAGGATAAAACTTACCAGGAAAGGTTAAAGGATCTTAATATTCACATGTGGTGGACATGTCCTAAGGCAGAAAGCTACTGGACAGCAATAGAAAAATTGATGACTGAAGTACTGAGGAGACCGTTGGTAAGGATCCTTGGACCTATCTGCTGGCCAACCACTAGATGGACTTACAGCATGAGAACAGAAACTAGTAAACAACATAACACTAGTGGGGTATTAGCCCAAACATGGCTTAACACCAACACGCCCCCTCTTGACAAAGTCATCCCTAAAATAAAAGAGTACTTTCTCATGGATAAGCTGACAGCACAGGTGCGGAATGCTTACACCTACTTTACCAAGGTGTGTCAGCCATGGGAGGAATTCACGGAAAGGGGCAACAGCGCATAATAACTAGCAGGGGGGGGGGGCGCCCGAGTTGCCCATGCTAATACATAGCACTCACAGCATTACTTTACACTAGAAGCACCTAGTCGTCTCCCCTCTCCCCTTTAGCCCCCACCCCCTCTCTTTCAACCCCCTATACACTATACCCTCCATAAAGGTTCAAGATGGAGCAAACAATTTGACAGGCAAACTATGGAAACCACTCCTTACTCACCCTTGTCCTCTCCCACGAGAGCCCAGCAAACTGTAGTTTACATGGAAACAACTCAACATGATGTATTGTAATATGCCATGGCTATTATATACTGTTATGACTACATCCACTAATACAAGATGTTAACTATATTATGGCATTTTATTTCTACACCAAAAATGCAATGATACATTTTAAACATATAAGTGAAATAAATAAATAAATACATTAAAAATGGAGACAAATACCAGCTGGGCACACCATGTTATATGCTCCTGACTAACCTCAATATACCACAATGAAAACCAGCTAAACGGGGTCTTATATGTCAGCGGCTTAACAGTTTGTAAAGCATTATACACTGGCAAATGTCAAACTGTACGATTACATCCCAATGCATAAATTGTAAACTTGTCTGTAAACCTTTACTATGTATGACATGTATGCAATGCTACATCTTTGAACTTATAAATAAAGAATAAAAAAAAAATTAAAAAAAAAAATGAAATATTGATTAATGTCCACATTAAGGCCAGCACATTAAAAACAAGTCACTAAAATAGCTAGGATGGCTTGCTAGCTAGATTAGTTTGCTGGGTATATATTAGATTATTAGCTATCTAAGCTAGCAATATATTAATACTAATGTTTTCCTTTAATGGAAAATACTGTACAATTATTTAAAAGAGATTTGGTCAATGTATATTAAATTAATTTTCTGTCCAGTAATGTATAGTTAAATTGTGTAGAAAGAGGTTTTCATTACCAAGTAGCTGAGATTCTGAACTGTCATTGTAAACTGAAACTTGGTCATAGGCACAGTCTTTTTGAAACTCCACAGCAAAATCTTCAAAAGTAAGCTAGGGAAAAAGAAAAAGGTTTATCTGATTTAATATAACTAGAAATGCTAAATGTTCAAAAATTACACAGTGACATCATTGTAACCTCTGACCAATGTCTTGCTTTTCTTGTCTTTACCACTTCTGACAACATAATCGCACAATAACAATACAGGGTTACAGTCTCCTAGCCATTCTAACTCCAGAAAAAAATTCAAAATGCATATTTCAGAAACCATTCATTCAAATCAATCTGTGATAGTACAAACACAGTTCAGTAAATAGAGTAACTGTTTAACATTGTTATTGTGATGATCTGACTCATAAAAGTCTATGATCTATTGAGCTCCTACCTCCCTGTCCAGTTTCCTACTCTTTCTACCCCTCACTGGGAGCCAGGATGTCCAGATGCTATTAGTGGGACCAACCTGAAGCCACCCTGGAACTCCGGCTTCGCTACACACTTCAAGATTTCACTGTCACATTGGCCCTCAATTTTCTCACCTTCCCAGCGACTCGGAAAAGTGCTTTTTGGAGGGAAGCTTATGTCCATGGAAGTGAAGAGAGAGCTCCCATTTTCCATCAAGATACGGTGCCCGATAAATCAGAGATTTAAATTTGACTGTGTCGCATTTAGCCAATTATGCATGGATCAGAGCACTATTTTCCCAGAACGGGCACTCTGATCTCCCCTTTAAAATGATGTATAATATGTGAGGGTACATTAATGTTTAATAGATGTTTTGGGGGTATTTCTGTGTTAGGCTCTCTGTATCTGGGGAACAATTTGTTTACCGGTTATCAACTCAATTATCTCCCAGACATAGAGATGCCTGGGCGGGCTTAAAGGACCACTCTAGTGCCAGGAAAGCATACTCGTTTTCCTGGCACTAGAGTGCCCTGAGGGTGCCCCCACCCTCAGGGACCCACTCCCGCCTGGCTCTGGAAAGGGGAAAGGGGTAAAAACTTACCTTTTTCCAGCGCTGGGCGGGGAGCTCTCCTCCTCATCTCCGCCTCCGTTCCTCCCCGTCGGCTGAATGCGCACGCGCGGCAAGAGCTGCGTGCGCATTCAGCCGGTCGCATAGGAAAGCATTCATAATGCTTTCCTATGGACGCTTGCGTGCTCTCACTGTGATTTTCACAGTGAGAATCACGCAAGCGCCTCTAGCGGCTGTCAGTGAGACAGCCACTAGAGGATTAGGGGGAAGGCTTAACTAATTGATAAACATAGCAGTTTCTCTGAAACTGCTATGTTTATAAAACAATTAGTTAACCCTAGCTGGACCTGGCACCCAGACCACTTCATTAAGCTGAAGTGGTCTGGGTGCCTAGAGTGGTCCTTTAAGTGTTCATGTATAGAGACCCCATGCTGGGGGTCTGTGTATGAATATGTGTGCTTTTGGATGAATAAACCAGTTCTTGTACCCTTCATTAAGTGTCGACTGATGTTTGGGTATGCAGAAGTTATAATCACTGCTTCACTACGAGACCTAGGAGAATCTGCAGCGGAGGTACCACTCTGGGTACAGGCGCTCCGTTACAGTTATCGTGCCATTAGTTAGGTAAACCTAATGAGGAATGGTGAAACTGACTTGTCCACAAGGCATGCCTATGGATTATCCAAATTGCAATTTTACTTACTTTAATTATATTTCCCTTGGGAGCTTCAATGAGCCAGTGACATGTTGCAAGACTTGGGTATAAACCTGGATAATTGGAAGTATAGATCTTGCCTTCCTCCTTCAAAACAGCAATGCTACCACAGCCAGAGCCTATAACAGGGTAAATAAAATATTTGTAAGCTTTCTATAACCAATAGCATAATCAATGTTGCTGCAACTCAGTACAGACCTGCAACAGTTATGTCTTGTAATGCAAAAAAGTTCAGCTCAAAACCATAGCCCGTAATGTAGTCATCAGAGAAGAAGGAGATGGACAACTGATTGGATGGAATCAAGAGAGGAGATGGTGCAACCGATCCACATATCTTATCTAAAAATACAAATAAAAACCCACATTCATTTATAAAATGTCAATACCTTCTGGCATTATGTAAAATATACAAAATGTATAAAGCCACTTATTTAAAATAATCATTCTCCTCCGTCCCTGTTCTTTTGTGCTGGAGGAATTATTACCCAAGTAAGTGGATTAATCTCATAAGAGCAAGCATTAGGTTGTCAAAGTTGGACTTGCCAAGAATTGGATACTTTGACATTGTGGCAGGCTTATGCAATGTATGATCATATACAGTAACTAAACCCCCCTAATAATAATAAATATATATATATATATATATATATATATATATATATATATATACACACACACACACACACACACACACATACACACACACAAATTACTGTTTACACACTTGCGCAACACATGTTTATTATAATCCTGTTTTTCTTGGTATTGCATTGCTCACAACAGTAAATTTTTTGCACATTCTTTGACAAAGCAAAATTATTTTGAATGATTATCCTCAACCTTATGAACCAAAGTGACTACACAGGTGTATATACTCACTGATAACTTTGTCTTCAACATCAAACGACAGATAGTCGTAAATACAGTTAGCATGATACTCAATGTCCAGCAGTAATATTTTGATTTGGATAATTTTATTTTCTTCCACTGTAATTTTCCAGCTGCATAGGCTGCGTACAAGTCAGGAAAGTTAGTAACTTAAAAAAACGTGGAATGTTATCAAGATTGTGAGGATTGTCAGCACACATTTGTAGAAGGTACTGCCATCACATTGGCCAAGGCTAGGCCAGGTTACCCAGGTACATGGGATTTCAAAGAATTGAGGAACAAGAAGTGAACATGCCAAAGATGATATTTTGCTTAAAACAAGTAGAATAAATGGAAATGCACAAAACTCTTGACAGAAATAGCCACCGCCCCAAAAATGAAAAACAGTTTTTTGTAAAATAAATGATTTCAAATAATTTTAATTATTAAATGGTACCCACCTGTTATCAGAATAGTTTGTGTTTGCATTTGATGGGTATTTAATTGTTCCATTTTCACCACTAAAGCTCAGAACTTTTGAAGTACATTTTCCTAAAATAAATGTTCTCATTAATTCACCCAATGCATTAAGGCACAGCTCATGTTTAAGTGAAATACTTGTGAAAACAATCTACAGGACAATACTGATATCATTATTGCATTGTAGCATTATTTTGTGTGTTTTTTTTTATAGAAACTATCTGGAAAAAAAAAGTGATCGCAACCAGGAATTTCAACTAGATAGAGTCTGGCCAATTCCAGTTATGTTAACTTGTTTTTACTTTTAATGCTTTGCAAAACAAATTTAGTCCATCAAGTCTGACTTTTATTTGTACTCCAGATATAATTACCAGCTTATAAAGAAATTAATTTCTCTGCCAGGAACCCACCCCACCCATTTAATGTCTGCAAAGGTTTATAGATGGCAGCCCCCTCTTCCCAAAAAGTAAAGGAAGTGTAAATATTATACCATTTCTACAGAATGACATATCAATGTTAGCAGAAATCGAGACAGATCAAGCTATAGATGCCATTGGGTCCAGTCTGTATTAAAATTGGCTAACTTGGATCATGATATGCTTTTTGTGTAAATGAACTCTGTCCTACATAAAGTTCTCTTTCTTACAAAAACTAGCCCCCACCGGAGTACTTCTGTAAACTGCTTTTCTTTGGACATTTAGAAATATGTCTCTTCTTACATTCCTTTCCTTGAACAAAAGCACATATCCTCTACTGTATAAAGCTGATCTTCCCCAATAAAGCTAGAAGCAATTCTTCTGGATATACAACTACCACGTGTTGTGTGCCTTATTGCTTCTCCAAGCGCTTGGATAGATTTCCGTTCCTCTGAACATAATTAAAGGATGATTTATCCTCGACAAAAGCGAATAAAGATAGAATAGCCAGGACAAGCCAAAATATCAAGGGAACCAGAAGAGAGGAGAGCCATAAATAGCCAGGTCAAGGGTACCAGAAAGCAGAATAGTCAGTATACAAGGAGAAATTGAAGCGTTTGGTGTTTGAATCACCGAAGGCATGAAGAAAAGAGTGATCTCCTTCCTCCTCCTCATATGACCTGCCAGAAAAGAGGCAAAGAACCAGAACAATAAAACTTTTTTAAATATTCTTTTTTTTTCTGGAATATATGATTTAACCATACTTATTGTATGCGAGAATTATTGTGTTGTTATTTTGAGGGGAGAGCAAATTTACATTGTTATACAGGCTGTACACTTACTACTTTACATTGTAGCAGAGTGTCATTTCTCAGTGTTGTCATATGAAAATTATTTTTTTTCTCAAATTTTTGATACTGTGTGTATATATATATATATATATATATATATATATATATATATATATATATATATATGTTGATTGTTATTATTTGACCTTTTAGCTATAGGTTTGTGGGCCTCCTGTTCTGCATTACTTCCCCTTGCCTTCCATTGTTCCTTGCTATTTCATTGTGTTTCATTTTTCATGGTTAGGCTATCATTCTTTCTAGCATTCTTTCTATAGCCCCCTCTCCCAGAGTGCCCCCCCCCCCTACTCCTGGACATCTAGTAGTGGTGGATGATGCCTCTGGGGTGCCCTCATGCTACGGGTTGCGCTTACGGTCATCCGGTGCATCAGGGGCCTGCTCTCCTGGTCCCCTCATCCCCCTTGTCTGGCTGTGAAGCTTTCACCGCTCCAGCATTCTGTTATTCGTTGCGTCGACCGATGGTGGCCGTTGGCTGCAATCCCTGTGCCTTGCCTCATTTGGCAGCGAAAAGCAGGGTTTCCTTTTAGCTATTTGCAGTGCTGAACATCAGTCCTGTCCGGTGCTGCCTCCTCTCTTGCCCACGTGGTTGCCACCTGTTCTGATGCAAACAGCCAAATGCTTGTATTTGCTCCTGCCTTAAGCCCACGCCTAATCGTGCAAATTTGCAGCCAAATGCCTTCATTACGGCCCCAAATCATAGTTCTGCCGGCCATTTTGAGTTGTGAAAATCGTGAGACCTGTGCAACCATCTCCTCTGGTTAAATTCATTGAGTCCTCTGGTTAAAATCTTGTTTACCACCTGCTTTAAGCTACTGTCACACCAATTTCAGGTTGGTACTTATTGCCCCCCAGGGAGGTTGTGTGCCAGTGGATTTACCCTGTCATACTGGCTGGGGTGAGCCCCTTTGGTTAATAGTGCTGCTGAGCAAGGTCGGGCACGCACATGACCCCTCCACCTACGAGGAGTGTGGACTACCACACTTACTGTCAATTGTAGATGAGTGGCAGGCTGACGTATCCATTTCAAGAGCTGGGGCTTCAGGCTCCAGAGATGCAAAAGATCTTCATTAACCCCTTAAGGACCAAACTTCTGGAATAAAAGGGAATCATGACGTGTCAGACACGTCATGTGTCCTTAAGGGGTTAAAGAGACTTTCCTGGGTGAGCATCAGGGGACTGAAGGCTCCGATGGCATGGAAGCCCTTAAAGATACTAAGGTTTTTCTAGATGCTACCAGGCAGAGAATGTTTGACCCATGGAACATTCACCATCGCCACTCTGACCACTTGGCAAAGCTCATGCATTTCTGAAAGCCGAAAATCATTGGATAAGGGAGGTCCTCAAGAGACTGTTGCTGGCTTATATGGCCTGCGGAGGAAGAAACCTGCACAAATGAGTTGAAAAGGGATTCAAATAGGCTCAGGACAAGCTCCTGTATGCCATTGGGTTCCAGAACTGAATCCTTTGATGTGGATATGGTGCATGAGTGGGCGCAACATGCTTCTTCTCCTGGGCAATACCAACGTGACCCTCTCTTTGGAGATACGCCGAGCAGCACGGTTTAGGATTTATGGCAAATTGGCTGATTTAGGGGTCAAAGAACTGCGCCCACAGGCACAAGGCAAATTATTTGAAGAGAGCTTTATGAAAGAACTCAAACATGTCAGAGTTTCATGTCCCTAAACAAGGCACAGTCCGCGATGAGGAAGGTCTTCCGTGGTAATACCTCTTTTTGGCAGGGCTGGTCGACAGCGGGGGTGTGTTGCCAGCTGCTCCTGGCCTACAGGCCCCCCACACTACACGTCCGCCGATGCTTATCTCATTGAACTGGACTTAAACTGCATGTGAAAGGTGCTATTCAACCGGCCTCAGGGGCCAGCATCTACTTCAGCAATGTAGTCCTGGCCAAGAAGAACACTGGGGAATTCTGCCCGGTCATCAACCTGAAGGATCTAAACACTCATGTTGTCTATCAACACTTCAAATTGGAGGGTATCCACTTCCCCTGGGGTATACAATGTATAATTTACTTTGACGACATTCTGCTTTTCTGTGGCAACAGGGCACTGCTGTAAGACCACACTCATTACACCAAATTCCTGGGCTTTGTAGTCAGATCAAATCAGCCTTGGATCCAGGAGAGAAGGTCCAATTCCTGGGTTTCTAGGTAGACTCTGCACACCAACTGTCTGGATTTTCTAGCAGGCTCATTCGCCATGAGCAGCCTAATGGAAGGGAAATCCCTGAATGATGATTGCAAGGCTTCTGTACATGGCCAGAATTGATCCATCAGTTGGGGCATACTCTGTCCATGGCGGAAGGTGCCTCTCTCTCTGATAATTTACAGGTGGTGGCCTGGTCGCATGAGTCTACATTCTGGTCATTCTATTTTCTTCCGTCGTCTAATGCTGTTTTTTTTCGGTTATCCTGCAGCTTACTTATAATAATGACAGGAGGGCAAATATCCCTCCCCCTACACTCCCCACCCCCCTTTTCATTTACACAAACCTTATTTTAGTGTGGTATTGGCAAGTTTGGGGGGTTATGTTCAGGTTATTTGTTTAATTCACTTTGAAAGTTTAGTTTAATTGCGTAGAACCGAATATTTTTACCCACTTGGAAATTTATAAATTATTTATCACATTCATTATTTTCTGCCTTGTCTTTTGGCTTCAAGTGTTCACTTTCATTTGGCTAAACTTTTTCTTGATATCTTTCAGCCTAAATCACTTCTGATGTTCACACTTTTGGGATTTTCTTGTTTGATTACTTGATATACTGGTTGTTTATTGGATTCCTTATAGATTGACATTTAATTTGTTTACTATGGACTTGTGATGTCGCAAGATAAAGCGGAGGAGCTTTGGTTCCATGTACCTCTTATTACCCATGCTGGTTTATGATTGCTTCTCAGTTTTTCTATTCTACTTTGCTTCTATGAAGTTGAGAAAAAAAGTAAGTAAACTAAATGTAGCATAATCTTCAATTGCTCTTTACACATAGTTACCAATATGCCACTTACCATTTATATTGGAGTTTCTCAAAAAGTCCAAAAGTGCTGAGACCTTGGAGAAGATTGCTGGTGTTCCCCTTTCATTTTCTGATGGCTTTGAATTGCCCCAAGCTCTTCCACACCCAAGACCCCAAGATGAACACCCAGCCAAAAACCAACTCCCTGTGCGCCGTCTGCAAACCAAGGGGCCCCCAGAATCACCCTGAATTATTAAACACATAACACAGAAAACAGTCTGTAAAAAATGTAGCAAACTAAACATTTCAAGAGAAGAGATGAGAGACTATTGATGTGAGATTATAGGAGATCGTCACTAAACACTAACTAAAACACTAAAAAGGAGAACATTTCTGAATAGGGATTGTAATCCTTGGGAATATATTCAAACCAAGCAATTTTGGAAAATTGAAAAACTGGAAAAATGTACATTATTACTGGGAGACTACAAGATTCAATCCAAGATCCAGATCTTATTTTCTTGTGTTTGAGTGCGCCAAGTATGAGTTGAGTTTTTCTCATTTTAAATTTTAGAGTGCAAAATTCAGGCCATATATTTTTCTCACAATATACTTAACTGAACAGTTTATTGCAAAGAAAATTCAGAAGTAGATCTCATTGAAGAAAAAAAAAAAGAAAAGAGTAGAACAATTTTAAAACAAAAGGTATGCCATGTAGTTCAGCATTTTCACTAAAATTATCTTGCATTTTAAACTCAAATTGGCAATGTTTCAAATGCATTGGGGAAAAAGAAGCAACCACTCTTACTCTGTTGCTTGAATGGTAAGCGATAAGTCTATACACAGTAGCTGGAAAACTATGAACCTTGCTGAGTAGCCTCAAGATGGTCCAAGACCTCTTGTTGCCCTGGTAACCCTCATTTTAGGTTAAATTTCCAGGACTAAATCTGTGGGGTTTATGATAGATTTATACCAGTTTGGGAGAAATATTCTTCTTACAACACAGCTCTTTGGGTGTTACCTGGCAGGCATCTTTTCCTCCATCTGGAAAGCCAGCACACAGCATGGTCTCATGGAGAGTTGGAAGCCCCATAGAGGTCAGCACAGAGCTGCAGGTGAAATGATCAATGATTGGAAGCTCCACCTCCTGAATAATGGTAGATAGCTCCCCATCTAAAGAACATAAGGAACAGCTTTATCAGAACAGGTGTTGTCTTACTCCAACCCCCATGACTATGTCTGCTTTGTTCACGGAGAAAGGAATCTGTTTGTGCAGCATTTATGCTTAAAACATTGCCTATACAAAGACAGCTGCACTTTTGTAGCAGGGTCTAATTGCACCCCTGTTTCAGACTGCCTAATGTTATTTATGTGCAAACATTACGCCTGTTATCAGCATGCACTGCGCACTTGTTTCGGAGTTAGTGTCTTCATTTGCAGGCAAGCGTACCTGCAAGTATGAGGCCCTAAAAATGTGCTCTTCTCGTTCCCTCTATCCGCAATGACAGCCTTCTTCTCTCTCCCTCCATCTGCAGTGACAGCCCTCTTCCTCTCTCCCTTCCTTTATCCGCAATGACAGCCCTCTTCCTCTCTCCCTTCCTTTATCCGCAATGACAGCCCTCTTCCTCCCTCCTTCCATCCGCAATAACAGCCCTCTTCGCCCTCCCTCCATCTGCAATGACAGCCTTCTTTCTCTTCTCTCTCTCTGCAATGACAGCCGTCCTCTCACTGCATAATGACAGACGTTCCTAATTCCGGCTTCCTACATTCTATGTCTCCTTTCTACTTCCCCTCTCATTGACCACTCCCCTGTCAATACATCTTGCAGCTTATTGGGGCATTCCAAGTTTGCTACAGTTTCCTTAGTTGGCAGCAAGCATCTCTCGCTCTCCTGGTCTTCTAATCTCTTATAAAAGCGGTTAGAAGCCTTAGCTGCATGATCCAGTGACAGGCCTCCAATTTACCATTTTATCTTCACCTTCGCATTAGCAGTTTAATTTCTAGATATTTTATCTCTTTAATTTCCATCACTCGCTACACATGCATAATACATGTTACAGTTAGCTAGCGTTATTAAAGGAATAAAGGCACTGGTGATATTATTTTATCAAACATAACTATGTATCCCTCACTTTAGGTTATATATCTGGTTCTCACTATGGTCTTCTGCCTTTTTATTTTTTAATAAATATGCTCTAAAAGGCGATACCATATTCATAAAGTATTTATTACCAATACTTTTATATACAAGGTTATGCACTAAACTCAGAATTTCCACAAAGTATATAGTTAATCTGGAAAAGGTTTCCACCACAGACATAGTCACAATGTTACTATTTTTGCATCCATTTTCATTTGGACTTAATTGACAAAAACTCAGGGTTTGGTCAGCAACCATAATCGTGCATAAATTAACACATGCAAAAACACTCTTACACTCATTAACTTTTCCCCAGCCACTGGAGATGCACAAGGTCCCAGGCTCGACTTCCTCCCCTGCTTGTGGAAGGCAGATTGGCTGAACTTGTGTACCTGAAACAGCACATCAGGATAGAGGTCTCATACAGGTAGAGTGCAAGATGTCCTTTAAGAACTATACATGAGGTCACTGTGCACCTTTCCAGGAAAGACTCAAACAACAACTGGCAGACAGAAGCCTTTAGCCTTAATATATTTCTGGTGCAGTTCCCTAAAATGAACCTTAAAAAAATTGCCCAATATATCTTTTGGGGAACTCTGCCCTAGCAACTAGTAATGTTCCATAGGTAGGTATTAGCGTTGCCAATACACTATTTAGATCTCACATTTCTGCAAGTTACTAACCAAAGTCAATTTTTTTAGAAAGGTACAGTAGTGCAATATCGTAGCTCAAGCTACCATCATTTTTGTATTTGGGGTGTATCTTAACATTTGACACTGGGATGGTTTGTTCTTGAAGATCAACGATGCTGTGATCATAATCTCCGGCAATCACTGTCATGTGGCTCACTTTGCTTCTAAAAGAGATCAGAAAAGGTGCTGAAAGTTGTTTGACAGTGAAGATGGCAATGTGACAGAGTGATACATACTTATCTCCAGGATACACACAATGTGCAGCAGTTACCACCAATGTTCTCTGTACAATACTGCCCCCACAGATGTGATTACCATACAACTGTAAGGACACCTGAAAAATACAGAAAGATAAAACAAGTTTAGATAATACTGTAAAACAATTCAAACATTTTACTGATTCATGACATAATCACGATTTTATTAAGACACAGAGCCGAGTACTATACTTATCTTTTTCTTTACTTTGAAAAGCAGCAAAGAAAAAAAATTACAAACAAAATGAAAGAAAAATGAAATATGCAATTACATCATAACTATTAAATCAGTGGCAGGTTATAAAAGGAGTTGTGAACATTCCATAATTCTCTTTCTTTGCAAGAGACGCAATCAAATTTATTTTTTTTACAATTCTTTATTTTAGTTGTGCAGGTAGGTACATTGCATGGATAAACACCACAACAGCATACACGTTACATGCATAGGCGTGCGCACGGGGTGTGCCGGGTGTGCCTGGGCACACCCTAATCACACCTCCGTGCTGCACTGCCTCTGGGCAGACTGACATGTCGGGTCCTCGGTCTATGACCGAGGACCCGACACAGGAGGGGGCCGGCGGCGTGCACACAATGCCGCTGGGTGAGAGGCCCCTCCTGGCCCTCTGCCCTGATCCTCAGTCTGCAGCTCCGCTGGGAGTGAGCTGCAGACTGAAGTATCTCGCGATCTCCAGCCTGTCAGAGCGTTGCCACGGCAACGCTCTGCCTGGAGATCGCGAGACTCACCATGTGGTCTGCAGCTCACTCCCGGCGGAGCTGCAGACTGAAGAGAGAGGGCGCCCACTGGACCACCAGGGCAGGTATTTAAACCCCCCTCTGCCCCCTGTCACTCACTGCCCCCCCACCCTGCCTCTGCACCCATACCCCCCCTAACCCCTGTCCCTAGCCCTCTAACCCCCTAACCCCTGTCACTCACTGCCCCCCACCCCCCTAACCCCTGTCCCTACCCCTCTAACCCCTGTCACTACCCCTCTAACCCCTGCCACTACCCCTCTAACCCCTGCCACTACCCCTCTAACCCCCGTCCCTAACCCCTGTCACTACCCCCAACCCCTGTCACTACCCCTCTAACCCCCTAACCCCTGTCACTACCCCTCTAACCCCTGTCACTACCCCTCTAACCCCTGTCACTACCCCTCTAACCCCTGTCACTACCCCTCTAACCCCTGTCACTACCCCTCTAACCCCTGTCACTACCCCTCTAACCCCTGTCACTACCCCTCTAACCCCTGTCACTACCCCTCTAACCCCTGTCACTACCCCTCTAACCCCTGTCACTACCCCTCTACCTCCCTAACCCCTGTCACTACCCCCCTAACCCCTGTCACTACCCCTCTAACCCCCTAACCCCTGTCACTACCCCTCTACCCCCTAACCCCCGTCACTACCCCCCTAACCCCGTCACTACCCCCCTAACCCCGTCACTACCCCCCTAACCCCGTCACTACCCCCTAACCCCGTCACTACCCCCCTAACCCCGTCACTACCCCCCTAACCCCGTCACTACCCCCCTAACCCCGTCACTACCCCCCTAACCCCGTCACTACCCCCCAACCCCTGTCACTACCCCTCTACCCCCCCAACCCCTGTCACTACCCCTCTACCCCCCTAACCCCTGTCACTACCCCCCTAACTCCTGTCACTACCCCCCTAACTCCTGTCACTACCCCCCTAACTCCTGTCACTACCCCCCTAACTCCTGTCACTACCCCCTAACCCCTGTCACTCACTGCCCCCCACCCCCCTAACCCCTGTCCCTACCCCTCTAACCCCTGTCACTACCCCTCTAACCCCTGCCACTACCCCTCTAACCCCTGCCACTACCCCTCTAACCATGTCCCTAACCCCTGTCACTACCCCCCTAACCCCTGTCACTACCCCCTTAACCCCTGTCACTACCCCCTTAACCCCTGTCACTACCCCCTTAACCCCTGTCACTACCCCCTTAACCCCTGTCACTACCCCCTTAACCCCTGTCACTACCCCTCTAACCCCTGTCACTACCCCTCTAACCCCTGTCACTACCCCTCTAACCCCTGTCACTACCCCTCTACCTCCCTAACCCCTGTCACTACCCCCTAACCCCTGTCACTACCCCTCTAACCCCTGTCACTACCCCTCTACCCCCTAACCCCCGTCACTACCCCCCTAACCCCGTCACTACCCCCCAACCCCTGTCACTACCCCTCTACCCCCCTAACCCCTGTCACTACCCCCCTAACTCCTGTCACTACCCCCTAACCCCTGTCACTCACTGCCCCCCACCCCCCTAACCCCTGTCCCTACCCCTCTAACCCCTGTCACTACCCCTCTAACCCCTGCCACTACCCCTCTAACCATGTCCCTAACCCCTGTCACTACCCCCTAACCCCTGTCACTACCCCTCTAACCCCCTAACCCCTGTCACTACCCCCTTAACCCCTGTCACTACCCCCTTAACCCCTGTCACTACCCCTCTAACCCCTTTCACTACCCCTAACCCCTTTCACTACCCCTCTAACCCCTGTCACTATCCCTCTACCTCCCTAACCCCTGTCACTACCCCTCTAAACCCCTAACCCCTGCCACTACCCCTCTACCCCCTAACCCCCGTCACTACCCCCCCAACCCCTGTCACTACCCCTCTACCCCCCAACCCCTGTCACTACCCCCCTAACTCCTGTCACTACCCCCCTAACTCCTGTCACTACCCCCCTAACCCCTGTCACTTTCCCTCTACTCCCCTAACCCATGTCACTGCCCCTCTACCCCCCTAACTCCTGTCTCTACCCCCCCAACCCTTGTCACTACCCCTCTACCCCAACCCCGTTCACTGCCCCTCTACCCCCTAACCCCTGTCACTACCCCAACCCCTGTCACTACCCCTATACCCCCCAACCCCTGTCACACCACTCTACCCCCTAACCCCTGTCACTGCCCCTTTACCCCCCTAACCCATGTCACTGCCTCTCCAACCCCCTTAACCCCTGTTACTGCCCATCCACTCCCCCACCCCCTGTCACTGCCCCTCTACCCCAACCCCTGTCATTACCCCTCTATCCCCAACCCCTGTCATTACCCCTCTATCCCCCTAACCCGTCACTACCCCTCTACCACCCCTAACCCCTGTTACTACCCCCTAACCCCTGTCACTAACCGTCTACCCCCGCTACCTCCTGTCACTGCCCCTCCACCCCTCCACCCCCCCACCTCCTGTCCCTCTACCCCCCAACCCCTGTTGCTGCCCCTCCACCCTCCTAACCCCTGTCGCCCACACAGTGCACCCCTCACAATCATACACACTGTACCCAACACACACTTAATCCCTCACAATTACACAAACTGTACCCCTTACAATCACACACACTGCACCCTTCACAATCACACCACACTGTACCCCTCGCAATCACACACACTGCACCCCTTACACGCTGCACCGCTCACAATCACACACACTGCACAGCTCAGCTCACAATCACACATACACTGCACCTACGTATACTTGTATTTGTGTGTGTGTATGTGTGTATATATATATATATATATATATATATATATATATATATATATATATATATATATATGTGTGTGTGTGTGTGTGTGTGTGTGTGTGTGTGTGTGTGTGTATATAAAAATACATATATACGCGGCGTGTGTGTTTGTGCTTTAGGGTGCACACCCTAATGCAACAGGCTGCGCACGCCTATGGTTACATGCAGGCAAAACAGTGGTATGAGTATATGCACAATGTTTTTGTTATTTAAACAGGCTTAACATGAGTTTACATGGCAACTTGCAGTATACATTTAGGGTTAAACACAAAAGACACAATGGTTATGCAAGGTAAGACTAGCTAGAGTCAGGGCCGGTGCAAGGATTTTTGCCGCCCTAGGCAAAAGTAAAGTTTACCGCTCCCCCACCCCCCATGTGACATCACAATGCCCCACCCATATGATCTGCCATGTTAACTAACGCCAGTGCTGCAGTGCTGCCGTGTTTACATTAAAAAGCCTGCAGGGACAGGCTATAGACACCAGAACCACTACATTAAGCTGCAGTGGTTCTGGGGACCAGGGCCGGCGCGTCCATAAGGCGGCACAGGCGGCCGCCTTAGGGCGCACCGGCTCTGGGGGCGCAAAATTCCAGTGACCGGCAGGAGGGAAGTGCTCCCTCCTGCCTGGTCACCTCCTGGATCCCCGGAGCTGCTGGGAGGCGTGCGGCACAAGTTGATTAGGAGGCGGCGAGGGAGCTCTCTGATCTCTCTGACCGGCTCCCTCGCGCGCCTTTTGCTGATGCCGCGGGAGCCGGAATATGACGTCATATTCCGGCTCCCGCGGCAACAGAAAACAGCCTGCGAGGGAGCCGGTCAGAGAGATCAGAGAGCTCCCTCGCCGCCTCCTAATCAACTTGTGCCGCACGCCTCCCAGCAGCCCCACTGGACCACCAATGAGAAACCCACGCCAGCTCTCCAGGTAGGGAGGCTGGGTGGGACATTTAAATGTAATGTATTGTTAATTACTTTATTAATTACTGTGTGAGTGTGTATGTCAGTGTGTATGTGTGTGAGTGAGTGTGTGTGTCTGTCAGTTTGTGTGTGAGTGAGTGTGTCTGTCGGTGTGTGTGTGTGAGTGAGAGTGTGTGTGTCTGTCAGTATGTGTGTCTGTCAGTGTGTGTGTAAGTGTGTCTATGAGTTTGTGTGTGAGTGTGTGTCGGTGTGTGTGAGTATGTCAGTGTGTGTGTGCGCATGTGAGTATGTGTGTCTGTCAGTGTGTGTGTGTGTGTTCGAGTATGTGTCTGTGAGTTTGTGTGTGTGTGTGTGTATGTATTTTTCTGCATGCATGTATCTGTATGACGGTATGCCTCTGTATGCATGTATGTGTCCGTGTGCCTGTATGTCTTGTACGTATGTTTCTGTATGTCTGTATGCATGTATGTAACTGGATGTATGTTTGTCTCTGAATGTCTGTATATATGTCTCTGTATGCATGTATGTAACTGTATGCCTTTATGTCTCTGTATGTGTGTGTCTGTGTGTCTCTGTATGCATGTTTCTGTATGTATGTATGTATGTGTCTGTATGACGGTATGCCTCTGTATGTATGTATGTGTCTGTATGCCTGTCTATATGTATGTGTCTGTATGACGTTATGTCTCTGTATGCATGCATGTATCTGTATGTGTATCTGTACTATTGCCAGTTGATAAAGCCCTGTGTGGCGAAACGCGTTTTGGCTGTTTTTTATATATTTATTATCTTAAAGGAATATTGGTTTAACCTAGAATTACTTTGCCATATATCCTTTATTTATTTATTTATTTATTTTACCTGGTCATATACTACTGTGAAGCTGATACCTGCTAAAGAATCCTAGGTGGGGACTATACCACCCAAACGAATAGATTGAGCAGTATATCCTGCTCATCCAAATGTGAGTACCTGCATTTCTACTGTTCATACTCATTTTTATCATATCTACAGTGAGCACTATATTTGGTTGTTCTTTTTCCCCTTTTTTTATACCGAGGAATTACCTTCACCTTATCCCGCCAGTGGGGGGCAGACGCCACTGAATGCTTATTATACTTGAGCTAGTTTATGCTCAATAATAGGTGAGTAATATACCTCCCCTATATTCATCCTGCTCTTATTGGTCCTCAGTTTGCACTATTGGAGTTTCTTTGTTTTGTCTTTCCATGTATACCACGGAGTCAAGACACCCCATGAATTAGAAGATTCATTCTCTTCATTGGAAATCCCTATATACCAAGCCTTCCACTTATTTATTGGAATATACAAGCAGACTACTAAGTATTGGGACTATTTATTATAACTGTTCCGTTCCTTACTGTAAGAGTGTATGCAAGTGATATTAATATTAATAATTTTATTCCTATTCATTTTGTCTTTCTGATCTTGTTATATTTTATATTTTTATTTATTTATTTTTCATTGTTATTACACATCCATTTGTATCTAGCGCGACCTATTATTGTGTATCTGTATGTGTGTATGTCTTTGTATGCCTGTATGTATGTATGTGTCTGCATGCCTGTATGTCTCTGTATGTATGTTTCTTTATGCCTGTATGTCTGTATGTATGTGCCTGAATGTCTTTGTATGTATGTTTCTGTATGCCTGTCTGTATGTAATGGTCTGTATGACGGTATGCCTCTGTATGCATGTATGTCTTTATATGCCTGCATGTCTCTGTATGCATGTATGTCTCTGCTTGTATGTCTCTGACTGTATGTGTCTGTATGTCTCTGTATGATTATTGCTGTCTTTGTATGACAGTGTACCTGTATGACTTTGACTGTGTGACTGAAAAATGATGCCTGTGGCTTGGGAGGAAAGACACACAGGTGAAGATGCATTTTTTTTTTTTTTTTTTAATGAGGGTTGGGGGCGCCAAAATGCATCTTCGCCTGTGTAACTAAAAATCCTAGCACCGGCCCTGCTGGGGACTATAGTGTTTCTTTAATGTGAGGTAAATTAGAGATTAGTGCCACAAATAATGTACTACATAGCCTACTTACAACCAGATGAGGATGATGATGGGCAGATGAGGCTGTTTGTAACTGTGGTAAAAAAAAATCAATGTTCTGGGAGAACGGGAAGCAGCTCCCTTTTTTGGGGGCCCTTTACACAGGGTCCACCTTCATGTTCCACCAATGAGTTTGTTCACAGGGGGTGGAGTGTGTAGGGGATGTCCTGATATGTGTGTAAGGAATGCATTGTGTGAATCTGTGCTTGTATGTGTAAGGGCTGCAAGGTGTGATTCTGTGTATGTACAGGATGTAGTGTGTGCGTCTGTAAGGGGTGCATTGAGTGTGTGTAAGGAATGCATTGTGTGTTTCTGTGTGTGTAAGGGTTGCATGATTGTGTGTGTGTGATGGATGTCAATCTCTTTCTCCCCCCCCCCACTCTCTTTCTCCCCCCTGAGCACTTCCCTCCTGTCATCCCCTCTCCTCATGCTGCGCCCGGGCGGTGTGCCCTCATGGACGCACCAGCCCGAGCAAAGCTGCAGCTGCCTGAGGCTCTCTGCAGAGCGCTCGGGCGGCTGCAGCATGAGGGGGACCGGCGCTCCTGGGCGGCTGCCTAGTCCGCTAACAGGTAGCGCCAGCCCTGGCTAGAGAGCATAACGATGAGTCGATCGTTAGATATGTTGTGTTAAGAAGATGTGTTTAAGTATGCTTAGTCAAAGTATATACCTTTTCTATTACATCAACGAAACAAGGAGTAAACATGCATTTGATAGCTCAGTAGATCACTGATAACTATAGGTAGGTTGAGTAAACTGACAGGATGAGTGCTCAGGCTATCTATATTCTGTATTTTTTTGTTGTGCATAAGAAAAAAAATTCGGTCTTACGGTGCCACAACAGCAGGTGCAAGAGCATAATCGCATATTGTATAACTGTGACAATAGATATATCTGCACATTTTATGTTTGTAGGTAAGAGATCAGCTTCGGTAGGCAGCAATTTAAGCATCAACATTTTTCTTTGGCTGGTAATTAGTGTGAGATTCGTAGCAGATGGTAGTTGTGCAGTTAAACTTGTGTAGTCGCGTGTATGAGTGTGCGCAAGTGGTGTAAGGTTTCGTCCCTGAATGGTAGTCTATTCGTAGTCTTGTGGTTAGTGAGTGTGTGTAGGAGGTGCGGTTGATGGGAGTGCCTGGTTTATGGTTAGATTAGGGTGCTAAGGTAGAGTCTTTCTAGCCAGGTGTATGTTAGTAGATCCTGCATGGCATACAGTATTAGAGGTCAACATCGATAATATAAAATTAATCAAATTAAATGAATGTAGTTAAATGAAAGTAGTAACAAAGGGTAGGTAGCAACAGTAGCCAATTAGCAAGAGGGGTAATAGTGATTAGGCATATCATCAACATTTGTAAGCATTAAACACAGTTCGGTCAGTTATTATTAGGCTTTGTACTGACTGTCCTGACCGCGTCTGGGTGACACTTGGAGAGCAGTTTGCAGCATGTTTGGTGTACTTGTTCTTGCTGTCCTGTCAGGTATCCCGTGCTGCAACAGCAACTTATGGGTCGGGTGTGAGGCCTTGTGGCACGAACGGGACAGTTCTGGTCGGGTCCCATCTGTGCTGCAGGGATACTGGGCTCTTCTGGCCTTTTGGGTTGAGCGAGTCCATAGGTAGGCCCAATGATTGTAGTAGCGGTGCTGCGTCGCACAAGTGAGTACCTTATGCGAGTCCGGTCCCTGCTGGACTGTTAGGGTGTGGGATGGTCGCCAGCGGTATCTGAGGCCCTTTTGGTGGAGAAGGTTGGTAAGTGGCTGGATGGATAGTCTCCATGCTAAGGTACCGTTGGAGAGGTCGGCTTAGAAACTCAGTGCCCTGTTATCAAATTGTAAGGGTGTCCTGCCCCGCAGGGTATCCAGTACTGCCGTCTTGTCAATTCCGTTCCGGAAAGCAACTATGGTGGTCCCGGTAGGTGCCTTTGATGATTTGGGGACCCTGAAGAGGTAGTCTGGGTGTATGTGATCTGCTTGTGCGGGTGGCAGTATCATCGCGAGCAGGCGTTTGATGACCTGTGGTAGCTCTGCATCTGTAATTTCCTCCGGGAGCCCTCTAACTTTCAGGTTTTTACGCCGTCTGGCGTCTTCGTGCTCGGCCAGGCGGTATTCGTGGGAACATTGCTGTAGCTGCAGATCCTGCACAGTACGTTTGAGTTCCCCTATGTCCCTAGTATTTGTTTCGGTTCGGTGCTCCATTGTATTTAGGCGGGTGGTCACCCCCTTTAGGTCTCCCCTCAGTGCAGTGATGTCTTTATGGATTTCGTCATGGTGGTCCGCTAATAATTGCTTAAGGATCGACACTGTCCCTGGTGTGGAGTCCGGTGTGGCGTTGGTCGGTGGTGAGGGCCGTCCCGCCATGTGGGCTGGTAAGTATTCCTCGCCCGAGAGCGCAATCAAAATTAATGTGGGATGAGACTTTATAAAGAAATAGGCCAATCTTCAATTTTAAATTTAAACTTCTTCAAATGGAAATGATAGATAATGTTGTTGGAAAACAGAACCAATGAAACTGATGTATGAATCACAGTCATCATAGAATAAAACTAGAAAAGAAACAAAATGAGAATTAATTTAATTATTTTTAAATTACATTTTTACATTCGCCATGTTCTTTTTCAAACTTTTCAGAGCAAAAGAACCAGCAAGTTCCAAGTAATTGATGTGTAGCTGAACTTCATCTTCCACCTGCTGTAGTGTTAACACATCTCACTCCACAACTATAGTTGCTGGTGTCCGATTCTATGATTAAGTTGGGTTCTGAACTGAAAATGGGTCTTCCATTCCAAACTTCCGTATGGTTCAACCACCACTGAAGTTCTTCTTTTACAGTCCAATCTATTGGAATGGGATCAGAGTAAGAAAGATCTTCCATATCTTCAAGTGGTTGAAAAGTGGGCCTGGAACAATGGACTGAATAAATGAAGAAAGGAAATCTATGACTCTTGATGTTTGATAGTAGTAATAGGGCAAGAGAGTGCATCCAAGTTATTTTATATTATGAAGTTTTGAATTTGGAAGGCTTAAGGTTTCTAGAAAAGAATTAAGAAGCCTAGAAACTTAATCTTTTAAGAGTTTTTTTAAGAAATACAAATTGGTGAGAAGATCCAGAGTCCAATGAATATGGGATATTAAAGTGGACTTTTGAGACAACACCTATGCTGTGCAGAAATGAGACTATGGGCTTCATCAGTTTTGTGAAACACCAAGGGGCAGAAAAGAGACTGAAAGGAAGATATGTAAAGTTATTTTTTTCCTTTTCAATGAAAATCAAAATCTACCAATTTTGGTTATATCGTAATATGGCTTTCCGCCTCTAAATTGCCAGCCATGCTAATAACTTTGTATCCAAGGATGGAAAGGACTAAAGATCTGTCACCAGAAATAACACATTCAAGTAATTCCAAAAATGTTTAGATGTTTTTACTGGCAAGATCTTAAATGCCATTATATCAATCCGGGGTTATCTATCAATCTGGGTCAACCAGTTTGAAAATGTTTAGTTTGAGACAGAAGGCATGGAAGTGAGCCAATTTCCCTTATTAGAATAAGAATAATCTGACATTGTGATGCAGTCAGAGAAAAAAAACCCCATCTACCATACAATTGCCAGAATCTGTACAACTCTCAATCTGCTTTTTTAGCAGTTTTCCATTACCTTGTATGATCTGACCAATGGGCATGGGTTCTCTTGCCTTTCTTTGAAACTCCATCCTTGATGAGATTTTAGTAATCAATCTTTTTTTTTTTAGTAGGTTATAGATTCAGTATGTTTATTTTTTTGGCTGTCTTTGTTCAAAAAGGTCTGGATATAATAAATGATCTCAAAATTGGTCAGTACTAGCCATGGGGGTCTTAAAATCCTATTTAGCAGAAGAATGAGCTTGGATACTATTTATTGATTTATATAATGTCATAGACCTCAGACCCATAGCACTAAAAATAGCTTTTTGAACAGAAACGTTCATAGCTGTATCTATATTAATCAAAGAAGTAGATTTAGTAGAAATAAAATCATCCTAAAACACTTAAAAAAATAAAATGTAAATAAATCACTAAAATATTAGCTAGTCTGAAAAGAAACTAACCGAGGGGAAACTGTAGTGCTGAGCCTGATCGATGTCTAGCAACAGGGAAACAAAAAAACAAACAAACAAAAAAACAGTCCATGCGCTCAGGTGATCATTGTGAGCTCGTGGATTAAAATAAGGAGAATTGCCAATTCGTGACCTATAAACAGTAAGAGGTCCACGAATTTGCCAAAGGGGAAACTAGTGATTTAGAGGCCAAACCGTGTAAAAGAAAAAAGAAAAAAATGTTTTGGCTCTAAAATGTATATTAAATGCGTAAGTGTGCAGGTGAAAATGGTAAACAGCTGGGCGCAGATCTGGCTGTTGGGTAGAAAATAGGTGTAATTCTTGCAGAAACCAGAGGAAAGGGATAAATAAAAAGGAATTATATGAGAGTGAAAATAAACAAATAACCAAAATATAACTTATAGAGCCACAATAAATATATGAATTGGGACAATAAAAATGCAATTATAAATAACTGCAAATGAATACAAATTGTGTAAATGAGGATTATGGAATGTTCACGTCTCCTGATTTCCAAGGGAAATTTGTACCTTTCACTAGTCCCCAAATCTAATGGCAATTCCCAATCTCTTGTCAGCTGCTTAAGAGTATTGGTTGTGGGCAGGTAAGCTCTAGGACAGAAATTCAGCCCGGGCAGCTCACGAGGAGTTGAAGAGCCAGAAAGAAAATATCCCCCCCAAAAATTAATATTTTAGTGTGATGCCCCTCCAGAGCATCCAGTGGTCTCGGATGGAGAATATGTCCTGTTTTTGTTTCTGCACAAATACAAGTATGCACTGTTTTTGCTAATGACTTGTTTCCAGTATCCCAATAGTGAGATACCAGAGAACAAAAGGGAACAAGACTGCTAAAGTATGTTGTGGATGTATAGGGATGCTCTCTTAGTGTTGTATTTGTTTGGAGGTTGCTTGTGGGATTCATGCATGTAGAACAGATTGTGTTGTACCCTGTGCATGTCTGGGCTGTAAATTATGGGTGGATGTGTACATATTTATAGGGCTGGTAGAGTGTGCTCGCCTAGGGAAGTGTGAATATCTAGGTGCTGCCGGGGATTGCATTGTGTGTGTGTGTGTGTGTATGTATGTATGTATGTGTATAAGGGTTGTAGTGCACCTGTGTACAGGTTCGGTAATGTGCATGTGTGTATAGGAGGTGTTCAATAAATATTTACTGAATTTATTTCTATAAATAAATACAGGATTATTTAAATTTAAGGTTAAAAGAGCTGAGCTTAGAAAATTGCGGATTTTTTCCATTCCAGCTATTTTGACAGGGTTATTCACTAAAATGAGAACAGTCGGGAATTCAAGGGGAATTTCAAATTTAAGGCCAAAATAGCAAAACTGGAAATATTCTCCAAGTCAGTAAAGCTTCCAGTTTGGCTGCATTGGCCTTACATTTTAAATTCACCTAGAAATCACTATTAATTCCCAATAATTCTCTCTTTAATGAATAACCCTTTGAATGCAGGGTTTCCAGACCATGTTTTCCTGGATACACATCACTTGAATCCCTCATTAGTTAATTTCTTGATTTTCTAGTTGAAGCAATAAAGTACAACAAACTGTGCCTGCTGTTGGTTCCATTGGTTTCCATGGTGACTACTTCACCGTTAGTACTTTAGACTGTTTTTCATAACATGACACTTTTTATACATAACCTTGTTCATGTTCTGCCCATCAGTATATATATATATCATTTGCATCAATAAAAATATGGTGGATCTAGCAACCTTCGCTTTTGTGTTACAGAGAACAAATGGAGTAAAGCATACAACTACTGGTAGGGCTACTAAATGTACTTCTTATAATCTACCAGTTTGCGTGTGGCTCCATTGTATTATGCCATTGACACATTTTATTGTATGATTGTGTATTTATTATAAAGGTTGTTTTTACCAGACTGACAGTTTCATATAATTTTGGTTTAGAGGCCACGTTGAACACTGCATAAATGGAAACCCCATAGAAAGGAAGACTCAGTGCTTCACCACCTATAATATTTATTGCCTTGCAAATAAACTTTAGTGGTCAATGTTATTTTTATAAATATTCCTACTGGTTTTTATTTCTTATTTTGCATTGTATACCTGGCTGTCCCGGCATAGGAGAAATCAATATATCTATGTGGTGACTGTAATGGTTGGAAAATGACTAGAAATGAAGGGATTTTACTTACTAAGGTATGTGGAAAGCTAAAATAAGTTCAGGCACCACACTGGTATCCAGGAAAGCCATCCTCCAGCATAAGGTAGGAAACTGGGGGATGGGTTTACAATGTAAATTTTACATGTGTGTCAGTATGTCTGTCAGTAAGTCTATATCTGTGTGTGTGTGTCAGTATGTCTGTCAGTGTATGTGTCTGTATCTGTATGTAGTCAGTGTCTGTATCTGCATGTGGTTATATACCAAAACACACAATGTATATTGCCAATTATATAAAACTCTTGGCCAGCATCAATCAGAGCATACATGCTGTATATGCAAATATATACTACCACCAGGACTACTCTAACCCTTGTAAATAGTCAATCTCTTTTAGTACAGTTCAAGCACTGCTTTCCTCCTCCACTACAGCTACACGAAAGCCAGAGGTACCTGCATAGAAGATTCTGTTAAGCCCCGCAGTGCAAGGCTGGCTCATTAGATGAGAGCACCAGCTGATTGCTAGTTGAAGCTCCTAAGTAGGCAGGATGCAGCATTCAGCAGATCCATGGTAAGAGACTAAAACAGTTTGACTATTTACAAGGGGTGACATGCCAGATCCCACTCCTGGCAGATTAACCACCACAGCACGCTATAATAGTTATGGTGTTTATTAAAGTAGCACTAGGCTGTCAAGCATAAATTAAAGGTTTACTTTTTAATAAAATGCATAATATATACCACAAGTGTATATTTTCCACTCACAGTCCATGGTTGCCCTCCGACTTCAGAATTCCTCCCGCCAACAATCCGCATCAAAAATTCAAGTGGGTTTGTGGTGGTTTTCTTTAGGGGTACGAAGCCACATTTTGATGCTGACCAGCACATATCAAGATATCAAAATATCCAAGGCAATGAGAAAAAAAATGGCACAGAAAAGCAGTACAAAATGATCAACTCTAGATATGCTAAAGTGACACTCAAAACACATACAGAAGAGTATCCTCTTTTTTTCATTTAATAAAAGAGTTTACTTTTATAAATGAACCTTAATACACCTCCCAGCTGGCAGACAGGTAGTCCTTACTGTTACTTCCTGGCAGTTTAGCTCTATGAAACTAAACAGAAGTGCCAGTTGCACAGAGCACCTGCCTTGCAAAGACATCTCAAGTTGTAACACAGATCATTTAAAAGTCTGTGATTAGACAGCCACAGAAATGCTGGGATGGGGAAGAAGGTAAGGGATTGCATTAACTGCAGATACTAGATCTGCAGCTATTGCAAACCAAGATTTCTTATACCCCACTCCACCAATAGGAACATCGCTGCTGGGGGTCCAGTAGCAGGCAGTTAAACATGAAGTTACTTACCTGAACCTGTCCCTCGCAGGCGCTGCCATCATAAACTGATGCAGTCGTAATCGGCGCTGACATGCGCGAGTGTACAGCATTGAGGTCTATGGGGGATCCTGTGAGACCTCCATAGACACTGGTGACGCCCGTCAGGATTGACTCTGTGATTCCATACGGAGTCTGAGAAAGTCATGAAAAGGAGAAATGCAGAGACAAAATAATCTCTACTTTGCCCTGAATATCTCTTGACTGGCTTAGAATTTATGTGAGATTCCAACACAATTAAAATTGGGTATTTCATAGTCTCACAGTTTCTGCTTGGACCTGGACTTAATTTATTTTATCAACGAAACTGGATTTTGCCAGCCTTAGCCCTGATAATCACCTGGGTTCCCAAGTGTGAGTGTGGTATGCTCAGTTTGTTTAATACTTGTTAATTAGGCAGTCTTTTCACACGTGAATGTATATATGTGTATGTATAATATATAAGTTGTATCTCAAAGCTATAACCCCTACAAGCATCATGATATTCTAAAAATGCTTTATTTCCAATTTTATGAAAAGGATATTAATCAGATTATTCTCCCCCTCCCCCCTGCTCTAAACATGTTCTAGCCATTGTTTTATATATCAGAATGGACATGGCATGTCCAAACAATAGACATTTGCTGTAATCAATTAACTGAATAACATTTGTTTATTGAGTTTACAACTACTTTAAGCAAGCTTTAGTTTGTGAGGAATAATGCCTACAAGGAATCCAAATTTAAACCGTGACTACTTTGACTGTAGTTTGGATTTGTTTCCCATATTCAGACTAGCTCTGGGAAGATAAAATATTTTCAAGCCACATGTTCCTCATTCATCACATCGGAAATGCCTAAAAACCTCACCTCTTGAGGTATTAATGGAACCGCCTCCTTCTGACTCTTGGGAATGAGTAACGCTTTCATGCAGTTGACCACCTGAAATGGCTGCATGCAGTGGAAACAGTTTAGTTACATTAACACTACAAATGTTACAAATAACTATTACAGAACAGTCATGCACATCCATGCAACATTATTAATAAGAAATACTTGTAATTTAGCATAACTTGTTAAACTGCTTCATGAATAGAGCAATTCTTTTTACGGTTATGTAGGTTGTTTTATTAATGAAACCCTACATAATCACAACAGAGCAGCTACAAGATTACATGAAAAAGTGAAATAGAAACCCAAATAATTAATGTTATGGCCATTTGAAAGCCACATACTTTATGGTGGAAGTGTATGAATTATGGGAGTTAACTTTAAGGTGAAGAGGGGGAATATATTTTCTGCTTGAAATAGGGACAAGTCAAAGACAAAAATCCAATGAAACATAAAAATGCATGGGTAGGGACTAGCCATAGTTCATTCATGTGGCGCTTAAAGGTTTAAAACTTTGTGAGAATGTATTCAGTCAATTGTAGTAAATGGGAAATACAAATGGCAAAAGTTAGGCTGAAATAGCAGAGTTAAAAAACATGCTCTATTTGAGCCATTTCAGTCATGGGCTAGTTGAGCCTGGTTTCAATTCACTACAGTTCACAGTTCAGTGGATAAAGGTTAGTATTAAAGGGACACTATAGTCACCTGAACAACTTTAGCTTAATGAAGCAGTTTTGGTGTATAGAACATGCCCCTGCAGCCTCACTGCTCAATCCTCTGCCATTTAGGAATTAAATCCCTTTGTTTATGAACCCTAGTCACACCTCCCTGCATGTGACTTGCACAGCCTTCCTTAAACACTTCCTGTAAAGAGAGCCCTATTTAGGCTTTCTTTATTGCAAGTTCTGTTTAAGATTGTCTTATCTCCTGCTATGTTAATAGCTTGCTAGACCCTGCAAGAGCCTCCTGTGTGTGATTAAAGTTCAATTTAGAGATTGAGATACAATTATTTAGGGTAAATTACATCTGTTTGAAAGTTAAACCAGTTTTTTTTTCATGCAGGCTCTGTCAATCATAGCCAGGGGAGGTGTGGCTAGGGCTGCATAAACAGAAACAAAGTGATTTAACTCCTATATGACAGTGAATTGTGCGGTGAAATTGCAGGGGAATGATCTATACACTAAAACTGCTTTATTTAGCTAAAGTAATTTAGGTGACTATAGTGTTCCTTAACCCCTTAAGGACCAAACTTATGGAACAAAAGGGAATCATGACATGTCACACATGTCATGTGTCCTTAAGGGGTTAAAATATTTAGTGTTTTGAGCAATCAGCATCGTTCAGATTGCAGCTATATCCACTGATGTGAAAATATGAATATCCAGAAAAAGGACTGAAATTAAAGGCTAAACAAGGTTAACCTCATAAATAATTGATTGCAATAACATTAAAAATATATGTTTAATCTGATCTTCTCTCACCCCATGACAGGAACAAGCTATAGACCAAGAGTACCAAGACAGCCATTCTGTCAGGGTGGATATCATCCAGGTAATGTGATTGCTGCCTCCTTATGTCAACTCTGGATTTTGTGGGAATGGAAATCAGGTGTGCTAGGAAGAAGGTGATTCAAGAAATATTTACTGAGTTTATTTCTATAAATAAATACAGGATTATTCAAATTTAAGGTTAAAAGAGCTGAGTTTAGACAATTGCAGATTTTTTCCATTTCAGCTATTTTGACAGGGTTATTCACTAAAATTAGAACAGTCGGGAATTCAAAGTGAATTTCAAATTTAAGGTCAAAATAGCCGAACTGGAAATATTCTCCAGGTCAGTAATGCTTCCAGTTTGGCTGCATTGGCCTTACATTTCAAATTTACTTAGAAATCACTGTTAATTCCACATAATTCCCTCTTTAACGAATAACCCTTTGCATGCAGGGTTTCCAGACCATGACACCATGACACCTCACTTGGATCCCTCATTAGTTAATTTCTTGATTTTCTACTTGAAGCAATAAAGTACAACAAACTGCAGAACAGAACAAAGTATTTGTTCTGAATGCAATGTGCCTGCTGTTGGTTCCATTGGTTTCCATGGTGACTACTTCACCGTTAGTACTTTAGACTGTTTTTCAGAACATGACACTTTTTATACATAACCTTGTTCATGTTCTGCCCATCAGTATATATATATCATTTGCATCAATAAAAATATGGTGGATCTAGCAACCTTCTCTGATTGTGTTAGAGAGAACAAATGGAGTAAAGCATACAGCAGGGCTACTAAATGTACTTCTTAAAATCTACCAGTTTGCATGTGGCTCCATTTTATTATGTCATTATTGACACATTTTATTGTATGATTGTGTATTTATTATAAAGGTTGTTTTTACCAGACTGACAGTTTGGTATAATTTTAGTTTAGAGGCCACATTGTACACTGCATAAATGGAAACCCCATAGAAAGGAAGACTCAGTGCTTCACCACCTATATGCTTTATTGCCTTGTAACTAAACTTTAGCGGTCAATGTTCTTTTTATAAAAATTCATACTGGATTTTATTTATTTTGCATTGTTTCCCTTGTTGTCCCAGCAGAGGATAAATCAATATATGTATGTGGTGACTGTAATGGATGGAAAATGACTGGCAGGTCAACCTAGCTAACTGTTTAGTAGAAAAAACTGAAAGGGACAATATGACTAAAGAAATGGCAGTCTTATTAAACTCACCTACACCAATCCCAAAAAAGTCCAAATAAAAACCCATAACATTCACAAGGACATCATGTATACCCACTTTCCAGACTTGTAAAGTGTATTGAATATGTACATTGACTAAGCAACTACTATGGTTTTAGGCAACACTGTTTTTTATACCAAGGTTAATGAATGCATTTGAGTTTTCCCCCAAATATTTATTATTGCTTTCCGAGAGTAGTGGGAGTTTGAGCACAATGTTGACATCTGCATTTACATATGTTTAAAGGGACACTATAGCCACCCAGACCACTTTAGCTCATTGAAGTGGTATGGGTGTGGTGCCTCTGTCAGGTTAACCCTGCAATTGTAATGATTACAGTTATTGATAAACTGCAATAATTACATTGCAGGGTTAACTCCACCTCTAGTGGCTATCTACCAGACAGACACTAGAGGCACTTCCTTGAGCGTCAGCATCCATTCAATGCTTTCTTATGGGGTAGACGTAATGTGATTGCGGCACTTGCTTCGCATGCACATTAGGCCTCCCTGCTGGCTGACGTCGGCAAAGAAGTAGCGGAGGCCAAGCCTGACCCAACACCGAGCGGTATCGACACTGGAATCAGGTAAGTAAACAAAAGCGTCACCCCTTCAATGCTGCAGTGGTGTGGGAGGCACGAGGGAGGGGGGCACTAAAGGGTACTATAGTGCTAGGAATACAACTTTGCATTCCTAGCACTATAGTTTCCCTTTAAACAAATATATTTATGCAATTTTGAAACTATGTTGTGGAGGCCTACTCGCAGGGGACTTGCAGGGGACTCCAAGGATTAATTTTCCCTCAGTGATTATAGCTCCCAGAGTATTTACAGTGTTTATAGCAGTGTAGCAGATTCTCCCCAAGCTCTAGCCGAGACTTATTGTAGGGTGAAGTTGAACTGATTTTATTATCACACAGGTCACAACAGGAGGACCCCAGGAGAACAATAGTATTGTTACATCCCCAGCGCCTTGGTATCTGTGCCTGAGCAAGTAATTTAATTAGCAGCCAGACACCTTGGCACCCGGTTAACAAAACCACATAAAAGTTAGGGTTCCTCTGCCCACATCCCCAAACAAATGTCCACCAAAAGCTCTTTTCTGGGCACCTACTATGTCCAAAAAGTGTCTGGATCGGAGTTGGCTGGCCCACGTTATCTGGAAGTAAAGTTTTAACCGGGCCGCGACCATCCTCCAATCCGGCGCAGAGTTCCATGACACTGGATAGAAAATCCTGTTCACCCAAAACAATGGCACTTTCCACGATTACATGGAGCTACGGCTACCTCAAGTCCAGGGTACTGTTGGATGCCTCACCATTTCCTCTATCTCCCCTCTAAAATTAGCCCTGCTAGGTGATTCTAGGGCAGAGAGCGCTCGTGATCAATAGTTCCAGGGGGTTTGGTGTTTACTCCCGATCAGGCGCGGTGTACCTCTGTAGCCTTCATGTGGGTCTCTGATGCTCCTGAAGGCCACTAGGATGGTCGCTGGGTTAAAAGGTTGTCTGTCACATATATCCATTAATATTTAGCTGATATTTTCCCCCTAATAATTTGCAATCAATGGCTGGAATTTGCAGTCTGATTGCCACCATAAGGAATAAAATGGTTTTGCTCTATTTAGTATGTGATTTGATCTTGAGTGAATAATCCTGGAAGATCGTTGCCTGAGCTTTGCATATTTTGATATTTTAGGAGGACTAATATATTAGGCTTTACACCTGCTTAAAAGCAATAGGAATAGAAAATATTACAGTAAACTTGCTTTGTAGAATGTAGTTGAGTGGCTTATTTGATAATTAAGAGTTCCAGGCTGCCCAAGTCACCTGTCCTGTGGGTGTAACTAGCACCCGACTCACAATTGCAAATAACTCTGGATGCACATCCAGACTCCGACCACAATGACCACTTCTTAAAGCAGAAGTAGTAATGGTAGTTTGACTAATCCTTTAATTTATTTTATTATTTAAACCAAGGTACTAATCCACCACTTTTATAATTTTTGTAAGGTATTATTTTATACTAGTTCAGTTGCTTCTTCGTCTTATTTTTACACATCTTTATGGCAACATTAATTTTTTTAACTTAAAAGAACACTATAGGGTCAGGAACACCCTATAGTGTTAAAACCACCATGTAGCCTCCCCTTGCCTACCTAAATATAATAAAATCTTACTTGTATTCAAGTCTGCAGCTGCAGCTGCGGCCTTTGCTACCTGCTTGTCTGACATCATCAGAAGTGAGTCTCTGAGCCAATCACAATGCTTTCCCATAGGATTGGCTGAGCCTCTCAAGGAGGCAAATAAGGGGCAATCACATGGCCGGGTTAGCTGGCTGAGGCATTGCCAGCAGGGGGACTAACTGTAATGACAGTTAGTCCCCCTGC
Source organism: Pelobates fuscus (assembly GCF_036172605.1). Lineage (NCBI taxonomy): Eukaryota > Metazoa > Chordata > Amphibia > Anura > Pelobatidae > Pelobates > Pelobates fuscus. The sequence continues at coordinate 174,246,225 of NC_086319.1, forward strand.
TGGCTGGAAATAAATTGTGCTCCCAAGGTTACACTCACAGTGTGTTTGTGTAGACTGCGCCTTGGGGTGCCTTCCCTATTAGGCTGTTTTACACTTTGTGTTATTGCTTGTTATTTATGTGTCATTATTGTCTGTGAAGAAGTCCACAGTAAGTAGAGGAAACACGTTGGACGAGATTTTATATTATATTTTACTAATTTTGCACCAAATAAATCGATCTGAAGCTTGGAAAGAAAAGTATCCTAGTCTTCTAATTTATCCTGGTACCTATCCGCAGCAGGAGGAAGTGAAAGAAGGTGTTAGCCCCCCAGCCTATACCAGGGGAAGCACCACAAAGCGGAGTCTATACGAACACACTGTGAGTGTAACCTGTAAACTGCAATTCTTGTTGTAACAAACTGTATTTCACCATGTTTTTTTTTTTTTTGTGCTTTTTTTTTAGATGCTTAGCCGATTCCCAACTATTGTTTGTTTCATGCAGGACAATCCCGAGGCAGGGCCAGCCAAACAAAGGTCAAAGCAAGGCAGCAAAGATTCAGGATCAGGAAACAGGCTTAAAGTCTTTGGCAGGACAATACAGAGGCAGGGTCAAGCAAGCAAAGGTCAAAGCCAGGCAACAAAACTTCAGGATCAGGAAACCAGTTTAAAATCTTTAGACAGTACAGACTGACAATAGAGACTTGTAACCTCTAGGGAGCTCACATGACGTGAGCAATGAGCCTTGGATGGACATGGTTTAAATAGTGGAGTGAGAGAAGGAACCCTCCCATGAAGAGCTGTCTGGGGGCCTATATATGTAGGAATGGCCTCCCCTTGATTTGTAGGCATCCATGCCCCCTTCATGGGTGGCATGGATCTCTCTCCCATCCTGTTGTTTCACACACTGTTCCTCCAAGGTCTGAGCTGAGCCTGCTAGGGATCTGACACTCAGAAGGGGACCTGGAGCAGCGTGGGCAGGGCCTTATGGGGAGCAGCTGCTGGAGAGGAGGTTGGCCGAAGGATGAACATGGTCCCACATGTAACTGCTGTTGGGGTCAGTGGGGGGGGGGGGGGGGAGCTGCAACCCACATGGTGCTCCTGTTATAGTTGGCGGCCGGTGAGTTAGTGTGGCGCACCGGGCTCACCCAGTGTGCCGTGAAATCCATTTGCATTCCAAGCTCTAAAAGACAATAAAATCGAACTGAACACTACTGACTGAGGAAGCCATACAGTGGCGAAACATGTATCAGACCTGTTTTTATTTTATTTTGCCATAGCACTTTTTTAAATATTTTGTTTGATTAATGGCTCAAATTAGTTTTTTTCTGTGGAATTAAGTATTTTCATTTCTCATCATTAAAACATCTGGCAATTCATTGGAGAAGGAAGCAGAAACACTAGGCAGAACACTATCTTTCAAGGATGTTTAAAGTGCAATATATGGGCATAAAAGAATTAAGGCTCGACCATTGGTGAGAGGACCTTGTTTGTATAGAATGTATTGGTGTATCTATACATACTGCCCTGTGTCTTTGTCAAATGTTATCTCTTTGAAGGGAAATGGTCTCATTATATTTAGAAGGAAGCTGTAGCGATGCATATTGGATATTACACTACCACAATTACGCAATTCAATAACACTTTAATGGAGAAGGAGATTTCATTAGCTCTCCTAATTTGGCAGAGAATGTCAATTGCACTGAAGGGTTTAGCTCAGATAGAGAGCTTCCAGTACTCCACAGGAAGTAGTAGAGGCGAGGAGCAGTGATCAGAACTCCTGACTATATAACCACTATAGCATGTTGAAGTAGTTATTTGGATTGTTGCTTTAAGATTTGTAACACAGCTGTTGTCCTTGGATTTTCCTTGGCTTTCAAAACATGCTTATTATTGGGCATTCAAACAAAAAGTATTTACTGTGAAACTAAGAAAAAAACTGAACCAAACAAAATGTGACTCATATTGTCACAGCAGTATTCCCATGCTATGGCACGATAACTCGAACTGAAGCCCAAACAAAGGAATACATTATTTACCTTCATAAAGAAGAAGCTAACAAAGACAATGCAAAATAGCTCACGACACATAATGATTTTATTTCCAATACATTAATCATAACAAATACAACACAAGTATTTGGATCAACCATACTTTTTAACAACACAACTTAACTGATAGTCCAAAACAACTAGCATTAAATACAAAGCTTGATGGCTTGGTTCATCTAGTCTTCCTTATACTAATTATTGTAAGATGCCAATATCTTTTTTGATCTTGTTTTATGATCAGGATATATATTTCCATGACCCTATCATAAATGTGTAAAGTTTATTACCATTTCAAATAGTACACTGTAGCCACTTTCAATAGCATAGGTATAAAAGATAAAATTAAACAAATAATCGGAAGACTTTCTGAAACAAAATACATAAGCAGTAGTAGAGTTTACCTGACAGAACTCTAACTCCCTGTATGGCTCTGCGGACACTACGATAAAAACTATGATCTTTCCCTATATTACTTAGGTTTTGTAATGAACATAGGGCACGGAGAGAATTCTGGCTATGATGTAGGCTCCCCAAGTAATCACACTTTGATTTCCAAACAAATAGACTGTATGACTGCATCAGGTAGGGAGCATAGAAGGTGTGATAATTGGAGTATGCGCCCAGTATATGTAGGTTTGTTGTGTATTTACCGAGAATATGATGACAATATTCAAATTTAAGATATGATCCATGATATGGCCATTACACAAGCTAAATAGTTATATTATTATGATTAATGTTATTGCAGTTAATGTAATGATTGCATAGCAGCATACGGTCCATCAGCCCAGTGCAGGTCAATGAAACAATTGTCAATACGCATTTAAATATTGAATTCTTTGCCAGCCCAGTTTAGCACTACATATACGTGCAATTCATAGCTAGGAGGGGGGAGAGGAGTAAAGGAATGTCCTGTATGAGCTATTTGATGGGTTTCTTTACATTGCCAACATTCCAAGGGTGGCAGAGAGGCGTTTTCATTTTAAAAACTGGACATACTGCCTTGGGCCTCATTTGAATCCACAATCTACTTTATCCTTGTTACTAGCTATAGACTGTAACCTCGTTGGAGCAGGGTCCTCTTCAACCTATCGTTCCTGTAAGTTTTGTTGTAATTGTCCTATGTATAGTTAAATCCCCCCTCTCATAATATTGTAAAGCGCTACGGAATCTGTTGGCGCTACATAAATGTCAATAATAATAATAATAGTGGTTGTGCAGATGGATGGGAATAGTGATTCTTTTATCAATCGTGAAGAATCCAAAGGTTGCTTCCACTCTCCTCAACACATTTATAAATCAGAATCTTACAATAAAGCTTAATAATCAATAAAGACTCTTTTAGAGATACCAATGAAGTTGAAATTGCTACAGGCTAAAAGTCTATGCGCTTGCCACCTAGTTATCATCTTTCCAGATTTGGAACATACGGACGAGTTTCTGCCCAAGTGGTGATGCTCTGTTTGAAAGGCAAGTGCCACCATTCACACAGTGTCCCATTAGACCTGCTGGCATTCTCATCTGGATGGCTGTCTAAGAAGATCTATCGGACAATAGTACAATACAGGTCCCAACCTGTGCTTTGATCATTTCCTATTGGTGTACTAGAGGGATGTATAAGAACCTGAATGCTAAGCATGGCTACCAATTCAACTACATGCCATCAGAGATTATAATGGATTTCCAAAATCATTTGCTATTCTGACATCCTTAAAAAAATAGTTGCAATTATTCTGTATAAATAATGCTTATGCCCTAATATAAATAGATATAGAAATATATATTATATTTAATACAAATTAGAATATATAGATATGAAGCTGTGCTTTGTTACCATGAAATAAACAGCATCTTTCATTACTGCAGAACAAAACTTCTATTGAGCTTAGTAAATATTTGTGATTGCCATTATCCATAAAAGAAAAATCTTTAACATGTATTCTATTCCTTAACATGCTGAAAATAAACATCACATTTATCCCTCCAGACATTTCATTGCACAAACATTTAATTACACTGATAACCATAGACCCTCCATTTCATTATATTTGCAAAGGCATACTTAATCATATATCATATATACTTGCCCTAAAATGTGTGTGTGTGTGTATATATATATATATACTCTCACACACATATTAGAGGGAAACAATAAATGTATATATGCATATTTATATATAGATCTACATAAACACACATATTAGGTAACAAATATATATAAAAATAAATATATACACACACACACACTCCCTCTCTCTTAAAGGTTAGAGAAACCCTTTCTATCGTACCCCCCCCCTCCAATAAATATAGTCTCCAAGCAATATGATTACTTCAAATCACTGAAGTGGTCATGGGTCTTGGAATAAGCTTTCAATAGCCATCAGGGCCGTCTATAGTATGAATAGGACCCAGGGCAAATACATTTCTTGGGCCCACTGGGGTGAAACAAACATCTAAGATTGATGAACCCTTCTGCAGAGGCTACTTCTTCAGTCGTGGCTCATTCTTACTTAAAGGACAACTGTCATCAAATGTTCACTTCTCACTGTTTAAAAAAAAAAAAAAATATATATATATAATAATGATTTTTAATATATATAATAAATGGTGTATTTTTTTTTTGCGAAAAATTCACATTTTAAAAATAGTTTATTTTTTAACTTAATAGGTAGCCTTGTTGGTTCACATTCTATTTTTTTTTTTTGAACAACTGCTGCTCAACTTACCCACTCCTGCAGTCTCACGCAGAACAATCACATCAGCAGGTAACTTAAGTTTGCAGCACTTGGTCCGATAAAAGTAGAATCTAGTCCAACATGGCTGCTCAGCCAGAAAACAAAATAACATTTTTCTTTACAAAAAAAATCTCAATTTAAGAAAAATATAATTAGTATTAAATGTAATAAACCTTTAACAACTAAAAGTGAATTGTCACATTATTTTGCATCACTCTCAACATATCAGATGCTCTGTTTGCAACTTTTCATGCTTTACATAATCTTGTTGAAATCTTTCTGTGCTTGTTTATTTTATTTTGCACTGCAAAAACAAAGAATATAAAAAACAAAGCAAAAAAAAAACAAAACTAGAAGTGAAAATGTATTGACAGTTGTCTTTTATGCAATGAAAGGTGGTGCAATACAGCTTTATGTATGTGCATGTTGTGACGAGGATGCTAATGGATTTGTTAAAGTGGTGCAACATGGATTTCTCTAAACAGAGTATTTTTCTGATGAGGTATCTCAAAAATGTTTATATGCAGCATGGCAAACAATGCTTGAAATATATAAGGTGTACATCATGCAGCTGTGAACACATGGTAGGCTGCTACCAAGTCTCAGTCTTTTACAAGTACAGACAGAGATTCAGTTGTTCATAAACAACAAAATCTAAACAAAATTCCTTATTGTCTCTTATAGACAACCTTGTAGCCCCATGTAGCTAGAGCGCAGCTAAGCGGAAAAAGGCCTTGACAGGGGTTAGGAGGCGGGCTTAGGAGGAAGTAAGCAAGGGTTGGATTATGGGTAAGTAGGATTGGCTATTTAAATGAGCAGCCATTTTAGGTGAGTCATTCTAACTTTCTACCTGGTTGAGTTTGTCCCACCCACCCTCCCTTTGTTTGTTATGTGTTTATTTAACCCGTTTCTTTCACAGCGGCGGGACGGGGAGCCGAAGGAGAGGAAATAGGCTCCCCTGGATGAACGTGAGGTGGAATAACAGATTGTGGTCATCGGTGGTTGAGAGGTTTCGAGTCCTGGAGGTGACTCAGAACCTGGTGGGGCAGGGGTATCCGGGTATACCCCTGCCGTGGTTAATGGTTGGTTGGCACTTTGGAATGTTGGTGTATGTTATAAATATGTTATAAATATGTATAGGTGTTATTATATGGGGGTCATTGCCTTTTGTATGGTAGCCGAAGGAACAGGATGCGAGGGGGCGGAGTATGGGGGGCAATGACCCATGTTAAAATATGTTAATTTATTATTGTTATTATTATTATTATTATTATTATTATTATTATTATAATTATTGGTTAATAAAGCTGTGGACAAATTTCCCCATAATACTTAGTGTCCGTGTGTTATTGGGTTAGGTTATGGGGGTGGTTTGTCCTGGATTCCGACTGCCCAAATGGCGACTATACACCTGTCAAGTGTTGGCTGACAGAGAATAGTGGAATTTGTAGTGTACCGGAAGGGCCAAAGTTGGACATCTGTTGTGGTTTGAAGAAAAGTGTTTGATTGTAAAAATAATGCCTTAAGTGACAGACTGGAATTTGGTCCCTACCTTCTTTGGCATTTTAAAATTGAAACTTGTAGGTTTATTCAGGAAATATAAGAACACTTGCTAGTTTGTTATACAGACTTCTTGTCACTGGATTCGTAGCCAAAATCCTTATCAACATTACCATCATCAATGTAAGCGTTTGGTTACAGGTAGACTGCTGGTTACATGAAAATTTGGCAATACGGTACCATGCCATAACCCTTTTCGTTTGATTTTTTTTGTTTTTGTTTTGCTATTTATACAGCAAGATGGCTTCTGTGGGCTCTTTGTGATCTGGTGATATTTTGAAACATTCTTCTGATGCATATAAACGCCAATAAAGAGAAACTAACATTTTATGTACAAAAAGATGTTTTACCAATGATCGTACTCTCACACCACCACCAACAAGGTTCTCTACCTGTGTTTCCTGTAGGTGCCAGTATGGGATCTTGGCTTTATTCTACAGATCTGCTCTCTCTTAAAGTCTTAGTCTATGCTCCTTGTGGTTCTGTCTGCAGGTGATACTCCACATTACATGCTGAGGTAAGACAAGTTATCTGTGTTTCTCAGCAGGTCTGCACACCATGCATCTTTGAGACTCAAACAGATGCTAGTCTGGTTTTGCTTTGTTTCTGGCAAATGGCAGTCTACTCACTGCATTCCCAGTAGGTGGCATACTATGTCCACTGTGTCTACACTAACTACTCTCTTTTTCTCAAAGGTCTACATTTGATCTGGGATGCCCCTTTCTTCCTCTTTTCTCATCACTCTCGATCCTTTCTGAACCTTTAGTTTGGTCCATCTGCAAATCTGGATCTCTTGCTTTTGTTGCTTGTAACCGGTTTTCCAGACGCTGTAGTTTGGCAAGGTTTTCTTTAAGTAATTTACTTTCAGGGTCCAACAGTAAAGCTTTTTGATAGAAAGTGCGAGCAGATACATAATCACCCTGTATAGAGAAACAAATGTTTTATGTAACAATGCATTAATTGTTTGTAACACCCCCTGTTTTATTTCTCAATAAAATAAAATCTATGCAGCTCCATGTTATCTCTTCACATGATCCCTGTTTAGCTCGATGTAATCCCAGTAATAGCTGTGGCTAACTATGGCACTACATATGCATACTTAGTTTCTTGCCAATGGCATCAGTTTGACTTTGCTGAATTTTCTCAAACTCTAACCCTGCTTTAATCTCTATTATCTCAGCAGGGATGCCCATTTTGTGCAGCTACAGTAATGTACTTCAGTTTCTTCTGGAGCTCTAGGTTACTCTTTCCTGCTTCATCACTGTCACATGTATATCATATTCTCAATTAACTCCACCTTTAATTTTTATATAGCAGTTTTAATTGGACACTATAGGGACCCATAACACTTAATCTCATTGAAGTGGTCTGGGTGGAGTGACCCTGTTGAGGAGCTGCGGCGGAGCCTGAGATTTTAATTACTTCTGCATCACAGGGATGGGGGAGATTGACATAGTGGGCACTATAGGAATCTATAGTGCCAGGAAAAGAACTTTGTTTCCCTGGCACTATAGTCTCCCTTTAACTGAACTTTCACATCAGTTAGATCTCACTTTTCTCAAGCTTTTCTTTATCTCTCTACTGTATTTGCTGCAACGTTGACTGATCCCCATTCCTACCTGGATATGTTTGATGCCTCCCATATTCATCCAGGCCTGCGCTTGACTGGGGTTCACATCAGCCACTATCCTGTAACTCTGTAGAGAAACATACTCCATGTTATAGAAAGATATCACCCAAGTATAAGATCCTAAACGGAAGTCATAGTATCAGTCCCTCTTTCGATAATCAAAAACATTTTTTAAAGGTTGCTTCACTGGTTACAGGCATTAAAAGGACACAATAGGTACAATAGGTACCAAAACACAACTTAAAGAAACAATTAAAGAACTTAAAGAAACACTATAATGTTAGGAATACAAAACTGGCGCTCTGCAGCACCTCCCCTCCCTCGTGTCTCCCTCCTTCAAATAAAGGGTTTAATAACCCATTAAACACTTACTTGATTCCAGTGTCCTTCGGTGATAGGTCGAGCTCCTCCAATGTCAGCCAATTGGTGGAACCTAATGTGCATGTGCAGCAAGCATCGTGAGCATTAGGCCTTCCTCATAGTAAACCATAGAATTAATGCTTTTCTATCGGGATTTAGAAGACGCTGAACGTCCTCATGCAAGTGGACTACGTCCACTAGAGGTAGGCTTAACTTTGCAAAACCACTGTAGTTTCTCTAAAATTGCAATGTTTTACATTACATGGTTAAGGGGACAGGTCGGGGATACTGCAGATAGGCTACTTCAATGAGATGAAGTTGTCTGGGTGTCTATAGTGTTCCTTTAATGAAACCGTTTTGGCGTAAAGATAATGCCTCTGCAGCCTCACTGCTTAATTCACTGACATTTAGGAGTTAAATCACTGTGTTTATACAGCCCTAGGCATATCTCCATGCATGTAACTTACACAGCCTTCCTAAACACTTTGTGCACAGAGGAACCTAATGATTAAACTTTCTTTATTGCGCGCCCTGTTTGATTTACAATGTATTTTCTACTGCTCTGTTAATAACCTGCTACAGCCTGCAGAAGCCTTTTGTGTGTGATTAAAGTTCAATTTACAGAGTAGGAGATCCAAACTTCTAAAGCAAGTTAACCTGTGATTGGAAATGAAACCATTTTTTTCATGCAGCTGTGTCTAGGGGTGTATAAACACAGTGATTTAACTACTAAATGGCAGAGAATTGAGCAGTGAGACTGCAGGGGCATGGTCTATACACCAAAACCGCTTCATTAAGCTAAAGTTGCTTATAGTGTCCTTTTAACCCCTTTAGGACGGAGCAGTGGCGGCTTTAGACTTTGTGAGGCCTTAGGCGAAACTCAAACATGAGGCCCCCCACTAACACCTAAAGTTAAAAATAGGGGTTGCATTGTGTGTATAAGGTGCTGTCGTTGTATTTAAGGACAAGCTTGCAGCGCTGGATACAGAGAGCTAGTGTCTGTATTCATTGTTCAGAGGCTTGCTGTGTTGCGGCTCCCTGTGCCGCTGCATTGTGATCTCTCTGACTATAGTTATGGCATAATATTAATTTGCAATGATGCCAATCGTTTATACATGACTGAGGGGTATGGTTATATAGCCTTGCAGTCGTGTATACATAAGTGCCGGAATATGTATATCTGAGTGTATCTGGCATTGTCTACCTATGTGTGACAGGGTTTGGGGTGAGTGTTGCACAGTTGGAGTACAGGATTGTAATGGTTTATGTAATAAGTTGAGTGTGGCAGGGTGAAGGGGGTGAGTGGGACAGACTGATAGAGGATGAGTGACAGGGTTGGGAGGTGAGTGTGACAGACTGACAGTGCAAGAGAAGGTGAGTCTGACAGGGTTGATGGGGGGTTAATGCGATAGGGTAGGTGTGGCAAAGCAAGGATTTTGGTATGGTTGCAGTGGGTGAGAGTCATAGGATTAGGAGGAGTTACGTGAGTTTGGCTGGGTTTAGGGGCGACAGTGTGTGGGGACTGAAAGTGTTTGGGAATGGTGATAGTGTATGTGGTGACTGTGTATGTGAAGGGGGTGTAAGTGTGTGTGGTAATGATAGGGTATGGGTGGGGAATGACAAGGTGTGCGGTGGAACGCTGTGACAGCGTGTGTGTGGGGGAAGGCTTTTATTGGGTGGGTGTGGGGTGACAGGGTAGAGAAGCTGTGACATAGGGGAGCTGTGACAGGGTGGGGGGCTTTGACAGGGTAGAGGGTAGTAGGGGGGCTTTGACTGGGTAGGGTGTGGTAAGGGGGCTTTGACAGGGCAGGGAGCTGTGACGTGGCAGGGTTGGTGGGGGAGGTGTGACAGGACAAGGAGTGGAGGGAAGGCTGGAGCAGGGGGTGGTGGGGCAGGTGGTGGTAGGGGGGCTGTGACAGGGTAGTGAGGTGGTAGGATGGCAGAGGGTGGTAGGGTGGCTGGGGCAGGGGGTCTATGACAGGGCAGGGGGTCGTATGGGGCAGAGGGTGGTAGGGTGGCTGTGACAGGGGGTGGCAGGAGGGCAGTGACAGGGTACGGGGTGGTAGGGAGCAGAAGGTGGTAGGGTGGCTGTGACAGGGCAGGGGATGGGGCAGTAGGCTGGGGCTGGGGCAGTAGGGCATAGGATGGTAGGAGGGCAGAGGGTGGCTGAGCAGAGGGTGGCTGGGGCAGTAAGGTTGAAGGGTGGCTGGGGCAGTAGGGTGGTAGGGTGGCTGGGGCAGTAGTGTGGTAGGGTGGCTGGGGCAGTAGGGTGGTGGGGTGGCTGGAGCAGGAAGGTGGTGGGGTGGCTGGGGCAGTAGGGTGGTAGGGTGGCTGGGGCAGTAGGGTGGCAGGGTGGCTGAGGCAGAGGGTGGTAGGAGGACAGTGACAGGGTAGTGGGGTGGAAGGAGGGCAGAGGGTGGTAGGGTGGCTGTGGCAGAGGGTGGTAGCGTGGCTGTGGCAAAGGTGGTAGGGTGGCTGGGACAGAGGGTGGCAGGAGGACAGTGACAGGGTAGTGGGGTGGAAGGAGGGCAGAGGGTGGCTGGGGCAGAGGGTGGTGGGGTGGCTGGGGTAGTAGGGAGGTGGGGTGGCTGGGGCAGTAGGGTGGAAGGGTGGCTGGGGCAGTAGGGTGGAAGGGTGGCTGGGGCAGTAGGGTGGTAGGGTGGCTGGGGCAGTAGTGTGGTAGGGTGGCTGGGGCAGTAGGGTGGTGGGGTGGCTGAGGCAGTAGGGTGGCTGGGGCAGGAGGGTGGTGGGGTGGCTGGGGCAGTAGTGTGGTAGGGTGGCTGGGGCAGTAGGGTGGTAGGGTGGCTGGGGCAGTAGGGTGGCTGGGGCAGAGGGTGGTGGGGTGGCTGGGGCAGTGGGGTGGTAGGGTGGCTGGGGCAGTGGGGTGGCTGGGGCAGTAGGGTGGCTGGGGCAGAGGGTGGTGGGGTGGCTGGGGCAGTGGGGTGGTAGGGTGACTGGGGCAGAGGGTGGCTGGGGCAGAGGGTGGTAGGAGGACAGTGACAGGGTAGTGGGGTGGAAAGAGGCAGAGGGTGGTAGGGTGGCTGTAGCAGAGGGTGGTAGCATGGCTGTGGCAAAGGTGGTAGGGTGGCTGGGACAGAGGGTGGCAGGAGGACAGTGACAGGGTAGTGGGGTGGATAGAGGGCAGAGGGTGACTGGGGCAGAGGGTCCCCCTGCTGGCAGATCCACAGCCAGTTATAGGGGGGCCATGTGATCGCTCTTTGAGAGCGATCACATGGCCCCCGAGGGCCTCATTTGCCGGGGGACAGCCCAGGCAGCCCTCCAGAAGAGGATCGCGGCGGAGGTAAGTACCTCCGATCTCCAGGGGCTCAAAGCCGTTACGGCGTTAAATCCCACTTAATGCGGGACGGCATAGAACGCCATAACGGCGTTAACGGGTTAAACCATCAAGAATAAGTCAACTCAATTTCATTAACCCAAAAATTGTTTATGCTTTACTTTGCTTAAATCACATTTTTCTTTATTACTGTGGATCTTGGTGATATGCTTACACACTAACAATTCCAAGTGCCTATAACCTTTGAAGAGTTGATGGCAAAAGACACCTTTATCTTTAGAACAACAAAACTAAAAAGTGTGCCTGCTTTAAAGCGGCACTGTCATGGCCGAATCTGTAATTTTTTTTAAACCTCCTCCCGACTCCACTAAGTCTAATTCCCCTCCTAGTCACCCCCATATGCCCCTAGGCCCCCCATATTACCTATTTTAAAAACTTTATTTTGTGCCCCGACCTAGGTCCTGGTCACCGCCATCTTTGTGTGGGCAGATGAAGGCCCTATGGGACACGTCATCTGCCCACACTCTATAGCACTGTAAAATACTGAGACATTCGCTATTGTCCGAAATTTGGATGGGAATTTCGTCTATTCATTCATCAGAAAGACGAATAAATTAATTGAAATGTCAGACGAACAAACAAACACTGAATATTGGTGTTCGTTTGTTCAGTTGTTTATTTTATTACAAGGAGGGAGCTACCAGCGCGCAGCTCCCTCCTTGTAATATATAAAGTTAGAAGCAGCAGGGAACTTTGCTTCAAGCCACTTCCTAAGCCCCCCATGTCCTTATAAAGCCTTTCCATGCCCTGCAATTTGACTCAAAGCGCTCTGATTGGTAAATGGTGAGCGTAACCTGATTGGTTACCTGTAAGGCTTACTATTTAGCTATCAGAGCACTCTTATTGGTTGGCCTAAAACCAACCAGTCAGAGCGCTCTGAGTCAAATTGCAGGGCATGGGAAGGCTTTATAAGGTCATGGGTGGGGGCCCTATGTCCCCCGTTTAGTTGAATAGCCCCCACTCGCAGCCACAGGCTACCCATTGTTTACTAGACATGCCCATACTCGCAATGTAACGAGAAGGGGCAGATTATTTACTAATACTAAGTAATCTTTACTTAGTATTAGTAAAGTTGGTAGATAGCTCCCTAATACCGTGGAAATTAGAAAGCTATCTACTAAGCAGCTGCCAGATGCAGTCGCAGCACGGATTGGATCGGAATTTCATTCATTCGAATTACATTTCAAACCGACCTAAAAGTACCGAATGTCGTCCTAACACGAATGAGCAAACTGTTTCATTCTGTTAGGGCGATATTCGGTAGTTTCGCTGGCGTTCTGTCTAAATGACAGGACATTCGGGAATAGTGAAAGGAGGCATCGCGAGATCACGGAGGAAAGGTGAGAATTCGGGGAAATTGCTATGATCACAAGAAATGGAGCACACTTTGCTTCTCTGCTGGTAGGCTTAGGAAATATAACATTTCCATAAATAAGTCTTATGTTTTAAAGAAAACTAGAGCAGACAGGAAGAAATGAAGAACAGATCCTGAGAGAGGAAGCGTTTAGGGAAAGGTAAGTTCGGCATGACGGTGCCGCTTTAACACCCCACTGATTTCTCAGGAGTAGAGGGACCAAATGGAAGCATGGATTTGAAAACTATAAGACGTGGAGGAGATAAATAGGATTGACGTCTGATGCAAAATAGAAGAAGGAATAAAAAATCCTGACCACTTATAAAATACAATAATGTGTAAGCTGATAACTGTGTCCCACACCGCACTCCTACAAAATTTATCCTCTGTAATTTAATCCTATAATCCTGAGGAGGGATGCAAAAGTCATATGAGGCAGGGGAAAAATACAATATATGTTGATGTAACAATTTATGACCCTGGCAGAATGTGGACAAAAATGTGTACATGATATCACTGGAACAAACCTTGCTGTCACACACATCAAATTGTTTATATCTTTCCATTTTTACACAACAATTAATATTGGAAAAGTCGTTCTACAACGGTTAACTTTTTGTAGTTTCTGACATACTTGAAAAGAATCTTCCAAACGGTTCAGTTCTCTCAGCTGGTTGCCTTTTGTGAAATGAAGTTCAGCCATTATTTTTGGGTCTGTTGGTTTCATCTGCAGTGCAATGTCAACTATCTCCAGAGCCTAGATGAGAAGGAAGAAAGATATTGTAATAGTAATAATTAAGTTGATCTTCAATAAGGCCATAAGATTTAAGAGTGATGCACTTCAATCAAGGTATAAGAAGGGTGTTTATGTTAACTGAGGGAAGGTCTAATACAGTACATAGTGTTAAAGGGCCATACAATGGTAAGTATTAAATGAGTAAAAGGGGCACACTCTGATGAAATTAGATGTAGATGGTCAATTTTGAGTAAGAAGTTATAAGGATAACCAGTCATGACAAACCGTCACCTTGAGATAGTTTTCTTTTTTGCTGTAGATGGCTGATAGTAGCCGGAAACATTCAAAACAGTCAGGAACGTCTTCTACAATACGTTGAATGAGCATTTCAGCCTCCATTGTTTGATCTATCATAGCTAAGACTTGAGCCTATTAGAAAAACCCGGAAAATATAAAGATATATAAAACATTAAAGGGACAATATAGGGACCAAAATAACTTTAGCTTAATAAAGCTTCCTTTATTTCACATTTTGTTTAATTTAGAATTTCAGGTCTTGCATTCTGTGCAATCAATGCATATTAACTTGTGCATTTTTGAGTTTTAATAACATAAACAATAACAATTAACTTGTGGTTAAGGGAGGGGGCTGAAGAGGGGGAAAGGATGGGGTTGAGGGGGAGTCATCGCTGGTGCTCTTGAAGGTGTTATATGGATGTAAAGCACAAGGTATTCAAGTATCTTAATTTCGTATTAACCTGTAAGGTATTCTGAAGCTATCACTGATGGACACAGCTGTGGGAGGGAGTCAAAGGCCCTGGTGGTTGCCAGGATGTTGCAGTAAGGAGCTGCGTGTGTTTTTCCTGACTGGGTGTGATTTTAGGTAGAGATACCATAGTTGGCAGGAAAGTTTGCTATTTTTCGCTGGGTATTGTGCTCTGCAGGCCATGGTTTTGTAGGTTTGTGTTAGTGTTACTTGGTTTATACACTCTTGAACAGTCTGGGCATACTTTTTTAGCCAGTTCCTGCTGAGGACAGTAAGGGCAACAATCAGCACCTGATATATTAAGTATTGTTTCTGTTTAGGTAATGGCTTAGAGAGGAGGAGCAGTAGAAATGTTTCTAGGGTATTTAGTAAGTCGACTTCTGTGCTATCTCGGAATAAATTGTGTATATTTATCCAGTATTGTAGTAACATTGGGCACCACCACCATATGTGAAGCATCGAGCCAGTTCCCGCCATGCACCTCCAGCAGATATCCGAGTTTTGGGGATTGTATTGTTTTAGTTTAGTGGGCACCATATACCATCTGTAGAGAACCTTTTTGGATAGTTCCATTTGGGAGCTGCAGAAGGTAAATTGCTTTTGTGCTTGGAATAGAGACTTCTTTTGGGAGTCTGTAAAGGTAATTTTGAATTCATGTTCCCACTTAGTTAGGAAAGAGGCTTTTGTGTCAGCCAATCAGCCAAGTGGGCAAAAAGTTCTGCATATAATGTGGAGATTAGCTTTTAAAGGGACACTATAGTCACCTGAACAACTTTAGCTTAATGAAGCAGTTTTGGTGTATAGAACATACCCCTGCAGCCTCACTGCTCAACCCTCTGCCATTTAGGAGTTAAATCCCTTTGTTTATGAACCCTAGTCACACCTCCCTGCATGTGACTTGCACAGCCTTCCATAAACACTTCCTGTAAAGAGAGCCCTATTTAGGCTTTCTTTATTGCAAGTTCTGTTTAATTAAGATTTTCTTATCCCCTGCTATGTTAATAGCTTGCTAGACCCTGCAAGAGCCTCCTGTATGTGATTAAAGTTCAATTTAGAGATTGAGATACAATTATTTAAGGTAAATTACATCTGTTTAAAAGTGAAACCAGTTTTTTTTTTCATGCAGGCTCTGTCAATCATAGCCAGGGGAGGTGTGGCTATGGCTGCATAAACAGAAACAAAGTGATTTAACTCCTAAATGACAGTGAATTGAGCAGTGAAATTGCAGGGGAATGGTCTATACACTAAAACTGCTTTATTTAGCTAAAGTAATTTAGGGGACTATGGTGTTCCTGGGTTTGGATTGCAGGCACAGCCTCTCTATCTCCGACAGCTGTTGTCCATTTACATTGGAGTTGTCCCTCAGTTGTGTTGGCGTATCTAAGAGTTGATTTGCAAATAGGAAAACTTTGCTATATTGGAGATATTTAATCGGTTTGTAGAGTGGCAAAGTTGTGCATTTTGCCATTCTGTAGTAATTTGGAAAGTTATTTGATCCAATGTCTATGCCAGATCTTGTAATTAAAGTCCGGTATAAGAGTGGACAGTGCTTCAATGGGGAGTGCTGTAGATATTTTTGTGGGTGTTTTACAGTTTCGCCTATATCCATCCCAATGGTGGAGTGTTAGCGTGGTAATGGGAAGCGCATTTTTGTGTTTATGGCGTAAGCTTTTTTGGGTCCATGCTAGGGAGGGTAGGGAATGTCCACCTGTGTAGTGTGCTTCTATGCGCATCCAAGGGGTCTGATTGGCAGTTGTGTGTGCTTGTATCAGGGACAGTGGTGGATCTTCAGCCAGGCAAGCAAGGCACTCGCCTTGGGTGGCACATTCCAAGGGGGCAGCAAAAAAAACAGGGTTTGGGTTGACAAGCTGTCATCCCAGACTGGTATTTTTATTCCCAAGCAGAGTTTGAAAAGCGAAAAGGGAGTGAGATTGGGAGCATTTGCAGCAGGATAAGCTGTCTCTCTCCTAGAAGGCAGCAGTCAGTAAGCATGATAAGCACTTCAGTAACTGCTGCACACCCCTCCAGCTAGTGGAGTCTTCCAGTTCCTCTCCCAATATCAGCTTGACAGCTGACACGCCCCCTGACAGACTATGTGGTTGCTCTCTACGGCAGTCTCTCCTCCTGAGTCATGCTAAGTAATCTTTTGGAAGAAGTCTGGGAAGGCATGATCATAATAGGTGAGCACAATTATATTGGTGACAGATGTAAAGAGCTGTGCTGCATGTGCATGTAACATATTGTCCCAATCCTGAAACTGTCAGTTTTAAAAAATATATAAATATTTGTTAGTTCTCTTCCATTCTATTATTCTGTTTAATTGATTTGCTCATTTTAAATTTAATTTATTTCTCATTTTTTTTATTTAATTGGTTTGATTTGTCTTTCACTGTATGTTTCTTGACTGTTGTTTTTTTTTTTTTTGGTTCCAATTCTTTATTTTATTTAATTACAAGGGAGTTAATTAATAAATGATTAAAATAAAATGTAAAAGTTTTTTCTGCCTCTAACTCTCTGTCCCAAAACTGCTCTCATTAATAATTAGTAATTATGTTTTTCCTTTATCATGTTAGTGCTATTTCTGCTTTACATCCTGAGGAAGCTTCGGCGAAACGCGTAGACGACGCAGTGACGCACGCCACGTACGCCTGTTACGTATCGACGCAAAGGGGGTGGAGCACCCGGGAAGCTCGGAGAACCCTAACTGATGCCCAGGATTTTTCAGCGGTCTGCTTTCCCAGAAACATCCGTGGAGGAAAAAGGAGAAGCCGGCTGCCACTTAACATCGTACCTGGGCTCAGGCAATTACAAAGCGTTTGTGAGTAGCAGTTGGGACTGCATATACTCACTTATTTCTATCTTGTAAGAGGCTTAAGATTTAGTTTGTTTATTATTTTTTTCATATTTATTTGTATTGTCCGATTTATGTATTGTACTTGAAATTTACTTTGATCTATTTCTCTTCAGTGCTAGGAGTGTTTTATGTCTAGTGTACTATAAATAAATAGTGTAATTTTATATAACTGTGCTTCACTATCATATGCACTTTATTTTTTCCATATACTCATCTGAGCTGAAGCCACTTAAAGGACCCTATGGGAATGTGGATCTGACTTTGCGCTCCACCTTTATAAGTATTTTGTCTGAGTGTTGGTGTGGGTTTTGGGTACACACAGGTGTGCAGCAGCTTTTGGAGATTTAATTGTATATTGACAGTATACATTTTTTGAGGTATATTAGGGACTTTTTTATAGATATTTCTTCCCTTTTTACCTCATTTGTGCTCATAGAGCCATATACGTAATTAGCGCTTTTATATTTTGAATTATTTTGATGTTAGTGCTATTTGTTTGTTAAAATAAGGAGAATGGTGTAAAAGTATCCCAGTTTATCCTGTAACAGAGAAACCAGGTTCAACAAAAAGTTGGGAGCCTTTTATTTATAGAAAAAGCTCATATGTATATACGCACAGATTATAATGCTGTTTTCTATAAATAAAAGGCTCCCATCTATATATACACTGCTCCAAAAAAATAAAGGGAACATTTAAACAACACAATGTAACTCCAAGTCAATCATACTTCTGTGAAATCAAACTGTCCACTTAGGAAGCAACACTGAGTGACAATCAATTTCACATGCTGTTGTGCAAATGGGATATACAACAGGTGGAAATTATAGGCAATTAGCAAGACACCCCCAATAAAGGAGAGGTTCTGCAGGTGGTGACCACAGACCACTTCTCAGTTCCTATGCTTCCTGGCTGATGTTTTGGTCACTTTTGAATGCTGGCGGTGCTTTCACTCTAGTGGAAGCATGAGACGGAATCTACAACCCACACAAGTGGTTTAGGTAGTGCAGCTCATCCAGGATGGCACATCAATGCGAGCTGTGGCAAGAAGGTTTGCTGTGTCTGTCAGCGTAGTGTCCAGAGCATGGAGACGCTACCAGGAGACAGGCCAGTACATCAGGAGACGTGGAGGAGGCTGTAGGAGGGCAACAACCCAGCAGCAGGACCGCTACCTCCGCCTTTGTGCAAGGAGGAACAGGAGGAGCACTACCAGAGCCTTGCAAAATGACCTCCAGCAGGCCACAAATGTGCATGTGTCTGCTCAAACGGTCAGAAACAGACTCCATGAGGGTGGTATGAGGGCCGACGTCCACAGGTGGGGGTTGTGCTTACAGCCCAACATCGTGCAGGACGTTTGGCATTTGCCAGAGAACACCAAGATTGGCAAATTTGCCGCTGGCGCCCTGTGCTCTTCACAGATGAAAGCAGGTTCACACTGAGCACATGTGACAGACATGGCAGAGTCTGGAGACGCCGTGGAGAACGTTTTGCTGCCTGCAACATCCTCCAGCATGACCGGTTTGGCAGTGGGTCAGTAATGGTGTGGGGTGGCATTTCTTTGGGCGGCCGCACAGCCCTCCATGTGCTCGCCAGAGGTAGCCTGACTGCCATTAGGTACTGAGATGAGATCCTCAGACCCCTTGTGAGACCATATGCTGGTGCGGTTGGCCCTGGGTTCCTCCTAATGCAAGATAATGCTAGACCTCATGTGGCTGGAGTGTGTCAGCAGTTCCTGCAAGACGAAGGCATTGATGCTATGGACTGGCCCGCCCGTTCTCCAGACCTGAATCCAATTGAGCACATCTGTGACATCATGTCTCGCTCCATCCACCGTCACGTTGCACCACAGACTGTCCAGGAGTTGGCAGATGCTTTAGTCCAGGTCTGGGAGGAGATCCCTCAGGAGACCATCCGCCACCTCATCAGGAGCATGTACAGGCGAGGTAGGGAGGTCATACAGGCACGTGGAGGACACACACTACTGAGCCTCATTTTGACTTGTTTTAAGGACATTACATCAAAGTTGGATCAGCCTGTAGTGTGTTTTTCCACTTTCATTTTAAGTGTGACTCCAAATCCAGACCTCCATGGGTTGAAAAATTTGATTTCCATTTTTTAATTTTTAAGTGATTTTGTTGTCAGCACATTCAACTATGTAAAGAACAAAGTATTTCAGAAGAATATTTCATTCATTCAGATCTAGGATGTGTTATTTTTGTGTTCCCTTTATTTTTTTGAGAAGTGTACATAGACTATACTGAGTGAATAATGTCACACTCAATAAGTAAAATGCTCATATTTATATACATGCAGTCTATATGGCTGTATAATGTCACACTCCAACGTATATACGCACAGACTATATGTCAGACTATATGTCTATATATACGCACAGACTATATTTATAAGGCTCCCATCTATATATACATAGTCAATATGGCTTTTATTGCCTATGGCTGAATTATGTAAATCAGTTAGGCAACAAAGCTTGCACTTTAATGTATTTCAGTCATAGTGCAATCATTATTGGTAATCGTACTTACATTAGAGTGCAAGCTTTATTAGCTATCTAAATTACATTAGAATGTGAGCTTTACTATGCAAAATAGGTGCGATCTCTCCTAAAGAGGGATACTTGAGAAATCTGTCATTTTGTGTCAGTAAGATTGCTCCTGGAAACTGATGTGTTCTGAGAGCTAGACCTAACATTTCTACTTTTACATGTCCAGCCTGAATAACTTGTTAGTTGCTTAATACACCTTCGTTTGTAAAATTATCGAAATGTGTAGCGTTTTCCTTTCTTCTAACTGTTGGTTTGTGCTAACCATATCCTATCCTGGAATTATAAATACATTAAATAATTGCATTATTGCACTAAGGATTCTGTGACACCACTGACCCCCATCTGCCTCAACAACTTCAATGCACTTTGGACCCCCTGGACCTGAGCGCCAGGTGTGACGTCACATCTTGGTGCTCGCTTAGAGGCAGTGGCCTTAGTGTGAGGCACTCTCCAGGTCATTGACAAAATATACCAAGTTTATGCATTTATAGCTAATTGCC
This sequence comes from Pelobates fuscus, assembly GCF_036172605.1. NCBI lineage: Eukaryota > Metazoa > Chordata > Amphibia > Anura > Pelobatidae > Pelobates > Pelobates fuscus. Next base: position 174,266,662 of record NC_086319.1, read on the forward strand.
ATGATATACCTAGTTTATGCATTTGTAACTAATTGCCACGCTATACTTGGTTTATGCATTTGTAACTGATTGCTATGATATACCTATTTTATGCATTGAAAGCTCAGAGGCCTGATATACCAGATGGCACTGGCAAGCTGTTTGTGGACAAAGATGGCACTGGCAAGTTGTTTGTGTTTAAATATGGCATGGATAAGCTGGTTGGGGACAAAGCTGGCACTGTAAAGTTGTTTTGCGAGAAATATGGTATTGGAAAATAGTTTGATGGCACAGTTTGCTTTGGTAATCTGTTTGAAGACAGAGATGAAGAGGTGAAGCTTAAAGGGGAAGAGATGTGGCCTTGACTGGAAGATTCAGATCGAGGGGGGTGAATACGTTTAGTCATGCCTAGGGCAGCACAAAACCAAAATACACCATTGATCAGGGGGCTCAGTATTGGCAGCTTGATAATAGTACTTTAGATTGGGGAGTCCCATGCTGCCTAAATTGAATGGTTTGTATAGAACTGAAGCTGCTATTCTAGGCCTTTTTCCCACCCCAGATATAATTGTTGAGAAGCCCCTGTACTTCTTGCAGATATGTTCTGAGTAACGAAATCGGTAGAGTCCTAAACAGATACTGAAATTTTTGCAAAATCATTATTGGATGGCTGCAATTTTGCCCGACAAAGAGATTTATTTCCCTTTCCAAGTTTGTAGAAGTTTTTTTTTTTTTCATTAATTTTCCATAATTATCTTTATAAAATATTATAAAAACTTTGTGTAAATGTTTTAATGAGTCTCTTGGACCTTCTAGCGTGAGGAAGACGTCGTCAGGAAAAGCGTAAGTTTGTGTTCTTTGGTCCCTATTTTGAGGCCGTGAATGTTATCTTCGTGGATTATAGAGGGGATGATGGAGGTTAGTCTAATGGTATATATTTTCGCTAGAATTTTTATGTCTGTGTCTAATTATGAGATTGGTCTCAAGTTCTGGCATCTATTTGGTGGCCTTCCTGGTTTTGGTAGAGTGGCTATGTGCGCTAATAGCATTTCGGGCGAGATTTGACCATTGTGGAAGATATGGTTGAATGAGTATTCCATTTTAAGGGCTAAGAGGTGCGCAAAGCATTTATAGTAAGAATTTGTTAAGTCATGCGGGCCTGGTAATTTCCCAGAGGGTAGAGATTTAATAACCTCTAGTATTTCTTGGGCTGAAATTGGGTTTGACAATGAGGTTTGTTGTGTTTCCAATAGGAAGAGTAATGTGGTTTTGGATCTCTTGTGGGGTTTGTTGATGTAGTGTACGTTCAGCTCACAGATTGTATAAGGCAGAGTAGTAGTCTGCCATGGTGTTGTTTATGTCTTGAGGTTTGTATAGTTTTGTTCCCTGTGTTTATGATAATGCGCGGAATTTTAGATTGGGACTATTTTTGACGTAGCATATTGGCGAGCAGCTTCCCAGGTTTGTTGCCCTGTATATTTGTCCTTATTTTCAGTTGTTTTTGTAGTAGATATGTAGATTTAGCTAGCAGGAGTTTAACCCCTTAAGGACCAAACTTCTGGAATAAAAGGGAATCAAGAGATGTCACACATGTCTTGTGTCCTTAAGGGGTTAATAAGGCTTTGCGTGGTCTGGGTTATCAATTTAATGTGTTGTTCGGAAGGATTCAAGTAGTTCGCATTAGTGGCGTCTCTCAAGGTTCAAAGTAGAGAGATATACTCTGTGTTCTTAAGGAATGAGGCTCGGCTTAGTGCTAGACCCCTGATGACTGGTTTGTCTGCTTGCTATAGGGTGGTTGGGTTGACCTCTGGTGTGTCATTTAAAGCAAAGTAGGATATGATGGCTTCCTCCAGTTTGTTTGCAAAGTCCGGGTCATGTAATAGTGTGTCATTAAGTCGCCATGGAGTCTGTCCCCTAAATTGAAATTGGTTTAACAGGGTTAGTGTTACTGGGGCATGGGAGATAACTTCTAAAGCAAGTTAACATGTAATTGGAAATTAAACCATTTTTTTCATCCAGGCTGTATCAGTCACAGCCAGGAGAGGTGTGGCTATGTCTGCATAAACAGAAACAAACCTGATTTGACTCCTAAATCACAGTGAATTGAGCAGTGAGACTGAAGGGGCATGATCTATACACTAAAACTGCTTCATTAAGCTAAAGTTTTGAGGTTTATAATGTCCTTTTAAGGTGACTGAAAAAAAAAAACTAGGTAGGAAGTATCAACTGGATGAACTAGAGGATTCAGAGGCATGAGCCAGGATAGATTTCTCACCAGTGATAAACTTATCTGTACATTGTCTGGATGCAATCTCACTGCCTCTTGGTAAAGTTGAAGAGCCTCCTTGTATTTCCCAGTATTGTAATAAAGAGCTCCAAGTGGGGTAATAACATCTATATCCCGAGAGATCTGCAGAGCCCTAACAAAGTAATAAAGAAATTAAATATCATGGCTTTGGTTTTGATGTCAGAGTAATCTAAAAGTGGCTGAACTACAATTCTCATGTTTCCCAGGTGTATTTTAACCAACAACAAACTAAGTTTGGATTATAACACAGCTGATAGGTCTAACCCACTAAAATGGGGATCTATAATAACAACACAAACCTAATATCAATGCTTCTATAATGACTATAAAAAAAGGACCAGGCCTGGCTGTTAAGGCATCCTGTGCAAAACGTGAAAAAATAACACCATCAATATCCAGCCATCCATCATTATTATTTTCACTTAAAGGTATATTTGGGATTTTGGTGCCTATATGCTGTCCCTGCACTGAGACAATTTTAAGCACTGCCATTTGTAAGAAACAGCAATGTTTACATTTGTCAGTTAATATGTCTCTAGCATTTGTCAAATAGCTTATTTTTATTGAAGATTTCAAAAGTTTTACAATCACAATGATGGCAAACACAGCTAAGTCTACCCATAGAGAAGCATCAAAGGCGAACCCTATTAGTACAACAAGTATTGCCGTCCATGTACAATATGGCCCTCTTTTTTTCTCTATGTTCTGATCAGTCTGTGATCATCTGTTCAGCTGATCTAAGAATGAGGTGGAGCAGTGGCTGCAGTGATACCCGGAGGCAGCTGGATTAAAAGTGTGTTAATAGCTCTGTTTTGCCATTTAAAGTGGTCCCAATAATCTAAATGCACCAGAAACACTTTAACATTAAAAAACAAACATATACAATTTCCTCCACTTATATTGGCACCATTTGTAAATATAAGCAAAGAAGGCTGTGGAAAATTGTCTTTTTGTTTAACCTTTTGATCTTTTGCTCAAAAAAATCCACAAAAATACTCTGCTCTCATGGATATCAAACACATAACAGGTGTGGCACAATTATTGGCACCCTATGAATATATCTGAAGTAGATTTCCATTGATATTTTTTACTATGCCTTGGTGAGTGGGAAGAGGAAATTGTTCAATCATGGCCTCTTGTTTCACAGGGATATAAATGTGAGATAATAAAGACCAAATTCCCTTAGTCATTCATCACAAACTCAAGCATCTTCAGTTGGCCAAAACACTACTAGCTACGAATGGGACTGGGTTCTATGGTCAGATGAAATCAAAATAGAGCCTTTTGGCAATAAATCTGAGAGGTGGGTTTGGTGCACACAGAGAGGTAGCCATATTGAAAAGTACCTAATTCCTACGGTTAAATATGATGGTTGCGCTTTTATGTTTTGGGGTTGTTTTTTTGCCAGAGCATCTGAAGATTTGGTTAGGATCAGAGATCGAGTCCTGCAGGAACGCATGGGAACGGCATTCCTGCACTTTTTCCACAGCAGGAACTAGGGATCGACCGATATTGTTTTTGTAGAGCAGATACCGATAATCTGTGAACTTTCAGGCCGATAGCCGATAACGTGCCGATTTCAGACAGGGGAGCTGTGTGTGTGTGTGTGTGTGTGTGTGTGGTGGATGCAGTGTGTGTGTTTGTGTAGTGTGTATAGTGAATGCAGTGAGTGTTTGTGTAGTGTGTATATATAGTGAATGCAGAGTATGTGTGTAGTGTGTGTATAGTGAATGTAGTGTTTAATGTGTGTGCGTAAAGTGAATGCAGTGTGTGTAAAGTGAATGCAGTGTGTATAGTGAATGCAGTGTGTTTCTGTAGTCTGTGTATATAATGAATGCAGAGTGTGTGTTTGTATAGTGTGTGCTTATAATGAATGCATATTGTGTGTGTTTGTGTAGTGTGTATATAATGAATGCAGAGTGTGTGTTTGTATAGTGTGTGCTTATAATGAATGCATAGTGTGTGTGTTTGTGTAGTGTGTGTATATAATGCAATGTGTGTATATAATACAGAGTGTGTGTGTGTGTATATATAATGCAGAGTGTGTGTGTTTGTGTAGTGTGTGTGTGTATATAATGCAGTGTGTGTGTGTGTGTGTGTGTAGTGTGTGTATATAATGAATGCAGAGTGTGTGTTTGCGTAGTGTGTGTGTGTATAATGCAGAGTGCGTGTGTGCTTGTGAAGGGATGTTATTTGTGTAAAATGGGCCGGAGGGGAGGCATTTTTTATTTTTAATATTTACATGTTTTATTTTATTTTTGTCCCCCCTCCCTGCTTGTTACCTGGCCAGGGAGAGGGGCTATGGCATTCCCTGGTGGTCTAGTGGCATGTACTGAGCAGTGGGGGGCCGGCAGCAAGCTGTTACTTACCTTTCCAGGAGCTCCTCCAGCTCCCTGTGTAAATCTTGCGGTCTGCGTGCTGCGCGAAGCGTTGCCATGGTAACCCGTGGCAACGCTCTGCGGCCGCGGGACTCGCGAGATTTACACAGGGAGCTGGAGGAGCTGATGGAAAGGTAAGTAACAGCTTGCTGCTGGCCCCCTCAGGCAGTCCTGGTATGTATTATCGGCAATATCGGTATCTCTATTGGCCGATACCGATATTGCTGAAAATATCAAATATCGGCCGATAATATCGGTAAAACCGATAATCGGTCGATCCCTAGCAGGAACGCTGTTCCCGTTTGTGGTCCTGCAGGACTTGTTTGTCTGCGAGGCAAACAAAGCATTTGCCTTGTTAGCCTAGGGGCAGGTGGGCGGCCAGGAAGCGCTGATCTGTGAGCTCTCCCTGCTGACGTCATATTCCGGCTCCCTGCATCACTCTGTGGCAAACGAGGGACCTGAGCAGGAAGAGTTCACAGGTCAGCGCTCCCTCACCGCCCGCCTGGAGTTTAACCGCCACCTGTATTCCTGCCTGCGTAGACTGGCCAGCAGCCCCACTGGACCCCAGGTAAAAAATTCCACCTCTCTCAAATGTAGGTAGGCTGGGTGGATTTAAAAAAATAATCTGTGAGTGTTTGGGGGAAATGTGTGTGTGTGTGTGTGTGTGTGTATGTGTGATGTGTGTGTCTGGTTGTCAGTGAGTCTGTGTGTGTATATCTGTCAGTGTGTCTGTCTCTCAGTGAGCCCCCTACCCACTGCCAATCCCCCTACCCAATCACAGTCCCCCTACCCACTTCACTACCTTCCTACCCACCTTACAGCCCCCCTAGCCATTCACAGTTCCCCTACCCACCTTACAGCCCCCCTACCCAGGGCTCGAGTCCTGCATGGGAATGGTATTCCTGCACTTTTTCCACAGCAGGAACGCTATTCCCGTTTGTGGTCCTGCAGGACTTGTTTGCTCGCGAGGCAAACAAGGCATTTGCCTTGTTAGCTTCGGGGCCGGCGGGCGGCGAGGGAGCACTCATCTGTGAGCTCTCCCTGCTCAGCTCCCTCGCGCACCGCAGAGTGATACCGGGAGCCGGAATATGACGTCATATTCCGGCTCCCTGCATCACTCTGCGGCGCGCGAGGGAGCTGAGAAGGGAGAGCTCACAGATCAGCGCTCCCTCACCGCCCGCACAGACTGGCCAGCAGCCCCACTGCACCCCATGTAAAAAATCCACCCAGCTCTCCCAAATGTAGGTAGGCTGGGTGGATTTTAAAAAATAATCTGAGTGTTTGGGGGAAATTAGTGTGTGTGTGTCTGGCTGTCAGTTAGTCTGTGTGTGTATATCTGTCAGTGTGTGTGTGTGTGTGTATGTGAATGAGTGTGTGTGTGTCTGTCAGTGAGCCCTCCTACCCACCTTACAGCCCCATACCCACCTCACAGCCCCCCTACCCACTCACAGCCCCCCTACCCACTCACAGCCCCCCTACCCACCTCACAGTCCCCCTACCCACCTCACAGTCCCCCTACCCACCTCACAGTCCCCCTACCCACCTCACAGACCTCCTACCCACTAACAGACCCTCCTACCCACTAACAGACCCCCCTACCCACCTCACAGTCCCCCTACCCACGGTCCCCCTACCCACCTCACGGTCCCCCTACCCACCTCACAGTCCTCCTACCCACCTCACAGTCCCCCTACCCACCCTACAACCCCTTACCCACTTCACAACCCCCAACCCACTAACAGACGCCCCTACCCTCTCACAGCCCCCCTCACACACCCTGTCACCTCTCCACATACACGCACCCTGTCACCCTCCCACACACACATACTCTATCATCCCCATACACACACTGACACCCCCTCCATACAATATAACCATCCCCAATTACTTTCAGCCTCCACACACTGTCACCCCTTCACCCAACCATATATATGCATATATATGCATACGAGCGTATAATATTTTTTTTTGGGGGGGGGGGGGGGGAGGGGGGTTGATCCCACACTTTTTTCCCCGGGTTAGGATACATTACATCATGGACTCTATCAAATCTTAACAGCTATTAAATGAACACCTGACTGCCTGTGCCAGAATGCTTAAAATAGGCAGTAGTTGGATCTTCCAGCAGGACAATGATTCAAAACATACATCAAAATCAACACAAAAATTGTTTAGTGACCACAAAATCAAGGTCCTGTCATGGCCATCCAAGTCCCATGACTTGAACCAGATAGACAACCTGTGGAGTAAACTAAAGAGGAGAGTCCACCAGGGTCGACCTTGATATCTGAAGGATCTGTAGACATATTGTATTGATGAATGGTCTCAGATCCCTTGCCATGTCTTCTTCAACCTCATTAGGCTTTACAGGAGAAGACTCAAAACTTATTAGACCTGACCAAAAATGTTCTGACTTAAGCATGACAAATATATTTGCTTTACATTTTGTTAAATTCAAATACAAACCTGCAAATATCAAATAAGCCAAAAATATTTATGGCAGATTTCATAAATATGTTTTAATTAATGTTTCATGGAAAAAAGGTGAATGTAACCTTTTTTTTTTTAATTCTTTATTTTTGTTGTGCGGGAGGTTACAGACCTATCAACAGACGCCACAACAGCGTATCTCAGGAGTCACATAGGTTAGACAGTGGCGTGATAATTTGCACAACTTTTTTATATTTGTAAGCTTAGCTAAACATTTAATCCAACAAAGTGAGATTTAGCTAAAATAACTAGTGTAAAGAGAAAACATATTCGTTATTGACACACTTTTAGTTAAGGACCCAGAATCTGCTCGCGTTTGCAGCCACGGTTAGCTATATATTAAATGGCGTCCAAAGACATCCGTGCGGCTAGGCTAACTAGCTCTGCATCAGGATTGGGAGCAACAAGACAATCCTGCATCGCCTTTATGCCATGCTGTTCAATAGAGGGCTTGTGTGGGTCCGCTCGACTAATGCCCTTTGAATGTAACCTTTTTATATATACATTTGATGTTACTTCTTTTGTACTCCATTTTATTTGGGTATTTTGTTTGCTGTTTTTATATTTGACAGAAGTATGGCATTCACAATAAAAATGCATTTGTCACATTATAGCCATTCAACCATGCTATACACAAAGACCCTACTACTGATAATAAAACTTCAGTAACAGCTTCAATTACAGGCTGTTGGGTTAACCTTTTCAAAGGCAATGCAATGTGCTTTCATTTTACTGAACACTACTGACACAGATATATAGAGAAATACTTGTTTTAACCCTTTCCTAGTCTCCAACATTGCAAATGGTCTCTTGATTGCAGGTGCTTAGCAAACTCTCTCTGACACATTTCTTCAGAGCCCTCTCATTGAAAAGAAAACTTACTTTTTATACCATGTCTCTGCCTCTGTGTTCTGTCCCAGAGAGCGATAGAGACGTCCTAGGTTCAGCATGGCCACATGGTGATCAGGGCGCAGTTGTAGAGCCAAAAGGTAATGAGACATGGCTTTCTGTGAAGAACCTTCAAAAGAGAGATTGTATTTTTAGTCATGAGAACCAATACAGCTTAATGTAGTGGTTCTGGTATCTATAACTTGTACCTGCAGGCTTTTCAATGTAAAAGCTACCTTTCCAGAGAAAAAACTGTGTTTACATTGGTGCCCAGTAACACCTTTAGTGGCAGTCACTCAGATGGCCACTAGAGGTGCTTCCCATGTCAGTGCTGCACTTTGAGCGTCATAGAGGCACTGAACATTCCCCATAGAATGCATTGGATTGGCTGAGATCTTTAAAATTGATGGGACCACAAGGGATCAGGCGGGGCAAGACCAGCACGGCATGGAAATAAAGTTGAGTAAAATCATCTTATCAGAGCGAAACAGTCACACAGGCACTATAGTGTCAGGAATGCATGTTGTACTGCTGACACTATAGTGTTCCGTTGACAAAATCAAAACCACCATGCTTATTCTGCCTGAGAAGGATTATCTACCCTTCTTTAGTAATGGAACAAAATGCAAGTAGTGTTTGATAGGTTGTATTTCCTAAAAACATAGTAAAGAAAATCTATATATACACAAGATATATAGTGGTGATGCACACATCATAAATGTCAATTAGTGATGGCAATTGTGAATAGTTGCTGATTAAAAAAATGGAACTGCATGTATGCAACATTTTATTATCTGTTGTCCTAGATACTATGGTTTTAGGTGACAAATCCCTCATAATTGGGATTTAAAGGTCAGCTTCTTGTCACTCACCCACATCCACCAGGAACACCCCATAGTTATTCTGAAGGTCTGAACTGTCAGGGCAGTTTATGATTCCTGTCTGGTAAACCTCATCAGCTTCCTGGTGTCGCTTCTATAATGTAAACATAATAAACCCAATTTAGAGGAGAGAGAGTTTGTAAGAGAATTACAAACTTTCAGATAGCAAGTGACAATGAAGCAGTACTAAGAATGTGTGATTAAAGAAGAAAGAAGTGATACGGTTCAGGAACATATTTCAGCAGAGGGTGCTGAACCAAGTCTTTCAACACAGAAAATCGGAGCAAAAATGCAGGTATTATGCAAAGGATATAAGACGTTGCAGAACCAATAAATCCAAATTAATAGTCCAACAACTGAGCAACTCTGAGGAACTCGGCTTAGCATTACAATGTTTTTTTGTTTTTTTTTCTAATATAATCTGATCTGATCAGATGTTTAACCTCAGTGGGAGTTGAAGTGTAAGCCAAGCCAACTGCATGAACTGATGCTACTTTAACCTATAGATTGTGTGAACAAAGTTGTCCGTAAGACATGTATAGTTGAAAAGTTGTTTATTTTTTATGATCATCTTGGTCACACACCACCTGCAAAGTGGTAAAGTTTAATGTCTATGGAAGAGGAGCTATATATTATGTCACAATGTCAAAATGTGACACTGACTCCCCACGTTAAAAATTGTGAGATGTAACGTGTGATATTTGAAGGAGGTGGGGTTGTACAAGAGTCCATGTTGGAAAACAAGAAAACAAAAGTCAGGTAAGTCCCTTAATATCTATTAATTTGCTAGCAAAGAGACCATAGTAAAATTTACCTGAGGGTGCTCTTGTCATCCTGCAATCCTCTAATTGGAGGTAGGCAATTTCAGTTTAAATAGACTCAGCAGTAAGATTATTTTTGAAACTCACCTGGTCAGCCAGCAGTGACCCAAGGCTAGAATATGCATCAGCAAAGTATGGTCCATAACGAAGAGATTCACTTAGCAGTAGCTCGGCCTCATCATCACGACCCTGGGTTCTAGATTCAGTGTATCAAGATGCATAGAAGAGTAAGGTCATTAACACAGCAATATTCATTCTTCAAGATGCAATACTCTCTTGCATGACTATATATATATATATATTAGTGTATACAGACATATTTCTAGTAGATTCCATATCCTTACAAGGAAATGTCTTGTACCTCTTAATTTACCACCAAACATCTGAACTGACCGTGACTCTGGAGAACCGCAATAACAGTTTGAGCAGATATCAGGGAAAATAAAACATGGTGTGTAAAGCCATATATATTTAACCAGGTAAAAGAATATTTTCATGTGCATAACCAAAACAAGTGCTTTGTATGGCAGAAACCCCCAAATTAGACAACAATTCATGCCAATTGGGTCAACAGATAACGTGCTTATTCTCTCTTGCTATTAGGATTTCTGGCTTCATACTCTATTCTTGTCTAGTACTCCGATATTAAATTAAGTGGCTGGACTATCAATTTGATTAATGCTGTGTTAAGAAGCCATATGCATGACATATCTTTTTATGCCTGTGTGTGATTGCATGTTTATGTGTTTTAGGCTTGCAGTGTTTTTAATGTTTCATCATGTATAGTATAGTATATGTATATATGTATATATATATATATATATATATATATATATATATATATATATATATATAGAATATACTGAAAAAAGGCTTGCACTCACGGTCTGCTTCTTTGTTTTAACAAGCTTTGGAATAAAGAAGAAAGTTTTATCAAAGAAACAGACCGTGAGTGCAAGCCTTTTTTCAGTATATTCTGTATTTTTTGGCTATGGCTGTAATGCACCCGGCATTTTGCTAAAATCTAAAAGTGTGTGTGCAGGGAACCAATGAAAAAAAATATATATAAAAAATATATATATATATACAGGGAGTGCAGAATTATTAGGCAAATGAGTATTTTGACCACATCATCCTCTTTATGCATGTTGTCTTACTCCAAGCTGTATAGGCTCGAAAGCCTACTACCAATTAAGCATATTAGGTGATGTGCATCTCTGTAATGAGAAGGGGTGTGGTCTAATGACATCAACACCCTATATCAGGTGTGCATAATTATTAGGCAACTTCCTTTCCTTTGGCAAAATGGGTCAAAAGAAGGACTTGACAGGCCCAGAAAAGTCAAAAATAGTGAGATATCTTGCAGAGGGATGCAGCACTCTTAAAATTGCAAAGCTTCTGAAGCGTGATCATCGAACAATCAAGCGTTTCATTCAAAATAGTCAACAGGGTCGCAAGAAGCGTGTGGAGAAACCAAGGCGCAAAATAACTGCCCATGAACTAAGAAAAGTCAAGCGTGCAGCGGCCAAGATGCCACTTGCCACCAGTTTGGCCATATTTCAGAGCTGCAACATCACTGGAGTGCCCAAAAGCACAAGGTGTGCAATACTCAGAGACATGGCCAAGGTAAGAAAGGCTGAAAGACGACCACCACTGAACAAGACACACAAGCTGAAACGTCAAGACTGGGCCAAGAAATATCTCAAGACTGATTTTTCTAAGGTTTTATGGACTGGTGAAATGAGAGTGAGTCTTGATGGGCCAGATGGATGGGCCCGTGGCTGGATTGGTAAAGGGCAGAGAGCTCCAGTCCGACTCAGACGCCAGCAAGGAGGAGGTGGAGTACTGGTTTGGGCTGGTATCATCAAAGATGAGCTTGTGGGGCCTTTTCGGGTTGAGGATGGAGTCAAGCTCAACTCCCAGTCCTACTGCCAGTTTCTGGAAGACACCTTCTTCAAGCAGTGGTACAGGAAGAAGTCTGCATCCTTCAAGAAAAACATGATATTCATGCAGGACAATGCTCCATCACACGCGTCCAAGTACTCCACAGCGTGGCTGGCAAGAAAGGGTATAAAAGAAGAAAATCTAATGACATGGCCTCCTTGTTCACCTGATCTGAACCCCATTGAGAACCTGTGGTCCATCATCAAATGTGAGATTTACAAGGAGGGAAAACAGTACACCTCTCTGAACAGTGTCTGGGAGGCTGTGGTTGCTGCTGCACGCAATGTTGATGGTGAACAGATCAAAACACTGACAGAATCCATGGATGGCAGGCTTTTGAGTGTCCTTGCAAAGAAAGGTGGCTATATTGGTCACTGATTTGTTTTTGTTATGTTTTTGAATGTCAGAAATGTATATTTGTGAATGTTGAGATGAATATTAGTTTCACTGGTAAAAATAAATAATTGAAATGGGTATATATTTGTTTTTTGTTAAGTTGCCTAATAATTATGCACAGTAATAAACTAATAAAGTAACTAAAAACAAACTAAAAACTACTTCCAAAAATATTCAGCTTTGATATTAATGAGTTTTTTGGGTTCATTGAGAACATGGTTGTTGTTCAATAATAAAATGAATCCTCAAAAATACAACTTGCCTAATAATTCTGCACTCCCTGTATATATACAGATCCAAGAGATGTGGGAAAGATTTAGAGAACGAGGATATCAACCGGGTACACTTAAGGTGGCACAGGCTAAAGCAATTGATATTTGGAATCGTGAGAAAACTATCTCCAAGGTTAAGACAACACCTAAGACACCGAGGATTTATCTCCCCATCACCTTTCATACAGGAACCTCGACCATCAGAAACTCCATTCATAAAAACTGGGGGATGCTTAGATCGGACAAATCCTTACCTAGAACATTCTTGGAAACACCCATATTAAGCTATAAAAGAAACAAGAATTTGAAAGACCTCCTGGTCAAGAATGATCCTATAGCCAGCTACCGCAAGCCCCCTTTGATCTCCAAGAAGGGGTGCTTCAAATGCAGTGGGTGTGTGACATGTGGGCACATGATCAGTGGTGCAACTTTTGCCCATCCCCATAGTGGCCTCAAAATCAAAATACCACATTATATTACGTGCACCACTGATCATGTCATATACATGATCACATGCCCCTGTGGACTCTCATATGTGGGGAAAACCGACCTGACCCTACGGGATCGCATAAGAGGACATAGGTCTACGATTATGACCGCATTCAGGGATCAACACAGCGATAAGCCAGTGGCCAAACATTTTTTAAACCTGGAACATAGACTCCCGACTCTCAGATTCGTGGCCATAGATCATGTTCCTCCCATGTCGAGAGGAGGGGACAGATCGAAGATCCTGCTTCAACGAGAGGCCCAATGGATATATCGGTTGGACACTGTTGCCCCGAAAGGGCTAAATGAAAATATTGTTTTTTCTATGTTTTTATAACTAGGAATTATACACTGTTAGATGTGATATCTACAGATTTGAGTCTCTATCTCTTTCTAGCTGTCTCCTTGGCTCCGCTTTCCTTATATGACATTCTTTGTCTTTCTCCTTCTCTTCTTTGGTGTTGCTCCCGGCTCGGGGTTTCTCTAGGTGGCTCCTATTGGGTAGAACAGGCCTGGAATTGTACTTACTCCGGAAGAATTTGAAATGTATTCTCAAGCTGTTCACTCTATTATTCATAGAGTTTCTATTGTTATCTGTGCCAGTTATGTCAGAACTGCCCTGGTGTGCCTCTGTACACAGATGTTTGAGTATGCTTAGCCAGTCCTTCATTGTTATGTTATGTTTGTTACGATATGGTGGATATCACCTTTACATGTATTCGTTTTGTCCTATGTATTTATGAGATTAGGCGATATAGCTCTCTGGGGAGATCTATATTATATCTATGCACAATTTTTCCACTGCATGCAAGCTGGCACTATTTTTTTTATGCGATCCCGTATTCGGATTCACTACTAGTTTTTCTTATTTATTTGCCTTATATAAGAGCTGGATACATAGCTCTTCGTACATTTCTCTTTATACACATCTAATTTTATAGATGCATATCCACATATCTAGACGAAGCTCGGGATAGACAACCCTGTTAATGTTTTGTATTCGGGTTTCCTAGCAACACATACTCACGTCATTACGCACGTAGCACTACGGGTCACGCTGTCACGTGATCGGCAATTCACTTCCGGGTTGTCACGGAGGAGGGGAGGTGATTCATTCACGATTGGTGAGTACTTTATTGATTATGGTATATATTTGATATATGTTTATTGATACATTGATCTTGAGGAAGACCCTGAGGGGTCGAAACGTCGATCAGTATTTGAAAATTTGAAAATAAAATACTATAGGACTTTTTATGAAGACCGGTGAGTGCTTCCCTTATTGCTGCATCTATATTCTCTACACGTGGGATAGCACCAAGGCATCTATTATTTGATTTTTGAGATAGGGTGAGTGCCAAGCATTTCTGTTTTCTGTTTTTTGTATATATATATATATATATGTTCAAGCCTTTCCAGCACTTCTCACTCACCTGAGTAAGTTCCCCAGGTTGAAGAGTGCTCTGCTATGCTGGGGACTGATTGCTAGAGCCTTACGGTAATATTCTTCGGCTGCAGTTGCATTAGCGGTCAGAGTGCCCAAGTTGTTAAGAGCACTGGGATGTTGTGGGTACAACCTGTATATAAAAAAACAAATTAACAATACAGTGTACTTTCTTTAAACGTACATAAATATGTCTATGAGAAATCTATATCTGTGAATCACTCTATCTACATATATCCCCCAATATACTGCAGCTTCCATGAGGAGATAGGCTAAACTTCCCCTGGAAAAAAAACAAAAGATCCCCAGTAAGCCATAAAACAAAGAGTTACATATATATCAAGGAGAGGAGAACCAACATATTGCCTCTAGGAGGTGGACAGCAAAAACGACTGAAGGAAAAAAGACTAACCTTTATGAGATAGATTCTTGTCCAACAAGAGCAGTGTAATGAGCTAATCATTCATATGGCTATGACATTAATAAACATACATATAATATGTGATCCCCATGTTCCTGGTAGGTATACCACTTCGTACAGTGAGGGAAAAAAGTATTTGATCCCCTGCTGATTTTGAACGTTTGCCCACTGACAAAGAAATGATCAGTCTATAATTTTAATGGTAGGTGTATTTTAACAGTGAGAGACAGAATAACAACAAAAACAAAATTCTATAAAAAGACGTAAAAAAAAGTTATGAATTGCTTTGCATGTCAATGAGTGAAATAAGTATTTGACCCCTTCGACTTAGTACTTGGTGGCAAAACCCTTGTTGGCAATCAGAGAGGTCAGAAGTTTCTTGTAGTTGGCCACCAGGTTTGCACACATCACAGGATGGATCTTGTCCCACTCCTCTTTGCAGATCCTCTCCAAGCCATTAAGGTTTCGAAGGCTGACATTTGGCAACTCGAACCTTCAGCTCCCTACACAGATTTTCTATGGGATAAAGTTCTGGAGACTGGCTAGGCCTCTTCTTCTTCTTCTTGAGCCACTCATTTTTGCCTTGGCTGCGTGTTTTGGGTAATTGTCATGCTGGAATGCCCATCCACGACCCATTTTCAATGCCCTGGCTGATGGAAGGAGGTTCTCACCCACGATTTGACGGTCAGTCAGTTACAAGGTTTCATTTGCATAATTGCTGCTCAGCATTAACCCTTCTGTGGATTAGGTTGCTGCTCGGCACAACTTTTCCTGTGTGGACAGTAAATGTCATTAACCACATTTCTATAAGCGGATGAATACCTGACACTTGGTACTGTGCAATTGTCCTGTCCCCCTATCAGAAAAACACCTCCAAAGCATAATGTTTCCACCTCCATGTTTGATGGTGGTGATGGTGTTTTTGGGTCACGGGCAGCATTCCTCCTCCTCCAAACATGGTGAGTTGAGTTGATGCCAAAGAGCTCAATTTTGGTCTCATCTGACCACAACACGTTCACCCACTTCTCCCCTGATTAATTCAGATGTTCATTGGCAAACTTCAGACGGGCTTGTACATGTGCTTTCTAAAGCAGGGGGACCTTGCGGGTGCTGCAGGATTTCAGTCCTTCACGGCATAGTATGTTACCAATTGTTTCCTTGGCGACTATGGTCCCAGCTGCCTTGAGACCATTAACAAGATCCTCCCGAGTAGTTCTGGGCTAATTCTTCACTGTTCTCATGATCATTGAAACTCCATGAGGTGAGATCTTGCATGGAGCACCAGACCAAGGGAGACTGACAGTTATTTTGTGTTTCTTCCATTTGTGAATAATTGCACCAACTGTTGTCACCTTCTCACCAAGCTGCTTGGCGATGGTCTTGTAGCCCATTCCAGCCTTGTGTAGGTCTACAATCTTGTCCCTGACATCCTTGTACAGCTCTTTGGTCTTGGCCATGGTGGAGAGTTTGGAATCTGATTAAGTGATTGCTTCTGTGGACAGGTGTCTTACACAGGTAACAAGCTGAGATTAGGAGCACTCCCATAAAAGACACCTGGGAGCCAGAAATCTTGCTGATTGATAGGGGATCAAATACTTATTTCACTCATTGACATGCAAATCAATTTATAACTTTTTTGACATGCGTTTTTCTGGATTTTTTTTTTGTTATTCTGTCTCTTACTATTAAAATACACCTACCATTAAAAATTAGACTGGTAATTTCTTTGTCAATGGAAAAACGTTCAAAATCAGCAGGGGATCAAATACTTTTTCCATCACCGTATATATGTGAAATGCAAGCTGGAGGAAGAAATCCATTTATATTCTACTGCTCCTGTCCATATCCACACAAAACAAAGATGGATATTCCACACCGTTGAGTATATTTCCAATAACACTACTGCTGAAAGGAAGATAAGAAACATCCTTTGATACGTTTCACAGTGCTTTGTAGTTAATTAAAACTGTATATAGATTGAATTAAACAGGAGCCCGTGTCTCGTGTCATTAATCTGACCTTCAATTAACTTACAAGCAATAACATTTCAGATTTGTAAAAAAAATTTATTGAGAATTTGCAAACATACAACAAGTTTTTCAAATAGATGCTACATAGAAAAGGGGGATAACAGTGAATATAGATCTTCATATTTATACAGATTTTCATATGGTTACAGCAAGTTTATAGGTCTTGGGTCTTGCCATTTAGTTCAGGGTTATGTGTGTCGACCCTGTATAATTCTAGTGCTATTATAAGTACCTGTTAGGAGGTAGTTGGTGCAAATCATTGTATTGGTGTTGGAGGAGCTTTCTAGGTTGCTGGAGTGGAGGTGAGAGGTGGGGGGGGGGGGGATGCGGGGGCTTTAAGCAGGAAAAAGTGGTTATGCGTTAGCAAGTAAGGCTGTAGAGACCTAAGGTCTTGTTATCTATGATGTGGAGGTTTTGAGGTAATCACACCAGGGTTGCCATGTATCAATGTAAACTTGGTATTTCACTGTTGTGGAATAACATATTTCTTCTAGGCCTCGTATTGTTTCGACTCTATGGATCCATTCACCGATTGACGGTGGGTTTGGTTGCTTCCATAGTGTGGGGATGAGTTGATTGGCAGCAGATATTAAGTGTAGTAGGAGGACCGCTGTGGGTTTGGGTGTTGTTTGGGGTGGGATAAGAAAAATGAAAGTTTCTGGTGTAAATGGAATGTGTATGTTTAACACTGTCTGTATTAAACCATGAATACGTTTCCAGTAGTTGTTGATAACTGGGCACGTCCACCAGATATGTGTGGTGTTGCCCTCGGGGGCGTGGCATCTCCAGCAGTGGTTGGTGAGTGTGGGGAAGAGTGATTTTAGTTTTGCTGGCGTGTAGTGCCACCTTGCTATGCTTTTGTAGTTACCCTCTTGAGTTATTGTGTTTCGGGACGGTCCATGTATTTGTTTGAATATGAAGTGCCAGGTGTCTAGTGGAATGCTTGTATTAAGTTCTTCAGATTTATTTTTAACACGACTCATAGACAGTTGTTAATTACCTATAAGAGGCTGAAAAATGGCCTTGATGGTTCTGTCTTATGGTCATGTTAAATAATAAATATTTTATTATATATCATAAAATGAGATTTTATTTTCTCTATACAAAAATACATCTCACTTTTGAGGCAGTTATAAAATGGTCCTACCTTAGGACAGTACGATAATGGTCTCTAGCTTCGTCTTTACGATTTTGGTCCTTCAGGAAATTGGCATAGTTGTAATGGACTTTGGCATTATGTGGCAGAGTCTGGACACCTGATCTGTGAGAGGCAAAACACATTCTTTATCAAAAATCCAAAGAAACAAGATGAAGCTTTATGTAACCATCTGTGAAAGACATATACCTGAAAAGAGCTTCTCTTGATCTCCAGCACTCACTCTGAGACACTGACTTACAGGAGAAGAAGATCAGCAGGAGCAGGAAGGAGAGCGTGAGGAAGTTGGATCCACGAGGTCCAGTACGGGAAAATAGAACCTTCAACCCATGAATACAAAGAATGCAGAATCCCATGCTAAAAACAATAGGTAACAATGTTACAAAAAAGCAATTCAGGTAACTTTGCAAAAATCTATACGCATGTTATAAATTAGTGGTTTCATCAGTGCAATGTGACATACTGATGGACAAGGCTGTACAAGTACAATTATTTATATAGCACCAACATATTCACAGATGAAATAAGAAAAACAATTCTAACAAAATATGTTTGACATACAAAGTAGATCGGAGACAGGAAAGGATGGTTACAAAGATGAGGAGTTTATTGCTTCTCTAAAGAATTGTGTTTTTATAGATATTTGAAGGAGTGCGGAGACTGGCATAGGCATGTTTTCATTGTAGGTATATCTACTAAATAGTATTATTTTTTTTGTGAGTGGAGTATCCCTTTCAAAAGCAAAATATAAATGAGAAAAACATGTCTTACTGACAGCCCCTAGACCTAGAGGCTCTTCTGCTGCTTTCACAGAGTTAAACTTGGTTGTAGATCTAATAACTCTAATAAAGAGCATTTGATTGGTGCATGGAGGCATTTTACTGCACATGCACACTAGCCTTCAGATGCTTACCTATGATGATCAATCTTGATAATCTCATTTAGGGAAGTGGGGAAGCAGCACAGAGACCAGCATGCTGTGGGATGTAAGGTAAGTAAATCCTACCTTTTTAACACTTGCAGGGGGGACACCTACATGGGTAACATTTTAAAGTAAGAATGACCTGTTTTTATTTCCAATGCTATAGTGTTCCTTTGATGTGTGAACTTGATAGATTGGAGTCTTCTTTTTCAATCTACATTACTATTTTATTCCATGAAACTATGATCAACACAATAAAATTTCCTAAACAAAGTGCAGCTAAATTAAAAGTGGTGAGAAATTACTGACAGATAAAAAGACACTTTGTCCAAAAATATCACTTATACACTAGGAATTACAAATATTTTAAATAGAAGGTTCCCCCCACCCCCCCAAAAAAACACTCTACGTAGGAAAACCATGTAGAGTTCCTGGAGCTGAAACACGGCTTTATTTCCTGCCTATAAATTACTCTGCCTGCTGAATATCTTCCATTTTATTCCTGAGATCTGGCATTGGAATCAGTACACACCCTAGTAACAACAGCACACAGATTCTCAGCTGAATAGTATCCAAAAAAAGCATATCAGCCATCTTAAAGGAAGTTTGGTTTGGCCACACTCAAGGAGAAAAACTCTCAATTGTGGAGCCTGGAGACATGTTGTTTTATTTGCATTACTTATAAAGATAGAAGATCTTAACTCTTAAGCATTAAAAATCGGACATTTAATAGGAACACTGTGGGGAACGTGTAAGGAGGCAGACACAATGTCACTGGAAACTTCACAAAAGGAAATCCAAAGTTCATAGCTCCCTGCAGACAACCAGAATGGACTGTAAAGAATAATGATAAGTATCCTTTTGTATGTAATAAACTACATCTTACTTTTAGACTTGTAAAATAACACTTTACAGCAGTGGTAGTCAACCTTTTTCTACCTACCGCCCACTAATGCATCTTTCTTGATGGAAACATTTCCTTACCGTCCACCAGTTTTCGTGCAAGTGCAGAATATTTTTTAGAAAGGAGGGTGTTTTAAAAAAAAAAAAATTGTACGTACATTTATCTTTTTATTTCTACTTAATGCATGTTTATAATGTTTTTAACTTTATAA